>NC_081559.1:119774986-119910239 GCF_022355385.1 Mustela nigripes | reverse complement strand
TAACAATTTTAAATATCTATGCCCCCAACGTGGGAGCAGCCAACTATATAAACCAATTAATAACAAAATCAAAGAAACACATAAACAATAATACAATAATAGTAAGGGACTTTAACACTCCCCTCACTGAAATGGGCAGATCATCCAAGCAAAAGATAAGCAAGGAAATAAAGGCCTTAAACGACACACTGGACCAGATGGACATCACAGATATATTCAGAACATTTCATCCCAAAGCAACAGAATACACATTCTTCTCTAGTGCACATGCAACATTCTCCAGAATAGATCCCATCCTCGGTGCTAAATCAGGACTCAACTGGTATCAAAAGATTGGGATCATTCCCTGCATATTGTCAGACCACAATGCTCTAAAGCTAGAACTCAACCACAAAAGGAAGTTTGGAAAGAACCCAAATACATGGAGACTAAACAGCATCCTTCTAAAGAATGAATGGGTCAACCGGGAAATTAAAGAAGAATTGAAAAAAATCATGGAAAGAAATGATAATGAAAATACAATGGTTCAAAATCTGTGGGACACAACAAAGGGAGTCCTGAGAGGAAAATATTTAGCGGTACAAGCCTTTCTCAAAAAACAAGAAAGGTCTCAGGTACACAACCTAACCCTACACCTAAAGGAGCTGGAGAAAGAACAAGAAAGAAACCCTAAGCCCAGCAGGAGAAGAGAAATCATAAAGATCAGAGCAGAAATCAATGAAATAGAAACCAAAAAAAAACAATAGAACAAATCAACGAAACTAGGAGCTGGTTCTTTGAAAGAATTAATAAAATTGATAAACCCCTGGCAGACTTATCAAAAAGGAAAGAGAAAGGACCCAAATAAATAAAATCATGAATGAAAGAGGAGAGATCACAACTAACACCAAAGAAATACAAACTATTATAAGAACATACAATGAGCAACTCTACACCAATAAATTTGACAATCTGGAAGAAATGGATGCATTCCTAGAAACATATAAACTACCACAACTGAACCAGGAAGAAATAGAAAGCCTGAACAGACCCATAACCTGTAAGGAGATTGAAACAGTCATTAAAAATCTCCAAACAAACAAAAGCCCAGGGCCAGACGGCTTCCCGGGGGAATTCTACCAAACATTTAAAGAAGAACTAATTCCTATTCTCCTGAAACTGTTCCAAAAAATAGAAATGGAAGGAAAACTTCCAAACTCATTTTATGAGGCCAGCATCACCTTGATCCCAAAACCAGACAAGGATCCCATCAAAAAAGATAGCTATAGACCAATATCCTTGATGAACACAGATGCGAAAATTCTCACCAAAATACTAACCAATAGGATTCAACAGTACATTAAAAGGATTATTCACCATGACCAAGTGGGATTTATTCCAGGGCTGTAAGGTTGGTTCAACATCCGCAAATCAGTCAATGTGATACAACACATCACTAAAAGAAAGAACAAGAACCATATGATACTCTCAATAGATGCTGAAAAAGCATTTGACAAAGTACAGCATCCCTTCCTGATCAAAACTCTTCAAAGTGTAGGGATAGAGGGCACATACCTCAAAATCATTAAAGCCATCTATGAAAAACCCACCGCAAATATCATTCTCAATGGAGAAAAACTGAGAGCTTTCCTGCTAAGGTCAGGAACACGGCAGGGATGTCCATTATCACCACTGCTATTCAACATAGTACTAGAGGTCCTAGCCTCAGCAATCAGACAACAAAAGGAAATTAAAGGCATCCAAATCAGCAAAGAAGAAGTCAAATTATCACTCTTCGCAGATGATATGATACTATATCTGGAAAACCCAAAAGACTCCACTCCAAAACTGCTAGAACTTGTACAGGAATTCAGTAAAGTGTCAGGATATAAAATCAATGCACAGAAATCAGTTGCATTTCTCTACACCAACAACACAGAAGAAAGAGAAATTAAGGAGTCAATCCCAAACCATAAGATACCTAGGAATAAACCTAACCAAAGAGGCACAGAATCTATACTCAGAAAACTATAAAGTACTCATGAAAGAAATTGAGGAAGACACAAAGAAATGGAATAATGTTCCATGCTCCGGATTAGAAGAATAAATATTGTGAAAATGTCTATGCTACCTAAAGCAATCTACACATTTAATGCAATTCCTATCAAAGTACCATCCATCTTTTTTAAGGAAATGGAACAAATAATTCTAAAATTTATATGGAACCAGAAAAGACCTCGAATAGCCAAAGGGATATTGAAAAAGAAAGCCAACATTGGTGGCATCACAATTCCGGACTTCAAGCTCTATTACAAAGCTGTCATCATCAAGACAGCATGGTAATGGCACAAAAACAGACACAAAGATCAATGGAACAGAATAGAGAGCCCAGAAATAGACCCTCAACTCTATGCTTAACTCATCTTCGACAAAGCAGGAAAGAATGTCCAATGGAAAAAAGACAGCCTCTTCAATAAATGGTGCTGGGAAAACTGGACAGCCACATGCAGAAAAATGAAATTGGACCATATCCTTAAACCACACACAAAAATAGACTCAAAATGGATGAGGACCTCAATGTGCGAAAGGAATCCATCAAAATCCTTAAGGAGAACACAGGCAGCAACCTCTTTGACCTCAGCCGCAGCAACATCTTCCTAGGAACATCACCAAAGGCAAGGGAAGCAAGGGCAAAAATGAACTATTGGGATTTCATCAAGATCAAAAGCTTTTGCACAGCAAAGGAAACAGGTAACAAAATCAAAAGACAACTGACAGAATGGGAGAAGATATTTGCAAACGACATATCAGATAAAGGACTAGTGTCCAGAATCTATAAAGAACTTAGCAAACTCAACACCCAAAGAACAAATAATCGAATCAAGAAATGGGCAGAGGACATGAACAGACATTTCTGCAAAGAAGACATCCAGATGGCCAACAGACACATGAAAAAGTGCTCCATATCACTCGGCATCAGGGAAATACAAATCAAAACCACAATGAGATATCACCTCAAACCAGTCAGAATGGGTAAAATCAACAAGTCAAGAAATGACAGATGCTGGCGAGGATGCGGAGAAAGGGGAACCCTCCTACACTGTGGGTGGGAATGCAAGCTGGTTCAACCACTCTGGAAAACAGCATGGAGGTTCCTCAAAATGTTGAAAATAGAACTGCCCTATGACCCAGCAATTGCACTACTGGGTATTTACCCTAAAGATACAAATGTAGTGAACCAAAGGTGCACGTGCACCCGAATGTGTATAGCAGCAATGTCTACAATAGCCAAACTATGGAAAGAACCTAGATGTCCATCAACAGATGAATGGATCAAGAAGATGTGGTATATATTCACAATGGAATACTATGCAGCCATCAAAAGATATGAAATCTTTCCATTTGCGACATGGATGGAACTAGAGTGTATCATGCTTAGCGAAATAAGTCAATGAGAGAAATACAACTATCATATGATCTCCCTGATATGAGGAAGTGGTGATGCAACATGGGGGCTTAAGTGGGTAGGAGAAGAATAAATGAAACAAGATGGGATTGGGAGGGAGACAAACCATTAGTGACTCTTAATCTCACAAAACAAACTGAGGCTTGCTGGTTGAGGGGTTTTGGGAGAGGGGGTGCGATTATGGACATTGGGGAGTGTATGTGCTTTGGTGAGTGCTGTGAAGTGTGTAAACCTGGTGATTCACAGACCTGTACCCCTGTGGACTAAAAATATATGTTTATAAAAAATAAAAAATTAAAAAAAAAAGAGAGTTTGAAATGTTAGAAGTCCCAAGCATTAAGGTTTAACAACCTTATCCAAATGGTAGTCAACACTGAACCACTTCCTCCATCCTATTTCCCTTCTTCATCCAAATGAGTCATCTGAAAATCTCAAAAATCTGTCTACCTTATAGAAAGAAATTTAGGTCAGTTCCTGCCAGAGTAATTAACACAAATAGCAGTTTTTACTCAATTTGTTTGAATTCACCATTAAAATCATGCTAAGAGTATTATTGTAAAAGTTATTTCTGGGTTTAATAACTAGAGGCTTCAGGTTAAGGAAACTGAACACGTATTCTGAGTTGCATTCTGACATAATCACTCATTTCACAAGTGCTTAGTGAGCACCTCCTGCAGGCCTTCCTTCCATGAGAGGAAGTTCACTCTGCATCGAAAATATGGTAATACTTATTGAGGTGCCCATAGCATTTTAACAATTTGGGGAGAACATAATATAAGTCATGTTTTGATAGTTATGCAAGTTAGTGGCAATTTTACCAAATGTTCAAAGTAATTTCCTCAGTATCCTAAGATACATTTTTTGTTTGTTTGTTTTTTAATTTCTTTATTTGAGAGAGAGAGAGCAAGAGAGAGCAGGAGCAGAGGGGAGAGAGAGATAGAGAGAGAAGCCCGCTCCCCGCTAAGAATGGAGCCCGACACGGAGCTCAGTCCCGAGACCCCAGGATTATGACCTGAGCCAAAGGCAGACGCTTAACCGACTGAGCCACCCAGGTACCCTACTAGATACACTTTTATTTTTAACTTGTTTATATTTATTTAGGTGTCATTAGTTTAATTTCTATACTTCCTTACAGGTTGGGCCATTTCAACATGTCTCTATCAAAGTAGTCATTGTCTATACAATTCTCCTGAGCTGAATGTAAAAAAATATAAAGTCTCATTTCGATGATCAAATTTAATATTTATTTTCTTGCTTGTGATGTAGTTCTCCTTCCTAACAAGAGAGCTGAAAAGATAACTTTGCCCATGTAAAACCAATGCAAAGCTGCTCATGCAAATGTTTTTGAAATTTCTAGAGCATTGCTCAGGCTGATTTGACTGCTATTTTGGTTTTTTTTTTTTTCCTGTTCTGTTTTATTGATCCACTTGGATTCCAACTAAATTCTCATACGTCAAATACATTTAAGGTTTAACATGCCTCAGAGTAATTTTCCTTGATTCTAAAATTACATATTATCCACTGAAAAATTTTAATCTGATAGATATTTCAAATGTATTGCAGGCAACATTCACAATTTCAAGCCAAATTTCAGAAATGATAGTCTGTGAGCTGATTTGAATCTTTGCCAAGAAGTGCTGTATAAGTTGACCTTTAAAGTTTTACAAATATTCAGCTACTTTTCTACTCCCTCTGATTGTTGCCAAAGCAGAAATGAGGTATTTTCAAGAAGGAGACTAACCAAGATGTTTTGAAAGAGATCTTTATCTCTTATTGTTCATTTTATTTCTATAGCAACTGGGGACTGGGTATTTGCTTTTCAAATATATCTGGTTACAGTTATTAATACTATGCAGAGCTAGTACCAAACTCTTTAGTCCTAAAGCTAACTATGAACACCTGCCCTCCACTGTAGTGATAATAACTACATTGTTGTTTTCCAGACTTCATAAATGGGACTATATGAAATTGTGATTGAGTAGAGGAAAAAATAGGTTATTGTATTTTTAGTGAACAAATCTTGCTCCTGAATGAAAGTTACATCAGCACATGGTTGAGACTGATGATATATATTTTTCTACTGTCATTCTCCTAGGAATGACTTATTTTAAGTTTGTTCAGTTTTGATGGCTATTTTTAAACCTATGGAATCTAATTAGAAGATCTCAGACTAAATTCTTGGGTTTGGCTTTTAAGAGTTTTCTGCAGTTCCTTTGCTTCTTATTGTTGTTGTATTTAAATCAGAGTCTCTAAGAACTATTTTTGAAAAATAAATTTAACAGAGGGGTTCCTGGGTGGTTCAGTTGGTAAAGCATCTCCATTTGGCTCATGTCATGATCCTGGTCTTCCAGGATAGAGTCCCAGGATTGAGCCCTGGGATCAGGCTCCCTGCTCAGCAGGGTATCTGCTTCTGCTCCCTGAAACACTCATCCCTGCTTATACCCCCTCATTCTCCCACTCATGCTTTCTCTCTTTCTCACTCTCCCTCTCATATAAATAAAATCTTTTAAAAAATAGTTTTTATATTCTTTCCAGAAAAGCAGACATAGATATTTAGAAAATAAATGGTAAATATTTGCCATTACCTCCATCATTCACACTTAAAACTGAGGCTGAGTTGAAAAAACAAAAACAAAAACAAACTCTATGCTTTAAAAAACAAAACCTAAAGAAAGCCTCAAATTTAACATTTTACCCCCAAGAAACTCCTTGCACAATTTAATCAACTTGGATTGTGGTTAATAATATTTAAAAAGTGGAATTTCTCAGCAGGCATAAGCCAGAATCTTTTATACAACAAAAGGAATTTTTTAAGCTTTTACTTTCTGTCTCAGTTGTTCATTTAACTGCACAAAAACAACACTGGTCTGTTTCTAAGAGGAAAGAGAAAGAGGTTTCTGTATTGATCTAAGCAGGTCAGGGCCATAACTAGTTTGAGAAATATTAAACCCAGAGATCACACTGTAATAACTGGGTATAGGTTTTGTTAGGTTTTGGTTTTTCCATGAATACTAATGTCTAAAAAAAAAAAAATGATCTTACCTAGCTTATTTGGGTCCCAAATTATGTGTGGAATTTGCTTCTTTGTTAAGAGTTAAATAAGTAAAGGTGATGTAAAAACTAATGCTGTGGCAAAGCCTACAACAAATAGTGGATTATAAATGTACCCTTTGGTATGTTTTTTTCTGCCAGGCTCTGGTAGCCCCTCTCCCCAGAAGGCTCTGCTCTGCAGGTGGGGACATGCTGATACCAGGCTTTCTTCCTGACATTTCTCCACTTGGATTTTCATTTACCGTATACCTTTGAACAGTAATACCCTTCGATCAATTAGGTGAAACTAATGGCAAAGTTATTGAAGGGCAATGCAAATACTTTTTTGACCTGTCTGTGAAATGACAGAAGATTATAATCTACAACATTAACACTCATAGAAAGTATGTTCGACTCTTCACCAGAGGATGTTACTTAATTTCTGCTTCAGACTTACACAGAGAAGAGTTAAATGCAAACCACCTGCTTATAATAAATAAATCTGTGTACATTAGCATGGAAGTTTTGAATATGAACAAACGGAAAAAGGAGAAGTTGCTACAGGACTAAAGTTGGAATCATGTGGTTTCAAAGTTGGTGGAAAGTTGTTTTTTTTTTTCCCCTTTTTTATGCTCTGTGCGTTATGTGTCAAGGTTTTAGATGTGAGTCCTTCAAAATTGTCAGACTTCATTTCCCTCCAGCTGTTTTGGAGCTGATTTTCCAACTTCTTCCACAAGTAAGATTTTAAATAATTTTAAAGAAATTGTATACTGACTTCTTAATTCAAAATTCAGATGAACGTAATGCTGTGGTTTCATTGCTAAGAATTCTCTTTGTTCTGCCTTTCATTTTCTTTTGGACACAGATTGATTAGGACATTTAAAAATGTTATTGACTGTATAAAAAAAAAGGTCTTTCTTTCTTTTTAGTGTAAGGTTAATGTTGTTTGGTTGGGGATGTTTCTTTATGTCTTTGTTATTTTGGGGTAGTCCGTGCTTACTTTAAAGGGGTCTTAGACTTGTCAAAAGCCTCGGTATTGTTTACAGTCGGTAACTAAACTATATGAAAATAGCTAGATGTGTCCATAAAAGAATGTATTCCTCCTGAAATACCTGACCCATATGGAGAGCAGGGGTTAGGAGAGGAGACCTAAAACTTTGCTACTCTTACTAAGTTATGAAATATATATTTTTCCAAATCTCAGTGAGTCACTCACCTTCATGGAACTGTTCTGTGTTACTCACCAGCATCACAGCTTCTTAAAATCCTCATACCCGGCCTAAGGCATGTCCCCAGGCGCCTCAGTGCAGTGGTCCCCTTTGCCCCACTTCCCCTTAGGACTTGTGGTTGAGACAGAGCCCACCATAGTCCTCATGCTCCCACCTCTCTTCATACGTGTCCTCAGACATTTCAGGGATTTGGGTTTTGTCTGTTCACCTAAAGTAATGAACCTCTTGGGACAGACATTGTATTGATTCCTTTAACATTTTTTTTCCTTCTTTTTTTTTAGCTATCTCTAATACTGTAGTGTTGTATGAAAAACACACACTCAAAATATTATTGCTAAAGGAAGGAAATTCAATATCTCTTGGTTGGTAGATAATAATTGTTATTTTTTGGTATTATAAAAATTCCCTTAGGCTATGAGTTCAGTTTATCAATTTCTTGATTCTGATGGTATAATATCTGCCCCATAATCCATGTAGAGTTTGTGACAAAATTATCTTCTGTCTTTTTCTGGAAAAAATATGTGAGGTGACTACTTTTTCTTTAAAACAATAACCCACAACACTAGTTGGTAAAGACTGTATGATGTATGATTACTAACACTCATTCCTAAGAAGACTTAAATCCACTCTTTCTTTATTTGTTATGGAGATATTAGATTAATGGATTGCTGAATGCACATGATTAAATACATTTATATTTGGTTCCATTCCAAAGAGTCAGCAGAAAGGAACATTGTATTAATATCTTACATCTTGCCTGATGAGACAGGTGTTCTAGAATGTCCTTTACTGAAATATGTTATTCCTTCTTTAAAATAATCCTCTTCTTGATTTGTTTTAGTTACTTCAAAGGGATGAAATTATTATTTTTTTAAAGATTTTATTTATTTTTTGAGAGAGAGTGAGTGAGTGAGAGAGAGGGAGCACAAGTGGGGGAAGGTCAGAGGGAGACACAGATTCCCCACTGAGAAGGGAGCCCCATATTGAGGGGCTAGATCCAGGGGCTCCAGGATCATGACCTGAGAAAGGCAGCTGTTTGGCTGCCTTTCTGTTTGGCTACCCAGTTACCCCAAAATGAAATTACTTTTATGGTTATAAAACATAACATCAAAGATATAAAAGTAGTTAAACAGAGGGACATGGTGACACACAAATTAGGTCATGATCACTATTTATATTACAAAGACTTTTATAGGAACTGATTTGAATTAAAAAAAAAATGACCCCATTTTTAAAAAAGGGTATGAACCACAACAATGAAAGATATAACACACTCTAGTATAAAAAGATGCAGATAGGAAGTATGGGAATGGGAAAATAAAGGTAGGAAAGTTTTATGATTTGGGGTACTTATCTAATGGTTACTGCTCATCACTGGGTCACTATTAGAGGGGCTCTACAAGTTTGGCTCTGAGCTCCTTTGCTCCAACTAGATATAATATTCACACTATCCATGTAACAATAAACCAGGCACTCAAGATAAGTAAAGCTCATCCTGAAAATGAAATCAGTGAAAGGGCTATTTTGGATTCTCAGGAAGCAGGCACTGAAGGATCCTGGATTATGCTGTCAACAACATCCTTAAAGTATTTACAATAATGAAATTCTTACAAGATTATTGAATGTCCTTCAGTGCACATTTAGGCCACAGTGCCAGTTCTGGGAAGGAACCAAAGAATATTGTGTCCACTATTTCAGTAAGAATGTTTTTAGATCTATGGTAGTCTGGCTTGATCCAATGATAAAGTATCTTTCAATCAATGAAATTTACTTTTTTCTAGAAACAGCAGGAAAAAAAGCCCACTTTGTTGTTAGTGAAATATTTGCAAGTTTTGACTACCAGCTTATGGTATGGGGAAACTTCTCTTTCAAGAGTGGGTGCCTAGAACTGGCACAAACCTGTGTGTCTTCCTTGTGCAGGCAGTTTAAACAAGTTCGTTTGAGCAGGGCTAAATGTTTCTTTAGAAAAAATTCTGGGTCCAATACTAGGCTCTGAGGCTTTTATACATAGAACATGGCTACAAACAGGTTATCTCACTTATGTCATTGAGCTCCTTAAATTGTGTTTAGCACATATATATGCATGTATACTTTTATATAAACACACACATGAGATCCATAAGTCTCCACAAATATACATATGCTTCATAAAAATATCTAATATATTTTTTAAAGATTTTATTTATTTATTTGACAGAGAGAGAGATCACAAATAGGCAGAGAGACAGACAGAGAGAGAGATGAGGAGAAGCAGGCTTCCTGCTGAGCAGAGAGCCCCATGCGGGACTCGATCCCAGGCCCCTGGGATCATGACCTGAGCCGAAGGTAGAGGCTTAACCCACTGAGCCACCCAGGCACCCCAAAATATCTAATATTTTTATTTTGAAGAATTCCAAGCATGTAACAAAGTTCAAAGAACTTTACAGTAAAAATTCCATAGACCCCCAACTGAAATTCTACCATTAACACTCTATTATTCTTGTTTTACTACTTGTATATTTATCTATACATTCATCTAAGTAAATTGCAGACATCTGTACACTTTTCCCTAACAACCTCATATCATTAGAGTTCAATATTTGTTCATAGTTTTGTTAAAAGCAAAACTTTTAACACATTATATTTTTTTAATATATCAAATATATATTATCACATATACAATATTATCTAATATAACATACATTAATATTATGTCATAATATTTTATGACTTTAATATAAAATTTACACATAAGAATATACAGATCTTGGGGGACACCTGGGTGGTTCAGTGGGCTAAGCCTCTGCCTTCCGCTCAGGTCATGATCTCGGGGTCCTGAGATCCAGCCCCATATCTGGCTCTCTACTCAGCAGGGAGCCTGCTTCCCTTCTCTCTCTGCCTGCCTCTCCACCTACTTGTGATCTCTTTCTCTCTGTGTCAAATAAATAAATAAAATCTTTCTAAAAAAAAAAAGAATATACAGATCTTAAGTGTACATTAGTTGACTTTTGAAAAATATATATGTCTGTGTTCCCAAATGGAATATCCTTACCCTAGAAAGTTCCTCATATAGTTTCCCAGCTAGTTCCCACCTCTAACACCTACCTCTTATCCACAGCGATTACTGTGTTGTGATTCTGTGGTAGAAAACTTTCTAGAACTTGCTGGTTCTAGAAATTTCTATAAATGGAATTACACAAATTGTATTCTTTTTATTGTCTTTTTCCATTTATCATTTTTTAAAAAGATTTTTATTTATTTATTTGATAGAGAGAGATCACAAGTAGGCAGAGAGGCAGGCAGAGAGAGGGGGGAAGCAGGCTCCCTGCTGAGCAGAGAGCCCGATGTGGGGCTCGATCCCGGGATCCTGAGATCATGACCTGAGCGGAAGGCAGAGGCTTAAACCACTGAGCCACCCAGGCGCCCCCCATTTATCATTGTTTTTGAGAGTCATCCAAATTGTTGTATATATCATCTTTCTAAAAACATTTTCTTTATTTATTTATCTATTTATTTATTTATTTATTTATTTATTTCAAGAGAGAGAGTGTGAGCATGTGCAGGAGAGCTGGGGGGAAAGGCAGAAAGAGAGAGAAACTCAAGCAGACCATGCACTGAGAGTAGAGCGGGATATGGGGCTTGATCCCATAAACTGTAAGAACATGACTTGAGCTGAAAACAAGAATCTCAACTGACAGTCAGACTTTGTGCTCAGTGGGGAGTCAGAGATTCTTGTTCTCCCTCTCTTTCTGCCCTTCCCCCCTACTCTCTTTCTCTCTGTAAAACAAGTAAATAAGTCTTTAAAAGAAAACCCCAAAACTACAACCACTTTATCAAAATGTATAAAAGAAAAACACCGGCTGAGGCTATTTTCTGATTCTTCTGAATCTATGAATCAATTTGGAGAATTGGCATTATAATACTGAGTTTTACTATACTTAAACATAGAATATGTCTTCATTTTTAAAATTCTTCTTAACAATGTTCTGAAGCTTTAAATGTAGAACACTTGTCCATCTTTTGTTAAATTCATTCCTAACTATTTCATATTTTTGGTAGTATTATAATCAGATTTGTAAAAAATATTTTATTTATTTATTTGAGAGAGAGAGAGAGCACGATCCGGAGGAGGAGTAGAGGAAGGAGAAACAGGATCTCCGCTGAGCAGAGAGCCTGAAGCAGTGTGGGACTCAATCCCAGTAGATAGTGACCTAAGCTGAATGAAAGCTAATGGATTTAATCAACTGAAGTACCCTCAAAATGTATTTTTTTGGTAGTCATTTACGTACATAGATGTGTGGAGAATTTTTCTCTTTTCATAAATTCAGGTAGCCTAAAAGGGTGTTCTTTTAGGAAAAATGTTACAATGTACCTTCTGATCACACTCTTTCCAGGAGCCTCTGTTTCTGTCATGGGCATATGTGTATGTCCTTGCAATAAGAAATATATATATATGGTTATTTGGATGACCAAATTATATTTCTCATATATGTATGGTCTTCCTCCACATTTCTTGGCTCACAGCTCCTAATACTCTTGGACTTTCCTAGGTGTAAAGAGTGATTAAGCTGTCTTTTGTTATATTAGTTAAAGTGACTTTTTGGACCTCGCCTATGTGTTGAGTCTAGTCACCAGAAGACCAACCATATGATAAGATGGTTGAAACTTTCAGTCTCTTCCCTATGTCTCCGTTTACCCCTCTCCCCAACTTCCAAGGGAGGAAAGAGGTGCTGGAGGCTGAATATCCCATGGTTAATGACTTAGTCATGACTGTGCAATGAAGCCTTCATTAAATCCCAAGAGGACTGGGTTTGGAGAGCTTCCAGGTTGGGGAACGTGTGGAGGTGCAGGGAGAGGAGTGCTCCTGGAGAAGGCATAGAAGTTTTGCCCCTCTTCCCCATATCTCACTTTATGTATCCCTTCATCTTGTTGATTTTTATCCTTTCTCATATCCTTTAATAAGCTGGTAAATGTGTTTCCCATGAGTTCTGTGAACAGCCCTAGGAAATTAATCATATCTAAGGAGGAAGTATCAGAAACCCCAATCTGCAGCTGGTCAGTCAGAAGTATTGTAGGTAAAAGCATGGGGCTTGTGACTGGCTGGTGACTGAACTGGAGGTGGAGGCAGTCTTGTGAAACTGAGCCCTTGACTTGTGAAATCTGATGCTGTCTTTGGATATACGGTGTCAGTATTGAGTTGAATCCTTGGCGTTATTGTGGGGGACCCCCTCCCATAATGTTGGAAATAGGTCCAAGAACCCCAAAACAGTTTTTAATTTGTTTTTATCAACCTTGCTTTTAAAGTGGAAAAGTAAGTCTTTTTAGTGTAAAATCTTCTAAGATTATGGCACTAGGTTTCCATTTTTTTTTCTTCCATAGTTACTTTCACTGTGACAGGGACCATCTTCTTAAATGAAGATGAAGAGGCCTGTGACAGGGACCATCTTCTTAAATAGATGCTATTGATACTAAATATTCGGGTTCCTCTTTTTTCCTGAGTTTAGCCCGCATTCTGAGTCAAATAGCAGCCCTATATTACAGGGTTAAGAAGGGTCCCAATTTGTTGTCAAGAGGCTGGGCCCATTTTTCAGGGTGTGTCTTGGCCAATGGTGGTAGTGTGCAATGGTGGTAGATGTTTTGTTTGGTGCTATACAAATGAATTTTACTGGGACCCTTCTAGTTGTAGTTGACCTTAGTTTTTAAAATCCCCCAAATATAAGCCTTCAGGCTAGGATGTGAGCCTCTAGATTCTTAGCCACCAAAAGTCTGCTGTTAAATGTAGTTTGAAAATAATACATACATTAAAAGATGTTCATGGAAAAGGAAAAAAGTAAGTGCATTTTACTGCTCTGTCCGAGACATGGTGGAAACAGGTCTAGGAAGGAGAGAGCCCAGGATTTCTGACCACTGACTGAAGAGCAGGACTTAGGCTGTTGGCTGGTCAGTCTAACATGAGCTTTATTCTTCTCACAAGTTAGTCTGAAACGTTAAATTCTTATCTAGATTTACTGAGCACATTTATTTAATTTTCCACTAGAATTATTTTTTAATGTTCTTCTTTATTGCATTAATATATGTCAAATGCAATGGCTGTAAAAAGAAAATCCTTCTTGATCTTTCCCATAGTTTTCCATATCAGATATGTTATGTAATTATATTTTGTATCACTAAAATATAAATTCCTTGAAGAAGATATTCTTAAATTTCTTTATGTCTGTGCCTCCAGGGCTTGGTATGCTGCTTGGCTCATTTAATCTAGGTTAATGTTTGCTAGTTATTTCCAGCAGCTGGTCCCTCCTGTAGGTCCTGGGGATACAAGGTTACCAAGATAGGTGGTCATGTGACACTCTGCCAGCTGTCCACCAGGGGACAGACCATGAAATAGCCAATAGCATGAAACTGAAATGCTGTTTTAAGAATAGATCCATCGGTGCACTGAGATGAGATAGAGCACAGTGTTCATGGAGGACTTTCTTAAGAAGTGCCTATTATGGTGAAATCTGAAGTCTGGTATGGGACTCAGGTAAAAGGGCAGGGAGCATGTCTCAGCCTGAAGGAAGAGCACAGGTAGAGGCTGGAAGGTTTGAGGGAGTAAGAGAAGTCCAGATTGATAGAAAAGGAGCAAGGAGGAGATTTGTGGTGTAGAACATGATGGGGAAAGGCTGTGCCTAGGTGTAGGAGAATTTCTAAGCTGTAGGAAGAGTTACATTTTCTCCTAAGAGCAAAACCTGCTAAAGGTTTCTAAAACGGGATATGCTATGATTCAACTTACATTTTAAGACATGACTCTTCTGGTTGTGGGATGGACAATGGATTGGTGGGAGCAGAATTGGATGCATAATGACCATCTGTCTTGATGGTGGCTTAAACCCCACTGATAGCAGTAGGCATGGAGAAAAATGGATGGGTAAATATTTAGAGACATTCCAGTTGGAAATAGCAGAGCAAAGATAGTTACAGTCCCCAAACTAGGGAAAGCAAGAAAAACAATGTAAACAAATAAAAAAAATCTCATTTTTCATAATCTTAAGTCATAAGTGATGAAAATACCTGCAAAATATAGTAAATTCTGGGCCAGGTGAAGGGAGAACATGAAGAGTTAGACATATTTCTAATATTTTATGTAAGGCCACATTTTTCAGCAGTAAGGGGGGGAAATTTGAGGGATCCAATCAATGATCTGTTACCTGGCCCAGCATGGTCTGGGGCCATCAGGTATCTGCAGGATTCCTGACCCCACTGCACATCATAGAGTGGAGGGGTATTGGGTGGAGACAGCAACCCCAAAGACATCTTTATAAGGACCTGATTTTCAGGTGTCAGTCGGTTTTGTGGTTGCCCTTCACAGTACGCACCTACATATATACAGTTACATATATGAAGTCCAAGTCACCACCCTCATGACACACAGGGATTTACTGGGTGATGAGCAGCCCCTCCCCTTTTCCCAGCCATGGGTAGAAGCAAGAAAAGCTGCTGTAGAGCAGATATTTTGAATAGAAATTTCTTGTGGCTCTAATTCAATCTCTGCATCCTCCTCATGCATTTTTTTCCCCTCAAAACAAATTACTGTGGCTAGGCTTGGCTGGGACTAATGAACCCCATAAATAAAAACTGGACAAAAACTTATCATGGGACTTAAATGCCAAAAGAAAAAAAAAAGGCAGAAATATACCTAACAAAAACAATATAAGAACACATATGAAAGAAAACTGCTGAAGTGTAAATACTTGATGTTTCTTCATAATCTAAAATGATTAAAGTAAGTTTAACCTTTTTCAAGAATAAGAGATGGTAATATAGTGGAACAAAATATAAAATGAGTTGGCAGAGTTAGAAAAGCACTGAAACTTAAAATTAGAACATTAGAAATGAGAATCACTTGTAAGGAAGATTTAATATATTTCTGACCATGCAGTTTTGGTCATGGAAGACAGATATATAAAATGATGTGAAAAGTAATAAGATCAAAAAAATATTTGGACACAAGTCGACTTATAGAAAGGAAAAGAGAATCAACAGCTATATAGCTGATATTCTTGAAGACAATTTTTGAACATTCAAATACATGAATAAATGCTCTTGAATTGTTGGGAGCAAAATGACATTTTCTACCCTTAGAAGGAGGATTTGTCAGCAATAGACCTGGGGCAAGTTATGAATTTTCTGCTTAAAAATGGAAAATACGTAGTTCTCAAAATGGAAAAATAATAGTAGTACTTACATCCTAATGTTTGGAAGACCAAATTAATTTAAATAAGGTACTCAGATTAGCCCCTGGAAAATAGGAATACTTTGATAAACATGAGCTCTTCTGTTTCCTTCTTCTCTGCTTCCTCTTCCTCTTTTTCCTTCTTATCTTCCCTCTTTTTATTATAATTGTTGCTGTTTAAGAAGTCCCAGAAGTTTGGGTGAAAGAAGTAATAATCTATAAAAATATTGGAGGGAAGTGAGGCAATTGTCATTATTTGCTGCTAAATTGGTCTACTTAGAAAAATCCAGAAAATAAGTTCAGCTTGATTTCCAGATATAAGTGAAGACACAAAAATCAATAATTATCATACATATCACTATTAATCATCTAGAAAAACAGCCAAAATATTATCAATTAAAATAATAATAGAACTATAGAATTTTTAGAAAATTGCCTAGCAAAAACAATTATATCTCCAGGAGGGAAACTAAAAACTATTTTAAAACATTTTGGAGGGCACTTGGGTGTCTCAGTCAGTTAGGCATCTGCCTTCAGCTTAGGTCATGATCCCAGGGTCATAGGATTAAAAGTCTTGCATTGGGCTTCTTGCTCAGTGGGAAGCCTGCTTCTCCCTCTGCCTCTCCTCCTGCTTGCGTGCTCTCTCTCTCTCTTTCTCAAATAAATAAATAAAATCTTTAAAACATTCTGGAATGACTTGAAAAGATCAAGGATAGGATAATTTTAATGATAAAAATGTTAATTTTTCCAAATTAGTCTATATATTCAATTGTTTTAACTAGAATCTCAGCAGTTATTTGTGGACACTGGAAAACTAATTCTAAAACTTAAATGAAACAATGAAAGCCCACTAAAGGGTTAGACAATTTTAAAAGCATAGGGCAAGGATATAGAGTATACTCCATTTTACACAGCTCTAATAATGAAAAGTGTGGGTTCTCTATGGACGCCCACAAAGAAATCAGTGGAGCAGAGAAGAAAAGCCATTTTATGGAAGCTTGATTTGTGAAGCAGAGGCAACACAGATGGGTGAGAAGCACATCTTATTTGCTGATAATACATGGAATATGGTCTTACCATTTGGAAAACAAACAAACAAACCTGAAATACCATTTCACTTTGGATACAATGATGAATTTCAGTCTATTAAAACACAAATGTGATTGGGGCACCTGGGTTGCTCACTGGGTTAAGCCTCTGCCTTCAGCTCGGGTCATGATCTCAGGGTCATGGGATTGAGCCCCATGTCAAGCCCCACATCGGGCTCCCTGCTCAGCAGGGAACCTGCTTCCTCCTCTCTCTCTGCCTGTTGCTCTGCCTACTTGTGATCTCTCTCTGTGTCAAATAAATAAATAAAATATTTTAAAAAACCCAAATGTGAAAAGTAAAATTATAAATGAAATAGAAGAAAGTATAAGAGAATATCTTTGTGGCTTTTAAAAAGGAATAATTAAAAGGGGACCATAATAAAAACTGTCAGCTTAAAAATAGATGGATTTTGGGGCGCCTGGGTGGCTCAGTGGGTTAAGCCGCTGCCTTCGGCTCAGGTCGTGATCTCAGGGTCCTGGGATCGAGTCCCGCATCGGGCTCTCTGCTCGGCAGGGAGCCTGCTTCCCTCCCTCTCTCTCTCTGCCTGCCTCTCCATCTACTTGTGATTTCTCTCTGTCAAATAAATAAATAAAATCTAAAAAAAAAAAAAATAGATGGATTTTGGGGCACCTGGGTGGCTTAGTTGGTTAAGTGTGTGCCTTTGGTTCAAGTCATAATCCCAGGGTCCTCAGATGGAGCCCCATATTGTACTCCCTGCTCAGTGGGGAGCTTCTCCTTTCCCTTTGCCTACTTGTGCTCTTTCTCTCTCTGTCAAATGAATAAATAAAGTCTTAAAAATAAATAAATAAAAATAAGTAGATTTATTATATCAAAATTAAAGATTTCTATTCTATGAAGGACACCAAAAACAAAATTAATGGATGGATAATGGACTAGACAAAGGTATTTTCAAGGTCCAATGCCAACAAGCAATCTATATCGAGATATTAGGAATCAAAAAGAAAAATACAAGAAACACAAAAGAAAATGGGCAAAGGGTATAAATAGACATTTTGCAGAAGAGGAAACTAAATGGTTAATAAGCATATGAAAAGATATTTAGCCCCCCTACCAAATAAGAAATGCAAACTAAAGCAGTGATATACAACTTTAAACCCAAATGGATAGCAAAAATTAGAAAACTAATATTAATTGCTGTGAAGATTTAAGAAACTGGCACATCCTTCTGGACAATAATCTGACAGCATTTGAATATATTAAGAATGTACATATTTCTATGATCCAGGAAGTTAATTCTTGGTTATACATTATAGGGAAAATTTTGTACAGGTCAATGAAGAGAAATGTTTATTGAATAATTTACCAAGGTGGCCAGAAGTAAGAAAATAGAGAAATAAAACCGGAGGCACAGGTATAGAGTTTTGTGCACCAACCAGAAATAATGAACTAGGGTTTAAACATGTTGCAATGTAGAGATCTCAGAAATTGTTGAGTGTAAAATAGTAAGAAACAGGGTAAGATTTATTTCATAGTATTATTTATGTAGGTTAAAGATGTGCACACGGTAAAGCTCTATATATATTTAAAGAATTCACACACATATATCTACACACACATATAGGTAATTTGTTAGAAGCATATACAAAATAAGTATAATAGAGCAGTGCCCAAGGACAAGAGACCTAGGTGGTAAAGATTTAAGAAAGGAACTAGGGAATATTATCTTTCAGTTCTATGCACCTGAGGTCTGTGTAGCAACACAAATAAAAACAAAACAAAACAAAACAGAGTATTTCAAAGACACAGTAAAAAACAAACAAACAGAAAAACTTCATTAAAGGAATGCCTGAGTCTGTGGGTTAAAATGGCGCCACGTGTCCTAGATGAAAAGAACAAAACAGTCTCTAAAATACACTGGTAATGTTACTAGCCTGCAAAAATAAAGGTAGACCAGAACCCTATGGATCAAAACAAACAAACAAAATGAAACACAGAGGGGACAAACCATATTGAGTTTAGACTTCATAGTAATTTTTAGTGTGAAGAGATAGTGGAGCAAAACTAAAGCTGCCTTTGGAAAGAAAGAAATTTTTGCGTTTAATTCAAGTATGAAGGCAACAGGCAGACAGATGTTTCCAGCTCTTCAAAAACCCAGAAGTTATATGTGTTTTCCTTGAGGAAAATATCTGGGGCACCTGAGTGCCTCAGTCTGCCTTTGGCTCAAGTCGTGATCCTGAGGTACCAGATCAAGCCCCCACCTTGGGCTTCCTGCTCAGACAGGGAGCCTTCTTCTCCTTCTATCTCTACCCATCCCCCCCTCACTTGCTCTGTCTCTCTCAAATGAATAAATAAAAAATTTAAAAAAAGAAAAAGGAAATTACTTGTTGAAATGAGCCAAATGAGAGGTAAAAGAAAAAAAAATGTTAAAATGGAATTAAGGCTAAATATCCACAGGAACTCTGGAAATAGGATTGAATGTAAATATCATACATTTCCACAATGTAGAAGTAATAATAGAACCTATGAAGAACAGGCAGTGAGTTGGGATGGATAGGGAACAGAAAGCAAAGTGTTTCCTTACATTGTATGACCAGGGCACAAAAGACAATATTTTTAAACTCATAAATCAATCAATAGATATGGAAGCATACTACCATTTAAAATCAGTAAGAATATAAAATAATGGTTAATTTCATAAAAACTAGGAAAGGAGGGATAGGAGATAAGGTGGGAGAACTATAATATGCAAGTTAATTGGTCTTTCATGGCTGGGAGTCAAGAGAAAATCTCATACTAGAAAATCAAGAAATGTAGCATAAACATATATTATTGAAAGTTAAAATAGTGACCTCTAGAAGAATGAAAATCAGACTAAGTAAACAAGCATGAAGTTGTGGTTAGACAGTGGGATTTCAGAAATAATGATGTGGTGTGATATCTATTTTTTTGGTCTCTCTACTGGAGATAAAAGGAAATTTAACCTTCTCATAGTTATGGAAATGGTAATTGTTTCCTAAGGAAATACCTTTGAGTCTACTTGGAAAATGTAACATCTCCTTTGATATTGCGGCTTCTTGATGTGCAGCAGAAAGAACAGCTTCCAGTCAATGAGGAGTTACTGCCTCTGAAGTCTTGAAACTTGTTGAAAGAGTAACTTTGTTTTCTTTTGGGACAACAGGTTGAAGTAAAATGAAAGATCTATAAGAGATAACAAGAGGAATAAAAAGCTCCTTGGATGCCTATAGATCTGTATATGTATTCTCATTTGTTAAAATATTTCTCAGATAGGCTTTTCAGATAACTAGAATGCCAGACTGGTGAGCTTTCTCATAGGGCATTCAATGAGTAGAGGAATTAAAATCCCTGCATAAGATTCATTTTTTTGTTACTTTGGGATGGCTACTAAAGTGTCTGATTAAATATGAATTTCAGATAAACAAAGAACAATTTTTTAGTTTAAGTGTGCTCTATGAAATATTTGGGATAAACTTATGCTAAATAATTAATGTATTGATTACCTGCAATTGAAATTTCACTGGGTGTCCTGTATTAATATTTACTAAATATGGCAAATTATTTGGGATAAATGAGAAGCTGCGGGAGGAGATAAAAAAAAGAAAGGAATCCTCTTTTAGAAGCATGGATAATATTTACTGAAGCTGATCAAAATTATCAAATGCTTTGGGAATATATTTTCTTAGAAACAAATGATCTTTGTACTACATGCACATGAAGCTGTCTTGTTTGATCATGAGCACCTTCCAATTTTTTCATCTCCTCAGTTGAGTGAAACTACATGGACAATGGTACAAGTGGGTATTTTTTCGCAATTTCACAATTTGACTTTTTCCTCTCCAACATGAATCCAGTTGTATCTGCAAGTTTCTGCTCTTTGACTTATTCACTCTCTTTTTTAATCAACAGAAAGCTCATCAAGCCAGATTCTCTCTTCCCTTTAAGGAAGAGCAATTTCCATTTTTTTTAGATCAACTGGAGGTATGTCAATAAGGGAAGGCAAAGCTGTAGTGGAGAAAATTATCAAGATACTGAAACCCTTTAATGAGAATAAAGGATTTTATTATTTATTTATTTATTTGTTTATTTTTGGGGGGTGGGAGAAGATATTGGTATAGGTTGATCCTGAAGTATTTCAACAACTCTCCTTCCCCCCCATGACTTTGCCCTAGCACGTGGCTAAGTTCTTGTGGTTCTTAATTTTTTACATCTTGAGATTCATGAAGTACAATTTGTCTTGAATTCTTTCAGAGAATTAATCTTTGGGAAATATAATTAAGTGCAAAGTTGCTTCCCCTTCCTCCCGTTGCCACCGAGAAAGTAATACTAGTGATGCTATCTTCTTCAAAAAGTTATTCTGAGGATAAAATGAATTACTATCTATTAAATTGCTTTTTAAACACAGGTTTAAGTTGAAGACTGTTCTGTGAGCTGAGTGAGGACATTATTTAGTTTTATTAAAGCTTTAGTAAAGCTAAATTATTTCAATCATGAATCATAACTCTTCCAAGCATAGAGTTTTTTCAGTTTTATAACCCTAAAATAAATAATTATGAATTGTTTCAATATATTTTAATTATCAGCAATTCTTTAGACCATGGTGAGTCACATGAAACAGTCACAGTGAAACATTACTCAAGAGCTTGTCATATGTACAGGGACAAAGTGGTCTGGGATTAAAAAATGAGATTTTGATTTGATTTTAAGGACAAAATTTATCTTTGCTTTGTAAAGTATGCTGTTTTCCTGTTAAAGGAAAAGAAAGGAAGACAATTTTTTATAGGTAGGTTCTACTGTATGTAAGTATTTATTTCTGAATAGTTTGATGGAAGTCAAATTTTGGAAAGTAAAGTTCTATTCATTCAAAAGTCCTTTGTCTTCATTCATGTGATGCTCATTGCCAGTAGAATAGTTGACATGTAGGTATGGCAGGGACAGTAAGGACTTAGGTGCCTTTAAGAGATAATAAAATTACAGCACCACTAAAATCACTGGGACAACTTACCGCCTGAAATGAAACGCTACCTGGAAAGAATCTGTGTGGGAGGAAGTGATATAAAACCAGGACTGTTGAACTGAGTGTCTCCACTTTAACCTAGATGTATTTACACATGTTAAGGACGTCCTATTATTTGCACTCACACGTTTGTCATCCATATGGCAATTTGCCACCTCTTGTTCCATGTTGTCAGTAGGACCTTGTTCTAAGATGAACCCCTGGGCATGTCATTGCACTGCTTCAACTCTTCGCAGATACAACACATCTGTGGCCGTAAATCACAGTGTCTGAGTGCAGACCCTGCTTGCCTTCCAGCCTCATCACTCACAACATTTCTTGTAGGTGGTTACAGGGTAGGCTGAATCAACCCTGACACTAGCACTTGATTTCTGTCTCCTGACAGCTACATCGCGCCTCACTGATCACCTCCACTTGCATAATTGCAATGGTCAATTCTCTGTCCTTCATCTTTCTAATCCGAGAAACTTAATACTGATGATCACTCTTTTGTATTGACCTTAAATTAACTCTTTTGGGGATTTCATCTAATCTCATGGCTTGAGATATCATCTATGTATCCTTAACTCCTAAATTTGTATTTACCACCTGGATCTTTCCCCAAACTCTAGATTCATTTATCCAGCGTCTGAGTTGCTCTTTATATCTGAAGATGACAATGACAAGAGATACACTAATATATCCAAAACTGACATTTCCCTCCAAAACCTTCACTTGTTCGGTCTTCCTTTATCATTGCTCAAGTTTCTCAGGTCTGGCCAGTGGATGTTATTCCTCACTACATGCCCCTCTCCTGTCCCAGTGTCAGAGCTATCCTTGCAACCCCAACTCTCCCCATCTGGCTCAGGCAACTTGGACCTCTGCCTGGCTTATGACTGTAGCCTCTTAGAGATTCCCCCTGCTCTGCCTTTGTCCTCAGCTAGGTTCTCCAACAGCAGCAGGGGTAACCCTGGTAAACTGGCAGCCAGACACCCACATTTCTTTGCTCAAGCCTTTCAGTGATGCCTCATCACACGTGGAATAAATGCCCAGCTCCTGAGAAGGCACAAGGTCCTGTATGAGTTGCCCTGCTTTGTTCTCAGATTTCTTTCTCCTATTACCCCCACCCCCTTACTTCCCTACAGCCACTGATCTCTTAGCTCTATCTTTTCTCTCTCTCTTTCTTTCTTGGTTTTATTAAGATATAATTAACATGCAGCCTATATAAGGTTAAGGTGTTCAGCATAATGATTCGACCTACATAGAGTGCAAAATGATCGCCTCAGTGAGTTTAGCCAATATCCATCACCACATATAGTTACCCCCCAACTTTTTTCTTGTGGTGAGATCTTTTGGGACCTACTCTCTTAGCAACTTTAAAATATACCATATTTTGACTGTAGTCATCCTTTTCTACATTACATCCCTGGTACTTGCCTTATGTTTGGAACTTGTGCCTTTTGACCACCTTCCTCCAAATCCTCCCTGTTTCCTATGCCCATAACCACAAATCTGATATTTTTTTCTTTGAGTTTGTTTTTAGATTCCGCATATAGGTAAGATCATACAATACAATAATTGGTTACCTTCTTCACGTAATTATTTTTTCCCCCAAACATTTTCTCTTTCTGGAAGAGGAATGAGCAAGTTTACTGATGAAGCAGTTTGTTTAGGAATAAATAAAATACATTTTCAATGTATTGAATATTTTCAATATTCAAATTATAAATTTAACTGATTTACTACTAACTGATTTACTACTGACTACTACTGGCTACTGACTGATTACATCGCATTCACGTTTTTAAAATAGGAAGTTGGCGAGGTAAGGTTAGGACTGTGTGAATCTAAGAGGTAAGGCTAAGAGTGAGATTTGCCAACCCTGCCTCCTTTGTTGCTTTCCCCCCAAAGCCAAAGCGACACAGAATATTTTTGCACCTGGGATTAATTTTTGTTTGAAATCTAGTCTGAAATAAACAAGAGGGGCAGTTTGCTTCCACTCTGAAAAATTTGGTGAAGGTTAAGTTATCAGTGATTCAAGCCAAGCCATATTATACATGGTTATTCAATGGATAGAAATGGTCTCCATTAAAATTTTTTCTGTGGGCTGCTAATTGCTATTTTCAGCCTACAATTTCTTGCAGATGATTTGTTTGAAACCATGATTGTGGCTTCTGCTAAATCCTTTGAAATTCAGGCCTTTAATCCTATGCTTTACAAATTGTTTTAAAAGTACTGATCTAATTAAGCAAATTGATGCAAATATCACTTGCCAAGACCAAATTCTTCTTGTCTAATGGACACTCTTTGTTCACATCATAACTTTAATTAAAATCGTGGATTCTGACATGCATAGTCAAGTGTGCCTCAATAATCCATAGCATCAATGTTCATGAAATTGGAGTGCATCTAGGTTTCATGGCACGGTGATGGCCAGGACTTTCCAGCTTAGAAATATCACCAACAATGTGCTGTTTTTTCTTTGTTGAGCCACTGAAAAGCTTTTGTTTTTATGAGTAAATATGATCCAATGACTTATATTTAATGATTAGATTGATACACTGAAAAATTATCATAATAATATCCTTTATGTCCATCCAGTGTATTTCTTATTTCAGATATATTTTTTATCTGCACAAGTTGTATCTCAATCTTTTTCATGTCTCCTTTTTATCATTCAATTATATTTGTATTTCCCTCTAGATTCTTGAATACAAGAAGCATATTTATAATAGTCATTTTAATATTCTTATTTGTTAATCTCATCATCTCTGATATTTCTGCGTCTGTTCTTCTTTATCTCTAAATTATGGATCGTAGTGCCTTGTTTTATGTCTGCTAAATTTTTTCTAGCTTTACTGAAGTATGATTATGTATAGGTAAGGTGTACAATGTGATATTTTAACATACATATATATTGTGGAATTATGTTAATCTAAAAGTAAAACTTCCGGTTATTTTACCACCAAAAGATGGGTTTATTCAGGAGTAAAAGAGAATTGCAATCTGGAACAAGCATCTGTGGCAAAAGCATAGGCAAGTCCAACAACTTAGGAGGTGTGCTTTTTTTTTTTTTTTTTTTTAAGAGAAAAGGGGTAAGTTTGAAAGGCTATTATGAGCTAAAGTTCATTGGAGTAAACTGTGAATTTGAAGTATGGTGGCTTCTCATTGGCTATTGTGTGGAATGTCCCCTCCAGCTGGAGTAGTAGAGTTGTATTCATGTGCAAGGTCAAGTCTATGTAAGGTCAAGTCCCTGTCTCTTTCTATTGGGCTTACAATTGACTTAGAGTGGTAAGGTGTGAGAGCTCCCCCTGCTAAAACTTCTTGACTCCATTTTAGTGAGGTTTCCTATAATTAATTTCCATAATGATTACCACAATTAAACTAATTAACATAGCTAACACCTCACATAGTTGCCTTTTTTTCCTCCTCTGTGGTAAGAATACTTGAGATTTAGTCTCTTAGCAACTTCCAAGTATGCAGTATATTATTAACCATCATCATCAGGTCTCCAAAACTTATTCATCTTATAACTACATATCTATATATATATATATATATAACTTAATGTGCCTTTTGATCAACAACTCCCCATTTCCCCCCACCCCTTATCCTCTAGTAACCATCATTCTACTCTCTGTTACAATGGGTTCAACTTTTTTAGATTCTGTATAAAGTAAGATCACACAGCATTTGTCTTTCTGTATCTGGCTTATTTCACTCAGCATATATCTCCCATTTTCATCCCTATTGTTCTTTATCTATCTATCTATCTATCTATCTATCACATATCTATAAATATAAATAGGTAGATCACATTTTCTGTATCCATTCATCTGTTGATGGACACTTAAGTTGTTTCTAGATCTTGACTACTGTGAATAAAGCCGCAATAAACATGAAGTGCAGATATCTCTTTGAGATAGTGCTTTCATTTCCTTTGAATAAGTAAGTAGAGGTGGAATTACTGGATCATACAGTAGTTCCATTTGTAATTTTTTTGAGGAACCTCCATAATGTTTTCCATAGTGGCTATATCAATTTGCATTCCTACCAACAGTTCACCAGGGTTCCCTTTTCTCCACATCCATGCCAACAGTTGTTATCTTTTTATTTTTGAATAATAACCATTCTGACAGGTGTGAGGTGTTATCATTGTGGTTTTGATTTGCATTTCCCTGAAGATTAGTAATGCTGAGCACCACTTCACGTACTAGTGTTCAGGTACTCTGAAGAATTAAGGAAGAATCAAAAATTGTATATATTCCTCTAATGAATGGGCACAAATAAACTAGAGGCAGAATATGATGAATGTCATTGAATGACATTTTATGGGGATTTAGAGGATGAAAGAAGTGGGCTGGTAGGGATAAAGATAGCACAAGCATGGATACCTAAATGAATGGGGACTACTGTTGTAGAAAGTAGGGGTATGTGGAAGGGGCTGCTGGTGGGGAGGCAGGGAGAGGCCAAGACAGGTGAGGACAGGTGGGGAGTGGGGAGAAACTTGACTGGAGCTGAGCTTGGTGAGTCTCTTTATTTTGTATCATAACATTTTATGGTTAAGGGAGGTACTCAGGCTAAATCTAGTGCTTTCCATCAAAAATCATAACAAGAACATATATACTCTTTTTAAAAAAGATTTATTTCTTTATTTGAGAGACAGGGAGAGAGAGAGAGTAGGCGGAGGGGCAAAGGGAAAGGGAGAGAAGCAGACTCTCTGCTGAGCTCAGAGCGTGACCTAGGGCTCAATCCCATGACCCTGAGATGATTCTCTGAGTGGCAATCAAGAGTCAGATACTTAACTGACTGAGCCACCCAGGTGCCCCAAGAATGTGTATATTCTAAAGAAATTCTGTTTTGGAATTTGCGGCAGACCAAATAATGGCCTCCAAAATATGTCCACACCCAAATCTCCAGAACCGTGTTAACATATTAGCAGAGGGGACTTTGCAGGTGTGAGTAAGTTAAGGATCTTAAGATGAGAGATCAGTCTGGATTATCTGGGTGGGTCAGATGTATTCACATGGGTCCTTATAAGAGGAAAGCATGAGTGATGCCCTTTGAAGAGTTATGAAGGGACCACATGCAAGGATTATAGGTGGCCACTCAAAGCTGAGAAAGGCAAGGAAACCAATTCTCACCTCAGCCCTTAGAAAGGAGGCAGCTCTGCCAACATCTTGATTTTAGCCCAGTAAAACTATTTTTTTTTAAAGATTTTATTTATTTGACAGAGATCACAAGTAGGCAGAGAGGCAGGCAGAGAGAGAGAAGGGGGAAGTAGGCTCCCTGCCAAGCAGAGAGCCCAATATGTGACTCGATCCCAGGACCCTGAGATCATGACCTGAGCGGAAGGCAGAGGCTCAACTCACTGAGCCACCCAGGTGCCCCCCAGTGAAACTAATTTTGGAATTCTAACCTCCCCAACTATAAGAGAATAAAACTGTTGTCTGAAACCACTAACCTTATAATAAGTAGTTGCAGCAGAACTAGGAGACAAATAAAGAATTATATATTTAAAGTAACAAATTAAAGTGCCTGTTATATAATTTTATCTTACTATTTAAATGGAAATAGAAGTACTCTACTTTGAAGTCTATTTTGGAATTTCTGCCCAGGATGTGTACTTGGGCACAAAGTAAGATAACAGGAATTCTGATAATTGTTCCCCACTTCTATGTCCATGAATCTGAGCTTTGTTTAAAACTGAGATACAATATTCTGATGTTTTAAAATCAATAATCTCATTGCTGTAAGATGCATAGACACAGGCAAGGTAATAATGACACCATTAAGAAATAAGAGTTGTTTTATTGATGTGTTGTATCACATTGACTGATTTGCGGATGTTGAACCAACCTGCAGGCCTGGAATAAATCCCACTTGGTCGTGGTGAATAATCTTTTTAATGTACTGTTGAATCCTATTGGCTAGTATTTTGTTGAGTATTTTCGCAAAGCCATCTATGAAAAACCCACCGCAAATATCATTCTCAATGGAGAAAAACTGAAAGCTTTTCCGCTAAGGTCAGGAACATGGCAGGGATGTCCATTATCACCACTGCTATTCAACATAGTACTAGAAGTCCTAGCCTCAGCAATCAGACAACAAAAGGAAATTAAAGGCATCCAAATCGGCAAAGAAGAAGTCAAATTATCACTCTTCGCAGATGATATGATACCATATGTGGAAAACCCAAAAGACTCCACTCCAAAACTGCTAGAACTTGTACAGGAATTCAGTAAAGTGTCAGGATATAAAATCAATGCACAGAAATCAGTTGCATTTCTCTACACCAACAACACAGAAGAAAGAGAAATTAAGGAGTCCATCCCATTTACAATTGCACCCAAAAGCATAAGATACCTAGGAATAAACCTAACCAAAGAGGCACAGAATCTATACTCAGAAAACTATAAAGTACTCATGAAAGAAATTGAGGAAGATACAAAGAAATGGAAAAATGTTCCATGCTCCTGGATTGGAAGAATAAATATTGTGAAAATGTCTCTGCTACCTAAAGCAATCTACACATTTAATGCAATTCCTATCAAAGTACCATCCATCTTTTTCAAAGAAATGGAACAAATAATTCTAAAATTTATATGGAACCAGAAAAGACCTCGAATAGCCAAAGGGATATTGAAAAAGAAAGCCAACATTGGTGGCATCACAATTCCGGACTTCAAGCTCTATTACAAAGCTGTCATCATCAAGACAGCATGGTACTGGCACAAAAACAGACACATAGATCAATGGAACAGAATAGAGAGCCCAGAAATAGACCCTCAACTCTATGGTCAACTCATCTTCGACAAAGCAGGAAAGAATGTCCAATGGAAAAAAGACAGCCTCTTCAATAAATGGTGCTGGGAAAATTGGACAGCCACATGCAGAAAAATGAAATTGGACCATTTCCTTACACCACACACGAAAATAGACTCAAAATGGATGAAGGACCTCAATGTGCGAAAGGAATCCTTCCAAATCCTTGAGGAGAACACAGGCAGCAACCTCTTCGACCTCAGCCGCAGCAACATCTTCCTAGGAACAACGCCAAAGGCAAGGGAAGCAAGGGCAAAAATGAACTATTGGGATTTCATCAAGATCAAAAGCTTTTGCACAGCAAAGGAAACAGGTAACAAAATCAAAAGACAACTGACAGAATGGGAGAAGATATTTGCAAAGGACATATCAGATAAAGCACTAGTGTCCTGAATCTATAAAGAACTTAGCAAACTCAACACCCAAAGAACAAATAATCCAGTCAAGAAATGGGCAGAGGACATGAACAGACATTTCTGCAAAGAAGACATCCAGATGGCCAACAGACACATGAAAAAGTGCTCCATATCACTCGGCATCAGGGAAATACAAATCAAAACCACAATGAGATATCACCTCACACCAGTCAGAATGGCTAAAATCAACAAGTCAAGAAATGACAGATGCTGGCGAGGATGCGGAGAAACGGGAACCCTCCTACACTGTGGGTGGGAATGCAAGCTGGTGCAGCCACTCTGGAAAACAGCATGGAGGTTCCTCAAAATGTTGAAAATAGAACTGCCCTATGACCCAGCAATTGCACTATTGGGTATTTACCCTAAAGATACAAACATAGTGATCCAAAGGGGCACGTCGTGCACCCGAATGTTTATAGCAGCAATGTCCACAATAGCCAAACTATGGAAAGAACCTAGATGTCCATCAACAGATGAATGGATCAAGAAGATGTGGTATATATACACAATGGAATACTATGCAGCCATCGAAAGAAATGAAATCTTGCCATTTGCGACAACATGGATGGAACTAGAGCATATCATGCTTAGCAAAATAAGTCAAGCAGAGAAAGACAACTATCATATGATCTCCCTGATATGAGGAAGTGGTGATGCAACATGGGGGCTTAAGTGGGTAGGAGAAGAATAAATGAAACAAGATGGGATTGGGAGGGAGACAAACCATAAGTGACTCTTAATCTCACAAAACAAACTTAGGGTTGCTGGGGGGAGGGGTTTTGGGAGAAGGGGGTGGGATTATGGACATTGGGGAGGGTATGTGCTTTGGTGAGTGCTGTGAAGTGTGTAAACCTGGTGATTCACAGACCTGTACCCCTGGGGATAAAAACATATGTTTATAAAAAAATTAAAAAAAAAAGAAATAAGAGTTGTTGAGTTTTTGAAATAATAGTTCTCGGGTGCTTAGCAGGATTAACTTAATCATTATAACAACACTATGGATGGGTATTACTACTCTTATTTTGCGGATGTCAAGAGTGAGGATTAGAAAAGGTGAGTGCCTCATCCAAGGTCACACAAATGACAAATGTTAGAGCTGCTGTTTGCACCTAAACCCCCTGCTTTGAGAGCCCAAATGAAGCAGCAATCAAAAACGCATCTATTCATCACGTCTATAGTCTCTGAGGACAAATTTTATGCAAATATGAAGACAGATAATCTTGGGTAACTCTGGTGAGACCCGTTTTTGTTCATTTTTGTGTTTTTTGCTCATGGAAATAAGCAATTCTGTCCTCTGAGGGAGCAGAGCTGTGCATCTTCTCCAGCTGTGTATCATGAGATTCACTCTTTGGACCAAGTTGATTCACTGCTCGATATAAAGAAATTCATATTTATTTTTTGAATTAAAAAGAAAATGGACAGCTAATTCCATCAGACACACTATGCAAACTTAGGTGGAGTGAGGACTCGACAATTCCCCATCTTATTAGACAACCGTACTGAACCGGTCTCTGCTTATGTGGTTAGACAACCATATAGATGAGTGTTGTCCAATAAAAGCACAATCTGAACCACAGATACAAGCTACATATGGAATTTAACATTTTATAATGATCACACTAAAAAAAAAGGAATGAGTAAAAGGAAAAAATATACATTTTATTGAGCTTAATATGTCCAAAAGATTAACATTTCAACATGCAATCAATACAAAAATACAAAAATTATTTTCTAAAGATTTATTTACTTATTTGGGGGGGCAGAGGGGCAGAGGCTGAGGGAGACAGTGTCTCAAGAAGACTCTAGGCTGAGCACAAAGCCCAATTGTGGGTTTGATCTTATGACCCTGAGATCACGACCTGAGCCAAAACCAAGAGTTGGATGCTTAAGCAACTGTGCCACCCAGGAGCCTCAATATAAAAATGATTAATGACTTGTTTGGCCTTTAAAAAAAATTCATACCTCATCTTTGAAATCCAGTGTATATTTAAACATTTAAAGCACATCTGAATTGGATGGAGTCACATTGCAAGTGCTCAGTGGACACAAGCGCTGGGCCCACCATATTGAGCTGTGCTGATACCAACGGTCAGTCGACGCTCTTGTATCCACTGATACCCTGGAATTAGTGAGAGCTGGAAATTCTCTTGTGTTTTCAGACTTCCCAGAAAGGTTCTATGGGAAATAACAGAGACCCTAGTATGTGTTTTGTTGTGCCCAACATCCCACCCAGGGACTGTTCTGGCCATTAGAGGGAGGTTGCCCTGGTTCAAGTGGTAACATAGACTCCTCCTATAACATGTGCAGAAGCACCTTCACAGACAGCTCAGAACTAAAGTGAGGCGTAGTTATCTAGTTTAACCTGGAAGGGAAATGGAGTGGTGTATATTGCTAGATTCCAAGTTTATCTTTGTGTTGAGGATGTCCCAAGTCATTGAGCCTGGCTCAATGTCAGGGTGTGGGTGTGTGTAACTCGTGCATAACACAAAAGTGAAAGATTGTATTTCTAAGCCAGGCTTCTGAGAGAGCACGTGGGAGCAGCTACAGATCAAGCAGTACTCCAACATAAGAGGATAAAAGCACCCCCCCCCCAAGCTGGGAGGCCCCAATCTGCACCACTCGGCAGATCACTTTGCTATGTGAGCTTGCTTCCTTTATTTCCTGCCAAGGTTGACCTTCATCCCAGGCAGGCTGTTATCTAACTTTGTGTTAAGAGAACTGTCTTCATGCCTTTTAATTTAGCACCTCCCTGAATTGCTTTTTGAGCTTTCTGTGGCAGTTGGACACTGAGCATCCTCACAGAATATAGATACTCTGGGGAATATAAGAAATAACAAAATATAATTTTTGCCTACAGTTTACTATCTGGGGATGGGAAAAGTAAGGATTCCCAAAACAGCCCTTACTGTAATGGAAACAAATGAGATAACAAGTGGTTTTCTAGTTGATCTTGATATAGAGAACATTTCTGATTAAAGGTTCTGAAGATCCCCAGTAAAGAATATTATCACAAGAACATGGGACTGGGCAGCTACAGCAACTGAAATGTTTTATAGCTAAGGCCAGAAGAGATGACCGATACATAGAACAAAACAGAACACCCCAAAATAGACACAGATTCGATGGGAGAATCCATTATATATTTAAAAGAGCATTGGAGGATTCTTGAAGAAGAGATTATTTATTCAATGACTATCAAGACACTTGGAGAAAAAGAAATCTTGATATCTGTCTTGCTTTTTGTATCAAAATAAATTCTTGCTAGATACAAAATTTTATATTACAGACAAAGAAACAAGGATTGCTCCTTTTGTATTCAGTGAATAATACACAAGTTAATAGGCTGTGCTCCAAGGTCAAGACCAAGAATCTTAAAAAAACAAGACTGACTTGGCAAGTAGGGGCCCATTTATGGGTAATCCTAAATGTCGTACTGAGGGAGCTGAGGTTTGAGTTGCTGGCAGGAGGAGGATAAGCATGGGAAGGTCCTGGATAGAGCTGAGGTTTGGGGAGATGACTGTATCTGTGGCATGTTAGCCCAATGTATTACGTTCTTACATGGTATTATGAAACGTTTAAGCACACCGTGATCTTAGGGTCTTTTAGCTTTTCTACCAGAACCTTTCATTTTTCTAAGTATTTGATGTTTCCTTTCCTTCCCTTTCTCCATAGTTCTAATCTATCAGCAATGTTCTTCAAAATCTTTCTTTTTGTCTTTTCTTTTCTTTCCTTTTTTTTTTTTTTTTTTTTTTTGCCATCTTGACTTAATCTGTCTGAAGCTCAGCATCAGCACTGGTTGTTTTAAAAACCTACCTTGGTGATTCTAATGTGCACCCAGTCTTGGCCGTTGACCAGAGGCCCTCACACTTAACCTGCATGAGATTCACCTGGAAGTCTTGGTAAGCCACAGATTCCTGGGCTATACAACGAAGGATTTCAGACCCAGGAGGTTGGGGGTAGAGCCAAGAAGGTTGCATCTCTACCAACACGTTCCAGGCAGTGCTGAAGCTGCTGCTTTGGGAACCATAATTTGAGGGCCACTGGGTGTGATGTGGCGATCTATAATAAGAGATCACCAATGGTCAGTGACTTAGTCAATCATGCCCATGGAATGAAGCCTCCTTAAAACCCCAAAAGGGCAGAGTTTGGAGAGCTTCTAGGGTGATGAACACATGGAGGTCCTGGCAGGTGGCACCCTTGGAGAAGTCATGGAAGCTCTGTGTCCCTTTCCCATACCTTGCCCTGTGCATCTCTTCCATATGGCTGTTCCTGAGTTATATTCTTTTATAAACGAACTGTTGATCTAGTAAGTAAACTGTTTCCCTAAGTTCTGTGAGCTGCTCTGGCAATTTACCCAAATTTATCAAACCCAAGAACCTCTGATCTATGGCCTGTTGGTCAGAAGTCCAAAATTGGACTTACAGTTCAGATCTGAAGTGGGTGGCAGGGGAGGGCCATCTTGTAGGACTGAGCCCTTAACTGGTAAGATCTCACACTATCTCTAGGTAGTGTCAGAATTGAGTGGATACCCAGTAGAACAGCCAATTGATTTTGGTGAGTTGTTTGTTGGTATGGGAAATCTCCACTCTCCGTACATGGGAATTAGTGACAGAACCTTCCACTGGCCTAGGCAGCCACCATGCGCAACAGAATTCTACTTGGTCCTCCTCCTGCTTTTATTGCCCTATAGTCCATTCTCCACATAGTTTTCAGTTATCTTTTAAAAAAGTAAATTGGGTCATAAGAACCTCAGTATCTATCATACTTCCCTGCCTCAAATTCCCCAGTGTCTTCTATGATCTGGTTCTGTCCTGAGCATGTCTCATTCCACTCTGCCCTTGGCCAATATTCTCAGACCCTGCTTGCCTTCCCACCATTGACAAGAACACCAGTGCCTCTCTGCCACCTGCTTTTCCCTGGCTCTCCCCTTTCCTGCAATGTGCTTCCCCAGATATTCCCATGACTGGCTCCTTCTTGGTATCCAGGGATCAGTCCAAGTGTTGCCTCCAAGTGCCTTCTGAGTGCTCCTACTCCCTGACGTCACACTCTATCTCATTTTCTTGGTTATCTCTGCCTTCCTTACTGAAAAATAAGCTATATGAAAACAGTGGCCTAGTCTCTCTGTGACAGACCACCGTGTCTGCACCTAGAATGAGGCCTTGCTGCCATAACTCTTAATAAATACTAACTGAATAAACAAAGTAATATGCTATTGTAAGGAAAAATAACTGAAGAGAAAACAGACAACTAAACTTGTATGTATTTTTAGAGGCAAAACTTCCCACTTTGTCCAGGGCTAAGGGACTCCCTACTGGGGACTCTTAGGCTAAAACTAGAAAAGTCATGGGCAAACTAGCACAAGCTGGTTATCCTAGCACTTACACATAGACACTGGATATCTTCCAGCATTCCTATTTTGACTATTTTTGTTCTCTTTGTCATATCCTAATATTGCTTCACTCTTAATTTCAGTACCTTTGGTTTCTTCAAATTTTAACACTGTTGTAGTGTAATGAGGAGAATTCATCCTGTCTTTTGGTATTGCTTTCAGGAAGTACCAATAAATCATTATCGATTTCTTTGGTTACCCCATTCTATTTGTACTGTTACCTAGTTCAAATCTTCGGTTGAAATATAAATCCTTTCACAACAGCTAGTGGCAGACTTAAATAAGCCAGAATGAAAGCAAGGAACATAATTATAAGCAAGAGAAAGACTGAATGGGTATTGAATGGCAAGAAAAGATCTGGGGAGCAAGATGGACCACCAGTTTAGTAAGCCTGACCTTGATCTATGAAATAATGAATGAACAAACTATGTAGCATAACTAGTAAGTGTGATGCTGAAGGACAATGTATTCTTGCTCAGGCCACTGCACAACTTGCTGCCCTTTCATGATATTCGACGTCCATTAGGTGTTCTCTTATCCTTCTCTCCCGAGGCTCTACACTCTTCCCCTGTACTCCCAGGCCCATAACACCTCCAGCTGCCATGATTCTGAGCAGGAATTCACAGTGGTGTGATCAGAGTGCCTTAGTCAGCTGAGGTTGCTATAACAAAACACATTCTGGGTGGCTTAAGCAATGAACATTTATTTCTCACAACTCTGGAGGCTAGAAAGTCTATGATCAAGGTGCTGACAGATTCAATGTCTGGTGGGGTCCCTTTTCCTGATTTGCAGGCAGTCACGTTCTCATTATGTCCTTACATGGTCTTCCCTTGGTTCATGAAGGGAGAAAGAAGGGAGGAGAAAAGGGGATAAGAAGAGAGAAGGGGGAGAGAGAGAGGAAGAGAGGGAGAGAGAGAGAGACAGAGAGTGAGCAATATCTCCAGTCTTTTCCTTTTTTTACAAGGGTATTAATCCCATTATGACATAACATAATTCTAATTATTTCCCAAAGGGCCAATCTCCAAATACCATCACATAGAAGATTAAGGCTTCAACCTATGAATTTTGGGAGGAACGCAAAAATTCAGTTCCGAGCATTCTGTCCCTGTCCCCGGGGATTCATGTCCTTCTCACTTGCTAAATACATTCATTCCATCCCAATGATGCCAAGAGTCTTACCTTGTTCTAGCATCATCTCTGAATTCCAAAGTCTTATCTAAATAGCATGTAAATCAGATATGGGAAATAGCATCAAAATCGGATATGGGAGAGACTCTGAGTACGATTCATCCTGAGGCAAAAATCCCTCTCCAGCTGCGAACTAGTGAAACTAGATAAATTATTTGTTTCTAAAATGCATTGGTGGGACAGGTGTAGGATAGACATTCTGATTCTACAAGTGAGATATCAGAAGGAAGAAAAGATTTCTAGATCCCAAGCAAGTTGAAAACTTAGCAAGGCAAATCCCACGAGACCTTAAGGGATTGCCTTCTAGAACCACTGGAGTGGCAGGGTCACAACCACAGCTTGGAGGGGCAGGCTTTCCACCCCGACCACCTTCCTGCTTCATCCTCATAGGCAAAAAGAGAGGGCCTCTCGTCTTCTCTTCTTATAAGGGCCTCCGTCCCATCTGCAGACCCACTCTCATGACTTCATCTAATACTAGCCACTTTTCAAAAGCTTCCAATTCCAAATGTAGTCACATCAGGGATTAAGCATTCAACATATGAATTTTGGGGGGACACAAACATTCAGTTCATAGCCCTGAGTTTCTCATCCTAAAAATGGATTGAGATTATAACCATGTTGAGGACAGAAATATATTCTTAGTCCAGGGTCTGACATAAAGGGGGGTTTTGATTGATAAACAAATGAAATAATAAACAAATAAGTGCAAAACAGAAATAGGGTAGGTCTGTCAATGTTTGTCCCAGCACTTCACTAAAGGCAAATAATTTGTTTCATTCAGTTAAAGAGTTCCATAGTCCTTATTGGAGCCTTTTCTTCTTCCATAATCTTAATAAGAAAACTACAAATTGAGGGGCACCTGGGTGGCTTAGTCATTTGAATGTCTGACTCGATTTCGGCTCAGGACATGATCTCAGCATTGGGACATCAAGCCCTGCATGGGGCTCCATGCTCAGCTGAGAGTCTGCTTGTCCCTCTCTCTCTGCTCCTCATCTCTCTAAAAAACAAAACAAAGCAAAAACACCCAAAAAACAAGCAAAAAAAAAAACCTCTAAAAATGGAATGTTCCTGTAGACCAGATGTAGTGCCAGTTTCCTTACACTTATTAATTTATTTGAAACAGGTGCTATTATTACCCTGCTTTATAGATGAGAAAACTGAAATGTGGGAAGGCTAAGTAACATGCCTAAAATAACCAAGATGAGTCTAACCTCTGCCAGTCTGATTCCAGAGCTCAATCCCAGACCTTTGCTATTTACATGAAATATAACTTGAGACGTGGGGTCTTTCCTTCCAGAAATCTTTTTTTTTTTTTTAAGATTTTATTTATTTGTCAGAGAGAGAGAGGGAGAGAGCGAGCACAGGCAGACGGAATGGCAGCAGAGGCAGAGGGAGAAGCAGGCTCCCTGCTGAGCAAGGAGCCCGATGTGGGACTCGATCCCAGGACGCTGGGATCATGACCTGAGCCGAAGGCAGCTGCTTAACCAACTGAGCCACCCAGGCGTCCCCCTTCCAGAAATCTTGAATTAAAAATGTTTTTCTGGGGGTGTCTGGGTGGCTCAGTCAGTTAAGCATGAGTCTTGGTATTTGACTCAAGTCATGATCTCAGGGTGGTGAGATGGAGCCCCACGTCAGGGTTAGTCTCAGTGCTCAATAGGGAGTGTGCTTGAGATTCTCTCCTCCCTTTCCCTTTGCCCCTCCCCCCTCATACATCTCTCTCTCTCTCTCTCTCTCTCTCTCAAAAAAAAAAAAAAAGAATAAATAAGTCTTTTAAAAATAAATAAAAATGTTTTTCTACACTTTAGTGCAAAGTCATCTTATAGTGTTCAAATGTTCTGTATTAGTGCAAAGTGGCAATTCCTCATATTTTGGGTGATTTTTATCATTTTTGAAATAAATACAGTTATCACTTGATGTAACCAGTATTTTCACGTGTCATTGGGGAGTACATAGCATTTTGCATGAACTATTCATTATGTGCATAATATCCACCTTGGCTTGTGGCATCATTTAATTTTTTTTTTTTAACAAAGCATTAGTTAAGGGAAGTGCTTTTAAAAATTATGCTCAGTAAACTAAAGCATTAAAAAAAATAATTTGCTCAACTTCATTGAGGTCCAGCATATCAAACACAAGACTGGCAATTAATGCTCATTGTTCCAACAGTCCCAAAATGATTACAGGCTCCCATGAGGGAGAAATTTGAAGTGGCCACATTTGGTACCAGGTGTTTGAGTAAAGGGTGTTATTTGTCTTGAGATGTAATTGGGGTCAGCTACGCAATAAAGAGGTTTAAACTTTATGCCTCAGCTATTATTACTGGGCCAACCCCAGCCCCTTTCATCAAACTCTGGCTCCATTACCATCACTAACAATCATTTTCTCACTGGGAGTTATCAATAAGATTATAGGTATTGTCAGAATCTGTTAGCCAAAAATTACTGACTCAGCATTTGGAGTTCAACAGCTGCAGGGTTATAACATTTAGCAAGACACTGTGTGAGTGTGTGTGTAGAAGGGGGAGGGGTTACAGGTGTGTGTGTGGTATGTGTGTGGGGTACGTGAGATCACAGTAATATACGTAGTAAATATACACCAAATGTATGTGTTTTAAATTATGTACATACTCAAAAAGATAATTTGGGGAAATTTTTAAGAAATTGTTAAAATATATTTGGAGACAGAAATCACTTTATTTATTAAAATATATTTGGAGGTGCAATTTCGTTGCATTATTCTGTTTAAAAATGCTGTGTAAAGAAAGGAACTATGTAACTCAAAACATAGAAGTCATAAATAACATTGTCATATTAAAAAATATATATATAAAACACTGTTCTGCCTATGAATGGAAGACATATATGGACTACATATAAATGAAGACTAACTGCTAGAGATCTAAAACTTTGAACAGTTATAAAATCTAAGTAAAATTTGGAAGAAAATAATCTGCAATTATATCAATATTTTTTCAGTTACTTTCTGGTTGATAGCCCACCATTTTTAGAATTCCAACATACTATGGAAATCCTGAATTATTTCTTTTACATCTGTATAGTGTATGGAATATAATGGCAATGATATAGATTCTGTTACTATGTGGGTCATTTTAAAACTTTGCCTCAACTCCATGGTGCATGAATTCCTGTTATGGAAAACTCACTTTCCAGTTAAGATTATTTTAATGGCTGACACTTTAAACTAAGTCTTCACCATCTGTTCTTCCTTTTATTCTAAATGCTAAAAGAAATTAATTTAAATGCATCATAAAAGAGCTATTTTATGTTTTTTAAATCCCTGTGTGCAGCTTAAATCTCAGACTAAATGTACATTGGCGATCTCCAAAAACATCTGGAGGAAAACAGCTGGCTTTGATATCTAATTTGGAATATTTCCCAGGGAAGATGGGAAGTCACCCTAAAACGATGTGTTATAAATTCCAATGTCCCCTCTTCTCTTGCCCTGTCTAAAGTATCAATGACCCTTGAGCAACATAGGTTTGAAATGCACCGGTCAACTTACACATGAATTTTTTTTTTCAGTAAATACTATGTACAATACTGTGAATGTATTTTCTCTTCCCTATGACATTCTTTTTTTTTTTTTAAGATTTTATTTATTCATTTGACAGACAGAAATCACAAGTAGGCCGAGAAGCAGGCAGAGAGAGAGAGAGAGGAGGAAGCAGGCTCCCTGCCGAGCAGAGAGCCCGATGCGGGGCTCCATCCCAGCATCCTGGGATCATGACCTGAGCTGAAAGCAGAGGCTTTAACCCACTGAGCCACCCGGGCTCCCCACCCCCATGACATTCTAAATAGCACTTTCTTTTCTCTAACTTACTTTATGGTAAGAATATAGTGTATGATACATATAATGTACAAAATATGTATTGATCAGCTGTTTATGTTGTCAGTAAAGCTTCGGATCAACAGTAGGCTCTTAGTACTTAGATTTGGGGGGAAGATCAAAAGTTGTCCATGGATTTTCAAATACCCTGCAGTTGTTGGGAGTCTGCACCTTGACCCCCCATTGTTCAAGGGTCAACTGTATACCACAACTGTAAAACTATAGAAAAAGTGTAAGCTTTATTATAGTGCTACTATTATTTTATAAATGAATTGGATTGTTATACTCCACTGAAGTTTTCTTCTCAGTATTTTCAAAAACACACTTACAAATGTTATTGACAGGTTGTGTTTTCTGTTTAGCTCCAACTTTTAAAGTACTGTTTCTAGCATGGAGGGAATAGTGCTGACTGAGATTGATTTTCCAGTCCCAGCAGTAAATTTCAAACAAATAACAGGAGAGGGGGGTCTACCCCCCCTCACAGCTTAGTGGGTGACGGCTCTAAGAGCAGGCAGTGAGGCCAGCAGTGAAAGAGAGCTCCCAAGGAGGCAAGAGTTAGAACTCACGCTGTGCTCTGATCAGTGCCAAGTGCACTTTCCCTCTTGTTCCCTCCTTTGCTATGTAATTACAAGCTAAGCTAGGCTGCAGATGATGTACTATATGTTGGCTTATTGAATTTAAATTAAAAACAAAAAAGTAATATCATTATTCTCACACACATGCCACTCTGGCAAATCTGACTTTCTCAAGACCACTCTTGGGAAGATGAGCTGTCTGCCTGTGATGCTGATTACCCTGAGGTCTCTGCTTCAGTGTTGGGAAGCGTGGAGGTGCAGGTACTCTCCACGGCGTAGAGACACAGCCCACCCCTTCTTATCCCAGGAGCTGTTCCCTGTGTAGGATTTGTTTTATGGCACCAACAGTGTACCCTTATCGCTGGGTATGCAGGCTTCCTTTTCAAGTTCCCCAGTTATAAGATGGCATTTCTTTGGGGCCGGCTTGTAGGCAGTGGCACTTTCCCCCATCAGTTCTTTTCTGTTGTATCCCCAGGTACCCAATGACATTCTCTCCAGTGAGTGGCTGTGACAGAGGGTAATTTTGCCACCATCTCTCCTCATGCCCTTGTACTTCTCCCTAGAATTTCTTGGGAAATACAGTGGTCTGAAAAAAAGTGAGTACAACTACTCACTAGTCAGAAAAGTTAACTGTCACATATAATTAGCCAGGTTTAAAGGGAAGGCGGAGAGGGGTAGAACTGTTTTTACTGAAGATCAATCATTGAATTACAAAGGAAAAAAAAAATCAAATGACGTGACAGGTGTAAAAGGAAATAAACTTAGATTTTTTTTTAAAGATTTTATTTATTTGACAGAGAAAGATCACAAGTAGGCAGAGAGGCAGGCAGAGAGAGAGAGAGAAGCAGGTTTCCCGCTGAGCAGAGAGCCCGATGCGGGACTCAATCCCAGGACCCTGAGATCATGACCCGAGCGGAAGGCAGTGGCTTAACCCACTGAGCCACCCAGTTGCCCCATAAACTTAGTTTTTAAATGAGACATATTAAATCAATATTATTTTTAAATAAAAAATGAAGAATATGACATATTCAATAAGTAGAACAAGTACTAAGATAAAAATATTGTATTTCATTAAATATAGATAAGACAGTGAAAATAGGGATTTGGAGAAAGGGGAGAGAATTGGTTTAAGGAAAGGAAAATGCACAAGAAGTGAAGAGAAAGACAGGAGCAGAGTCACAGAGGAGGAAGGGCAGGGAGGGAGGCTATTCAAGTGAGTATTAGGTGGATTTTTTTTTTCTTATTTAAGTTGAGCATTAATTGTGTGCCTCAGTTGTGAGTTTTAGATTGTTATCACTTCTTGACTAACACTTTTTGCCTTTTCTAAGTTACCGTTGCTTACAGATTCTGACATGCTCCAGACCATAAACTTCTATAATAGGCATTAAAAATCCAAGTCTTCAGAGGCCAAGTAGGAAATGTAAATGAATTAAGTTGCTCACATGTAAAAAACAAAACAAAATAAATCCAGCTGCCTGAAGCGTACGCATATTCTCTTTATTTTTACTGAGCTGTGACTTAAACATAAACCCATACATATATGTAAACATCACAAAAAAGGGAAAAAGTATACTGTTAGTTGCTCTTCTGATTAAGATCGGGAAATCTGACAATTTACTCCTACAACAACATGTCACTGTCAGGCCTTACATTTTACATGGTGATGTGAACACAGAATGCAGCCTTGACTTCCTTTACTGGGAGAAAGATTTAGATTAATTAAGTCAATTTGACATTGGAAAAGCAGCTGTTCATACAGCCAGATGCTTAGGCACACAGATAGAAACTTTGGATGTTGTTTGTTTTTTTTTAAGATTTTATTTATTTTTTTGACAGACAGATATCGCAAGTAGGCAGAGAGACAGGCAGAGAGAAAGAGGGGGAAGCAGGCTCCCTGCTGAGCAGAGAGCCTGATGTGGGGCTCGATCCCAGGACCCTGAGATCTTGACCTGAGCCGAAGGCAGAGGCTTTAACCCACTGAGCCACCCAGGCGCCCCTGAATACTGTTTTTTACTGTTAGGGTGAATGCTCCTAGGATCTTGAAAAATTCTATTTCAACATCATGACATTGGAATTTTAGTATCGTACTATAATTTAGCGATTCTTTTTCTACCTTTTTACTCAGCATTTCAATGTTAACTGAGATTGAAGAAATTAAGCCATCCGTTCAGTGATTCTAACTATGAACCTATTACATTCACAAAATGATATGAATATGCAACAATATGTAGTAGTTTATCTCTTGTTTTATTCTTAAGAGCTGGAAAATGTTCCTTTCTGCCTGACAGCAGTTTTTTGGCAAACTGTGTCTCCCTCTAGTGATACAAATTACTCTTTTTTTTTTTAATATATGCAGTAAAATTTGGATCTTCTGAAAGAAATATGTTCTTCAATCCAGAAAAAAAGCATATTATGAAAACATAAAGTTAACTCACTGACACTTGGTGTTTACTTGATTGCTGTAGCAAGAGATTTGGAGATGTTTATTTTTACTATGGTTTTGAGGTAAATGTTCATGCTATATGATTATGATCACTTTAGAAAAGTTTTTATGAAGAACAGAGCTCCTAATATACATTGTTTTAATAAATAAAAGGATACAGACAATTTACACAGTAATGCACAGTGGAAATAGGGAAGTCTTGAAGCTCCCCAGACTCTGAAGGATGGAAAAAACCCACAATTTACTCATGGCTTATTATGGTATATGATAATTACCAGGCAAATTCCATTCATTCAATTATTCCTTCATCCTTCACACATCTCCAGAGTACCCACTCATTTCAAGCTAGGTGCTGAAGATCTTTAGATGAACAAGTCACAGTTATTGCTCTCAATGTATTACCACACCAAAATCATTGTCTCCAAGAGCACTGAAATTTTTTATATACTCTTTTAGCATTCAAATATTTTTGTCCATAGCTTTTATTATTCGGATGGGGGCATGCTCCTTAGTTCAAGTTAAGCAAGTTGAGAAGCAAAGGGACATCTGTCCAGGGAAAAGCTTCCATAAGCTAGAAAGACTTCCCCGAACCAACCAAGAGCAGATATGTTGGGCCAGGTTGCTTCTAAATCAAACAAGTTGCTCATAAATTAGGTCCGCTGCTTAAAAAATGAAAGAAGAGGGTTTCTCAGGTAGAAGTGACAATTCTCCAAGTTTGTGACCACTGGCCTTTGTGGCTGGGGTGGGTCTGTGGGGTGGGAGTGAGTGGTAGGGAAGGATGGGGCTTCAGGTCTTGAGATTCCCTTTTGGAAACTCCTGGGCACCTGCCATAGGTAACCCATGGGCCCAGGCTCTGTGGGTGAGAGGGGAGGGCGGTCTCGAGTTTGCTCCTTCGCAGGCCTATGTGGCACTGACTGAGGGATACACGGCCTATTCTTGAAGAAGAGGCAGTTCCAGCACCTTCAGAGGTTTCTACAAGTAAACAGAGGCAGAGGGCTGAGGACTGCCCCGTGCATGAAAATTCTGTGCCAGAGCAGGAATTGGGAGGTGGATGGGTACGCTCCCAAGTGAGAAGACCATTTTGTGCTCACCCATGTCTTCCCCTAGCCTGGGGATCCAACCCGCTCCTACTCTCCCTCCACCCTTTAGAGACTTTTTGGAGTGTAGCGACTCTTGGAAAGATTTCGAAGCTGTATTGAGGTTCTATAGAGAAACAGAGCCAATAGGATGAGTGCATATATGGGGGGCGGGAGGAAGAGGGAGAGAGAGAGATTGAGATTGGTTGGTGGGTTGATTGATTTTAAAAGACCTGGCTCTGAATTATCTAGGTCTTAAACATGATGAATAAACAAACTGCTGGGGCTTCCCCATATTGGCTGTAGGACAGCTTAATACCTAAGCCTGTACTTTTTATTAAGGACTTTGCACTAACTAATTTAAAAATCAGGTACTATAACTACACCTCATTTATAGATCTTGAAACCGAGGTACACGGATGTGAAGCAAGGTGCCCTGTTGGTATGAAACTAGGCAGTGGCAGCCCTGGGAACTGCACTCAGGCCTTCTGGGCCCAGGCACAAATTTTAGCCATCAGACCACAACAGGATGTGTTGAACAGCCACCATGGGCACTCTTCGTAGATTCCAAATCGTCTGGGGCGTTCAGTAAAATGCAGATTCCTGGGTTCAGGACCAGACTTGTTGAACCAAAAGCTACTGCAAGGAAGAGTCTGCATTTTAAACAGGAGAACTTCAGGGACTTTTATACCTATGAGTATCGGAGGATTACTAGAATTCGTTTGTAAAATTGATCTAACTGCTTTCGTTAGTTCCTGATTCCAGTATTTAAGGCCTTAAATACTTGAGGGTGAGGCTTTTTTTTTTTAAAGGGTAAACTTATCCATTTATGTAACCAACACCCCCCTAGGTGATTTGGCTAGGTTCTATGGGTTTACACAGATAAATCAGAAGTGAAACTTCTCTTCTAAAACTACAATATTATGTTGATATTATGAGGTTTTAACATGTTCTTTCAAATGAGAAAGAGCTATACCTTATTCTATTTTTAAAGTTTCTATTTTCCATAAATGTGAATGCTTCTCTTATTTTCTATTCAGGAAAGGCTTTACAAATCATGTATTTTAGTTAATTCTCTTATTTTTCTGGTAGGAAGGTGAATAACACGCATTATTATTTATAAATAATCGAGACTATGTTTTTGAGAGAAGAATAGTTTAAAAAATGTATGCCAGCTGCTGCTTTTATTCAAGGCTTTGTATTGCTCTTGGGTTTTTATGAATGTATTGAAGTGTGCAGGTGCATGTGTGTTTGTGATCCAGATAAAAATGGTAAACCTATCATTAAAACATTTCCTTAAAAAATGTATCATTCTTTTTATGGTGAGTAAAAATAATTTCACTAGTTCCTAATGTCCTTCCTCTAAAAATGTGGCAAGAGGGTTGTGGTTGTGTTCTGTTCTTTACCACTGGATTTCTTTCCATTGGAGGTAGCCCTGGGACATGGAGGAAGAGTGGTGGGAAGCTATGTTTTCTACTAGCGGAGGATTCACTGAGACTTGTCATTGGTGATGCCTTTCCCAAGCATCCTGTGGCTGAGCACCCCTGTGGTTCCAGAGTGTGTTTCAGCACTAGTAGCTCCACAGAGGCCTCCCTCTTATTTCCTCCTCTCCTATTTTCCCTCCGCAGTAATGATGTGGTAAAAAGGCACAGGAGTAAATACCACCCAAATATCAACAGCCTGGTTTGGAAGGAGCAAGACTCATGAGCTGATTGTTTTTAATAGATAAATTCATTTTCTTTACAGATTTGGCATGTTGGTGGGGAGTGGAATGAGGGAGGGTAGGCAATGTGAGCATTTTCCTTCTTTTCCTAAAGCTCAGAGACTGTAGAGATGTGGGGAGGGTCCTGTTCCGGTGTAGAGGGCGAGGGTAGGTAGAGAGCTGTGTCCACAGGCGGGCAGGATGGTCGTCAGCACACGGCCTGCAGTGGTGAAGGGTTTTTGTGTCGAATCAAGGCTAGTTGTTAGGGTTTGCTTGTTGTTTTATTTTGTTGCTGTTGTTGTTGCTATTGCTTTGTTTTTTGTTTTTCTGTGTGTGTGTGTGTAATTTTCTAGTTTAACCGAGAGTGGGTCTGTCAAAGTCATCCGTATCACTCAACTGACTCTAGTCACCTGGCTAGTCGGTGGCAAAGGGCCCAGAACTGTCCCTCTGAGCTGGTAGTGAAGTTCTTCCCATTACAATCCTGGCAGGTGTTGGGCGTCTAACCAAGGTCTGACCTATTAACTACTTTTCAAGGCAAAGCCAATTATTTGAGCTTGCAACAAATAAGTAAAATAAGAAAGAAGAGAGGTATAAAATTTTTTCTATCAATGCTACTTCTTTAGTTCAGTCTGGCTATGGATGGTCAGTAACTCATAATATCAAATATCATGTTTTAAATATCTTGAATGGAAATCTTACTTCCTCACCCAGAATGCCTGAATTAGTCTTAATTTTTTTTTCATTTACAAAAAATGCTATAAAAAGGAAGAAAAAAAATCTCAGCAATTTTAGAAAATTTTAATGATTTTTTTTAATGAAACTGATACAGTGGACTGACTGGAGGCTTGTGCTTGGAAGCAAAATGCAGAAATTCACTTTTCTAAAGAAGGTGGAAGGAAGCACAGCCCAGGTTTATTAGCGTATGTCTCCGGGTTCAAGTTTGTGATCTTGTGTTACTCATGAATCACATGGTTTTTCATTCTCTCTGGAAATATTTCATGAGGCCAATTTTTCTACACTTAAGGGAATATTTACAGGAACGTGGACTACAGGCAGAGGTGAGGTAACCCAGACCCAGAGAGCAGGAGGCCACAGAGCTGCCACGAAGCTGCTGTGTAGCCCAGGTGGAGGCCCTCAGGCTTAGGAGCTGCTCCTCACCTCACCACCTCCACAGCTGTTCACCCCTCTCTCCCAACTTTCACCTCCTTTCCTGGGCTCCTTTCTTGGCCCTTTTTACATGCCATTCCGTGGTCAGGAAAGAAATTCATTTCCTAGCTGACTTGAACTGCTTTTTGTCATCTTAGATTAAATGTCATTTCTCCAGGGAAGCCTTTCCTAGCTCATGCGGAATCATGTAGAATCCCTTTGCTATTTGCTCCATAGCATTTCATGTTTCCCCTTTCCCCAAAACTCTCTGCAACATAGTATTCTATCTCTGTCTTGGCCACTAGGCTGCAACTTCCATGAGTGGGGGAATTTGTTTTTTCACCAGTGTGACCTGACACATTGCTTGGCACACAGTACACACTGTGTAAGATACTGATTGATTGATGCCCCCCTCCCAATGCAATCATTGATAGCTACCTAGGCTGCCTCTAACTCAGCACCATTTTTGAGTAGCCCTAGGAGGGCTTTTATTTCAGCTTATCTCCGTTTTTAATGCTAAACCTGAAATTTGTATTTGATTCTGAGCAGTTCTAGGAGGATCCAGAATAAGCATGGCTTTTGAATATATACAGCAGAAGTTTGCAAGCTGAGTTCTAGAGCTTAAGGGTGCTTTGGGTGTGATTGAGGGAAACTGCAGGGTAAGGATGAGGTTGCATGTGTTGGATGCCTTGACCTCCTTTACTGTTGTCTTAATAACACTAACAAATGTGTAGATAGCATTTACTGTGTCACAGGCACTATTCGACACACTTTATGCAAATTAATTAAATCCCCATGACAACATTAAGTGAAAAGTAGGATTTTTATCACTTGGGGAAACTGAGGCACAAGACAGGCCTGTGCCTTGCTCAAGATCACAAAAATAGTAAATGCAAAGCCAGCTTCAAAGCCAGCAGTCGGGTTCCAAAGCCTCTCTCTCAGCATGGCGACTTTTGAATGGCTTTTGTATGTTTTCAGGTGGTGGGAGGGAGGGGGTCACAGTTCAGATTTGAGGAAAGGATCTGCTGCCCTGAACCTTAAAAACTGCCACGCTACAGCAGACCTTCATACCCAGTGTCTCCTCAAGCAGCTTTCAGGGCACTGGGTTTTTATTTCCGTGATCTGGACACCGAGGCATGAGTTAGCCTGCAGTCTTCGTGTTGGTCTGTGTGGACGTTCGGAGCCACACCACGAAGGCGGCCGGGCTTGAGGAAGGGTCAAGACGGAAGTAAGCCTTGGGGACCATCTCCCTGGGCTGGGCCCCGGCCTCCGCCTTTAGTCTGGGGCACTCCTCAGGTCTCCCAGCAGCCTCCTGCCCGCGGTTTGTCTTCCCCCTCACGGTAAGGGAGGAGAGCGGCCTAACAGCGAGGCTAAGGACGGAAGAGCCTGAGAAAAGGTTCCAGGCGCAGGTCATGGGTCAAAGTCCTGCCGCTTCCCTTCTAACTCTCCTCTCCTCAACATGCCTCCTTCCGAGAAGCAAAAAGCAGAGATGGCATCAAGGGCCCCTGGAAACATTTCTCTTTGCTGTAGCTAACCTTGAAGGGGATGAGCACGTCAATGCGTGCTGCCCTCTGTCCGCTCTGAGAACATCCAGCTGCAAAGCCTCGTACACCGATGTTAGAATGCCTTACCCCTGACTTGGATGGGGACACGCACTAAATTCTAGGCTGCCCTAACTTTCTGCAGTTGATGGCATTGGCTGCGAATTCATTAGCTATCAACTGCATTTTGTTTTCTGGATGTGCTGAGATACCCGCCTCCCCACCGCCCCTTCCCTAAGCAGAATTTGGGTTTTATATGAAGGTAGAAAGTAAGGAGGCCCTTTTTACTACTAATGGCATCAAACTGCACGTATAAAACTATGTTAACACATCAATACTTGCCTAACATTGTAGAGCAGCTCCAATGACTGTTTTTAACTTCTTGTGCTTTTAAAAATGTTTGTTGTGTGCACGGAACACCCCCTGGGTCACAGGTTCAACGGCGGCCTCCAGGTTGGTCGCAAGTAGGTGGGGGGCGGGGGTCGCCGGGCCTCAGGCCCGGTCGCTCTGCGCTGGCAGCCGGCAGGGGGCGCGGCGGAGGCGGCCGTGCCAGGCAGAGCGGAGCGCAGCGCGCGCCATCTGGGTCGTTGAGGACGCGCCTGGAGAGGTGCTGGCTCTGCGTTCCACTCCAATACGTCTTCTTCCATTTTGCAGCTTCCCACTTCCCATCTGTGCCCACCCACTGGTTTCTCAAAGAATAATAATAATAATAAAAAAATTTGGCAGACGGTTCAAGGAAAAAGAATCAGGAACACGTGGGCTCCTCCATCCTAGGTTCAGACGGTGTGGGGCACACGTGGCTACCGTGTGGCCTAGCTGGCTTCTCGCACCCGTTCCCGAAGCTGTGATCCAGCTTGACCGACCTGGGCTGTGCATTTTGCTGCACGGTGGATATCGGGGTGCTAGTTGTACTTCGCAAGTTGCCAGGAAAACGTTTTCTTTTTCCTTTCATCTTTGCCAGTGCTGCCTGCAGACTCCAAAAGGCATCTTCAGAAAGCTGATAATTAAAGCCATGGAATCTGAGCATGAGTAATCATTACCTATTTTGCTTGGGTGCAGTCCTTTAGAGAAAATGATGTCCTCGCCAATAATGATTAGGTTATCACCTTGTCATATTACTCGTCCAGGAGCCCCAATTTGAGGAGAGATGTAAGGCCACCCTTTGTTGCTCAATTCGCTGATTCAAATAAATCTAGTATTCCAGAAAAAAAAAAAAAAAAAGGAGAAGAAAGAAGAAAAGAAACAACCCCAAAACTATAAACAGCAGTTATTTCTTAATAGAGCACAACTATATCACTGTTTTAAGGATAGTTAAAAAAAAAAAATAGTACTTGGTAAAATGGCAGTTTTATTCATTAATAAACACTCTGAAGCAGCCAGGAATTCAAATTCTCACAGCACATTTTGTGGAATGATGTGTATACTCTGCCATCTTGCTGGAATGCTCCTGTGTTGTTCAGAGCTTTTCACTGACTGACAGCTGAGTCTTTATTGTTTAAAGATGGATTTTTGCAAATTCAAGTTCCCCAAAGCATACAGCCCTAAACAATAGGTACTTGCAGATATAATGCTTTATTGCCATGCTCTGGAAGTGAAGAGAGAGTTGATGGACAGACGCCTGGGATTCGTATTTGGGCTGACAGGTCTCCTTATTTTGGACTTTTTCTCCGTGAAGAGGGAGACAGGGAAGTGTTAAAAACAAGCAGACTTAGGGAGTTGTCTTCAAGTAGAAGGCCCCCATCGGGGGTTTTTTCCCAAAGGCTATGCCTGGGTCTGAAATGCAAATGAAATTTCTCTGCTTTCTTTGTCAAATTTATCTAGGCTTGGGCCTCAAAGGTACCTCCTGCAAGAAAAACTCTCCATTTCAGACCCAGAAATGTATATGGTGTCAGGGGGATTCCTTAATGAATGGATGAAAGGCTCTCAGTGCAGCAGAGGAAATGAATTATTAGTGCTTCATTGACCCCAAAGATGTGTGTTTAATGTCAGTATCTTTGACACCATTCACTCTGTCTCCGAAATACATACCCATTCTCATCTTGAGGAAGGGACTTTGCCTTAGCTATTTTTGAATTTTCTTAAGCAGCAACTGTTTCTGTTCTGGATCTGTATTTTGTAAGGTAAGAACCCCATCTTCCCAAATGTGTCCCTAGAATACCTGTCTTCGCCTTAATTGAAAAAAAGTAGGTCAAATTTATATTTGGGAAAATCTTCCTGTCTGAAAATTTGAAGCAATAGAAGTTGGATTTTGCAAGTTTGTTTTGGGTAAGCAGCAAGCATATTTCCCTTGGTTGGTTCAGCAACAACATTTCTGTCCCGTCATCTAGTTAGGGATGAATGGCAGATTGTGGTTTCCAAAACTGAGACTGCATATGCTGTACCCAAACTTGCTCAATTTGGGAAGCTCACAAGTACGCTTGCCTTTGATTTTTTTTTTTTTTCCTTCCCCTGAGTTTCTCTTTTGGCCAAAGAGGAATTGCTTCTGTGCCACTCAAAATAACTTGAACTTCACTGCAACTCAGAAAAGAGAAGTAGCTAGTGAAGCCTCTTCTTAGCAATTCATTGACATGCAGAGTGGCGGTGAGGGTAGAAGGAACAGGAAGGTCACAAACAGATTGGGTGTCTTCTCTTTTTTCTGGAAGAAAGAATTGATATTGATCTGTAAAAGAAGCTCACAAGAGAAAAAGCTGTTGGATTTTCTGATGTACTTTGAGCTTCTCAGGTATGCTTACTAAGGTGTGCTTTGATCAGTCTTCTTTTGATCACCAATGATCAACACTTGGTAAAACTCAACTTGTGTCTCTTGTATGTGCTGTAAGGTTAGAGTTATATAAGGTTCTCTGGAAGACATGGGGCAAAGGAGAAGTAATATGTGGAGAAAATATGGAATGAAGAAAAATAATTTAGTAGTAAGACTGTCTTAGGGGTTATCAAAACCATTATGAGAAAATATATTCATCTAGATTCTTCAGGAAAGAACACTAGGAACAGGAATGGCTTAAAGTAAAACGACAAACTGAAAATGGGTAGCATAGCTACCCTGGCTGCCATGGCCCAGGCTCTGCATTAGACTCTGGGTAAACCTCAAGGAACATAAAATACAAGGAGCCTCTCTTCTGGAGCTTCTAGTCTAGCAAAGGAGTTTATCATGTGTAGCTTAAGTAACTGATATGTTGAAAAAGTACTACTCTCGACAGAACCAAAATACAACTACATTTCCCCTATTGTTCTTATAAACTAACTTTCTTCAGTGGGGCCAATGTCCTTGACTCCTGCATAAAAACTCTGGCAGCACTCTCTTCCATCCCTCCCCCCACCCCAGCCTCCCTGTTCATTTTCAGATGATACAAAAGATCTCTTGGTCAGTTTAAGTTATGGAAACAGTCTCATTTCAGTCCTTAAATTGTCTGGTTCTGCGGTAGTCAATCATTGACCTTGACCTAGCTGCATCTCAACCTGTCTTCCCCTAGGGAACTTGCCTGGAACTCTTCTCTCTACTTGGACTGTGCAGTCAGAAGGTAATATCCCCGACCTGCAGCCACGTGAATGGTGACAGGGATGCCAGTAGAGTGCCGAGGTCTCTCTCTAGCCTCCTCTTTCTGCCCTCTACTCTTCTTTAATATTCTTGATCCACAGAGGGGTCCAGAGCCACAGAACAAGTTGCTGGGCTACTTCCTCTGCACTTCTGTACCTCTGCCTGGCCTTGGGATTAGGGGTAAGTTTCACGCTGAGATCTGAGTCTTGGTGCCTCATTGGACTCAGAAAGACTTTTGTAGGAAAATCCTGTAGATTCCAGATAGTGTAATAGCACTTTCCCCGAATTATTTCACTTACTCCTTGCACCTGATGAGATAGGCACAATCAGCACGAGCAGAAAACAACACAAAACAAACCTGAATTGCAGGTGTTTTAAGTAACTTGCCTAAATGAGTTGTCAAAGCAATTCAGTAATGAGGTCAAGCCTCAAACTCAGGTCAGCGGACCCGATTCTATATTTGTACCCTCAATGTCAGGATCAGGAAGCCTTGGGAGAGAGGGCAGTCCCTCGACAGAAATTTGGGGCAAACAGCAAAGAAACTTGGAGTGAGAAAGAACACTCCCCCACCCCCCTTACTTTCTTGACTCCCACCCCCCTGTGTGGCCAGTGCCCACGGTGCACAACAGACCCTTGTAGGGAAGCGGCGGGGGCCGGGGGCCGTGCCACGCGGCGCCGGCCCCGCAGCCAGCACCGGCCGCTGGAGATGTGACTGAAGCTCGGGACATGAGCCCGCTTGTTCGCTCACTCTCAGTGAAAAGAGTTTTGAAATGAGTTCTGAATAGACAGCATTTTCTTTGTGCGGTTGGTAAATAACACAGAGCAAAGTTAGCAAGTTGCAGCGCTTCTACATTCTGATTCTATGGAACCTTTTTGTAGGGAGAAGGGCAGGATGTTTTCAACAGAATGTGACCTCACTGGAATACTAGAGGTAAGAAGAAAAAATTATTGAGATAGCTGTGATTATTTTATATCTTGGAAAACATAGCATCTAATAAAGCTACATGGAGAGAGAAGATTTCTACATGCTACACAAAAACCAATGCCTCCTAGAGCTTTGGAAGGTGTTATTCACATTGGTTTGGCATTTGTTTAGGTTTGATTAGAAATCAATGATTTTTCTTATGATAATTTTCATGTGCACATTTTCTTTTTCTCCTTTAGAAAACAACATTTCTGGACGGGGCAGTGTGGAGAAATCCTAAGAGAAATAGCATAAGAGCATTTTGGAATATATCCCGGAAAAGATAACTTTCTACACATCTGTAGAGATTCGCCTGGTTAAGGTAAGAAAAAAAATATGTTGTAAAAAAGTAGATTCAGGGAATAAATGAAACAAGATGGGATCGGGAGGGAGACAAACCATAAGTGACTCTTAATCTCACAAAACAAACTGAGGGTTGCTGGGGGGAGGGGGGTCGCGTGAGAGGGGTGGGGTTATGGACTTTGGGGAGGGTGTGTGCTATGGTGAGTGCTGTGAAGAGTGTAAACCTGGCGATTCACAGACCTGTACCCCTGGGGATAAAAATACATTATATGTTTATAAAAAAATAAGAAAAAAAAAGTACATTCAGGTTATTTCATTATGTCACACTGGGTTGAACTTCGGGAGAAAAACGCGAACCACTGATGCAGGATGGATGAGGGGGTAGTTAGGAGGTCCCACCTTCTGCCCCTCCCTCTTCCAGACATGGGCATGGTATCCCTGGCTCCACTGTGACAATGGGTGGTCACCAGGGGTTATTTCTCATGCCAGCTGAAGAGCTGTGGGGAACATGCGGGGGTAGGGGGGTGACAGATAATGCTTTCAACAGGCTCTTCTGCTAAAACGTCAATGTGTTTCATAGAGCAAATGTTACTTGTACAGTATGGAATTTCTTTTAGGTTTATATTTGCACTGGGACTGACTCATTTTCTATTTAGGATTCTTAAAAAATCACTTTTATGGTGCTCAGATGAAAAGTACATCTGTTGCTTACATATAATAAGCATCAAATACGACGACATGTTGAATGCTGGAGCCGTTTGTTTGTCGCTATAAGAGACCTGAAACATATGTATGCTGTATGTCTCTTTACTGGAAGACAGGCGTGAGGACGCAAACTTTGTGGTTCTTCCCTTGAGCATTAAGATTGTTTGAAATCTCCAGCTACTTTAGGTCACTAAAAATGAACATTATTTAGAACTCTCGAATGGGTACTTTCAATCAGGTTCAGTGGGACAAAGATTGCATTGGTCACTAGGTCTTATTCGGGATTCTGGACAAGGTTTTGAAGCAAAGCATAGCTAATTTATTTGTTGGTAGGTTCTAGACACATACCATTAGTGCTGTAACAAGACTGTCTTTCCAGCAGGCACAGAAATCAAGCTGCTAGTTCTCAGGACTGTGGCAGTTTTATGTGCATGATTGTGTATAAAATGAAGCAGTTACAACTGAGGAGAAGTTAATGTTGGAGTGAGCATTGCAATGGAGGAAGAGTTTCTGATTTTCTAACAGTTGGTGGCATGCATTTGCTTCCATACAGCTTGGATCCTTGATCTTTCTGACTTGCAGATAGACTGCTGTCAGGTTAACTAGAATGGTTCCTTTTAGATCAATTTTGAATGAGTAACACAAAAGAAGAAGTTCTTTACCTATAATATAACCATGTTCAGGCAGTTGATTTTTCACATTAACATTAGCATTTATTCTAAAGTCATCCCAGATTAAATAAATTCAAAGTAACATATTGTTTTCCTCACTGACTTAATTACTAAACTTTGTATGTGAAATAGTGTCATTAATTTGTGATTTCATGAGTTATTTTCTGGGAAAAGCTTCATTGCTTGCATGAAATAAAAATTAAATTCAGGTTCTGAACTTAAAAAAAGTTTTACCTTGATTATTTATTTAAACATTTTAATTAAAATACAACTATGTCCATCACTATGAGTAAGAAATAGAGCTCTTTGAATAATGAATTTTTGAAACTGGGTAGCGATGTGGGCTGGTGGGAGCTACAGCAGGGCTGGAATGTTTCCTGAAATTATTTATAGGAAATCACCAGCAGAGGGCAGCGCAGAGCAATGAACTCAGGCATTTTCAAATGTCTAAAAATCTGAAGTGAAAACAATCTGCGTACCAGTAGCACTTTTCGGACAGAGTCTCCCAGTAAAATCATAGATCTCTAAAACAATTTTTAAAAAGCCTCAAACATGTTAATCCCTAAGTAAGTTTCTCATCATAAAAGTGTTGGGGTGTAAGGAAAAATTTTGATTTCCTTGTGGACTTCTGAGGCTTTTGCACTTCGATTTTCCTTTTGATTTATTCTATCACAAAAGACTATGTGAATGTAAGTACAGCCATGTGTACAAGTTTTCATTATAAAACTTTTCAGGTCATTTTCTATTGAAAAATATTTGAAAACTTATAAATTTAGCTTTATGCAACAACCCTTACCAAACTCAGCATTCAAAGCAAAATGAAATTTAGAAAGATTCCCATTCAATCCACATTTCCTCACTGCAAAATAATAGCACACTGTGTAAAAAATAAACATGCCGTGTCAGTAGCCTTTAAAGAAACAAGCAAAAAAACCTCAATACCACATCGTTCTGCTTGCTAATTTTTTTTCCTTAAATTTACTACAACAAACATTTAACATTTTATTTAAAAGAAAAAGTTCTACTCAATATTTGACTTGTGTTTTACGCTGGAAACCTCGAGGGGGGGCATATTAGACTGGAACAGAGTCCAAAGAACTTGAACGGACAATTTTATGAAAACATGTTATATTTTGTTACAAGACTGGTATAAAGACCCTAGTTTAATGGTCTATGCATAAATATTTAGGGAATCTAAATGTCTGTATACTGAATCCTGTAATTTAAAAGTTAACATTTAAGATTATCATTCTTACAGGCTAATTAAGATTATAAAACACTTTTCTCTTTTCAAAAGTTCATGAGCATATAACAAATTGGAACTACTTTTACAAGCCAAGTGTCCCTCTTATGCTATTAGCTTTCTTGGATTTACCTTCTAAATGACTTTGGCTCAAATTGACTTCAGATATTTGACATATCAAGTATTGTTGTCTTCAAAGGTTTCCCAGGCAACTGCAACAATTCATCTGGTTCCAGTCAAAAGTGCCCTTGAACTCTGAGCTCATTTCATTTCCTGGTATGAGTAATGTGTATAGCAAAAGGAAGAACACCAAAGACTTCATTAATAGGCTAATATGAATGGTTTGGTGAAGAGATGAGTGGATTTCACAAAAATATCTGCTTAGATATTAAGAGTTGGCTACCTGAAGTTTGGCTTTGTCAAGCTTTCATATTAATTTTGGGCAGAAGATCACATCAACACCCTGTGTTCTGGGTTCTACTTCACTCCTCATAATTCCTAGCAGACACCTGAAGATAGAGCCCCAAACTCTTACCCTAAGTCACCCCAACAACGTCTTCAAGTACAGATTACTGGTCTGCCAGGGAGCTACCACCTCTGAATCTATCATTGGTCCCAGAGATCCCAGGTGACCCATGCACACTGACCTTAGAGGGTCTCTGTTTTAGATCTAGTTTCATTTTAACCCAGCCGGAAGCCATGAGTAGAGGGTCCTGTCTCACTATGCTTAGAGGGAGGGTATTATAATTACCACCTGAATTGTTCCAGAGAGCAAAGGGAGAGGGAGAAATTGGAATCAGTGATTCCATTTAACGTTGATTACATTCTGTGTTTTATTTAAAATAGAACATTTCACCTCCTCTAAAGCTTTTCAGGGTGACAGGCAGACAGAACAGTTAGAATGTCATTTTTTTTTTCCTTTACCTTGGCTCTCGTTTTCACAACTGATTGACTAGTGACTGGATCAATTGACAACTAAGGTAATACAATATATAGTCTGCAGATCCCACTGGTGGGACTATTTAAATCAGAGAAGATTGTTCTCTGAGTACTGGGCTTCTGCAGAGGTCTCCCTGTTGGCTGTACATTGAACTCAAAGTCTAGAGAGCCTCAACAATTAATCATCTGTCATCCAGATTCAGGCATAAGAGCAGAGCCAAACACCCTTTTCCCCACCCCCACCATTTCTTTCTTCCAGTATTGTAATTTTGTTCTGTTCCATACACTCACTGGGACATGAACATCGCATTGAATGTGTCCAAGTAAGCAGATTTTTAAAAATTTATTGTTTGGGGTTTGTAAGTAATTTTAGTAAAGATCATATATATGAAAGTATGTGTGTGTGTATATATATATGCATATGAAAATATATATGTATGTGTGTGTCTATATGTGTATGGATATGCAAATATGTAAATTTGCTTTAGCTACCAGCCCTTCTACCAGCTACAGTTACCACTGTGATTATCACTTGGAATAATCCTTGATTTGTTAAAATTAATGTAGATAAATGTAATTTTATAGTAGGAAATGTAGTTTTCAGGGTGTGAAATAATAGTAATCAATTTGAATAAATATTTGCTATTTGTTTTCATAAAAGTTTAAATCCAGAAAAGAGAACTCTGACCAAAATAGGAATATAACAGGATCAATGAAACAGGTGGCATTGAGTCATATCACTGGCTTTTAATTAAAAAGGATGCTGTGGATGTTGGCATGGATTGGACTGAACATAGGTAGTTTTAGAATTTCTGAAGCTGAAATCTAGCTAGAGAGCTTTTAATCAAAAGGGACTTATTTGGATAATTTATAAGCTATCTGTATATTGATAAGCATTGATGATACAGTTTTCATACCTAAATCACATTTTAAAAAATTCAAAGAGGTCTATAAATCCTTAGATGGGGTAGGGGGGTGCAGTTGTTCCTGAGCCAAAGGATTTCTGTGCAAAGCTAATATGTATAATAGAGAATTGGTCTTTCACTGTACAGTTTTGTCATATTTCAATAACTGAATGAATATTCTGAATTAATAAGCAGAACGTTTGTATAAACTAAAGACTAGTCTAAGCTCTGCATTCATTGATGGGAACCTTAAGTAAATGTTTCTTTTTATCAGCTTATTCAAAAGGCATAAACAGTGTTGTGGTTCTGAAGCAGTAATATATCAACTGGTAAAATATAACTGGGTCTGAAACAGGTAAGATAAAATTATAGGTTAAAAGTTGTTTTGAGTACTTGGAAGATCCTGAAAGAAATTTTTTTTAAAGTATGTATAAATTTATACTTTGTATCTTATAGAAAAGAGTCTAGGCATTTAAGCATATCAATAGTATTTCTTAAGCTTTTCTTTTTAACTTTGGTTAAAAATTAAACATAAGTTGAATTTTATTATGTCAATGGAAAAATAGAGAGACATATCAAAGGACAATTAAAGTTCTCAAAATTCTAAAAGGAACAATGAGGGGAAAATGGAATTGGCTGGCCACCTCTTCCCACTGCTCTGCCTGGTGTCTTTCACAACCCACGGGGGTTGACGAAAACAGAATGACGACTTTTAGGGATTATACCTTGTTTCATCTTCCTTTCCTTCCTTCTGTGTCCCTCACATCACCTGCTCTGCTTCTCTTAAATGTTAGGATGCTATGAAACCAGAAGAGGAATGATTGGAATATTTGCTCCATGGGCTTGCAAATGTCTGAATTCCTTTCATCTCTGCAGTGAATGGTCATTCATTTCTTTCTGACAAGTGTCTGAGCCCTCTAATATATCAGGCATTGGTCTCATCTAAATGTGTTCTTTCACTGAATTCTCTCAAGAGCCCTTTGGGGTTATTATTATGATGTCCATTGTGCAGGTGATGAAACTGAGCTTTTCAGAGAAGTAAAGGAAAATTTTCAAAATCCTAAAACTAGTAAGTGTTGGAGTTGGAATTTAAATCCCAAATCATAGCTTTGCTCACTGCTGCTTGAAAAACAGACTTGTCTCTAAGGAGGTTATGTTTCAGTACTGATGCTTCAAAACATTTTGTACTGAAATGATTTTAAACTCAGAAAAAGTTATAAGTACTAAGGTTGTAAATGTAAAAGCATTCTAGAATACCCTTCACCAAGATCTTCCAATTGTTAACATTTTGCTGAGTTTGCTTTCTCTCTTTCTATACTTCTGTGTATATATATATACACACAAACAGATACACATATATATTACATATTATTTTTTTCATGAAATGTTTGTGATAAGATGTTGTGATAAGATCTAGACACAATCCCCCTTTTCTGCTAAGTACCATAGCGTATATTCTTATACATGTGCACATTATCTTAACTTCATACCATATGATATTGAAATCTTGACATCAACAGTGATAGAATCTATACACTTATTTCAAATTTGACAGTTATCCCAAAAATGTCCATGATGGCAAAAAAAAAAAAAAATCCACAATTCTGGGGCACCTGGGTCACTCAGTCAGTTAAGCATCTGCCTTGGGTCAGGTCATGATCCTGGGGTCCTGGGATCAAGTCCCCTGTAGGGCTCCCTGCTCAGTGTGGATCCTGCTTCTCCCCCTTCCTCTCCCTCTGTCACTCTCTTGTGCTCTCTCTGTCAAATAAATAAATAAAATCTTAAGAAATGTTATCAAGAATCCAATCAAGATTATGTATTTTATTTAATTGTCATGTGTCTTTAGTCTTTTAATCAAGAACTTTTCCTCAGTTTTTATGGGTCATAGCTCTGATGTGTTGGAATAGTAGAGGTCAATTATGTTGTAAAATGTACCTCAGTTTGGGTTTGTCCGATGTTTCCTCATGATTGATTCAAGTCACCCATTTTTGGCAGGAACACCATGGAAGTGATATTGTGTTCTTCTCAGTGTATCATGTCAGGAGGCATGAATATTAATTGGCCACATTACTGGTTTGTTCAGTTGGCTAAAGTGCTATCTGTCAAAGTTCTTCATAGCAGAGTTACTATTTTTCCCTTTTTAAGTATTAATAGCTCAGGAGACCATGATTCCGTTTCTTATTTGATTTTTATCTCACTAGTTTTCATGTACTGGTGATTCTTGCCTATATCAGTTATTATTGTGGTTGTTGGCAAATGGTTGTACTTTTTTTTTTTATCTCCTTTACTGGGTGGTTTACTATTATTCTAGACAGACACAGTATCTGCTGCTTCTAGACTCCAGTGTAGTGTGTAGTTTTACTGTTAGTTTAGGATCCCATACAATGTCTTACAGTACTTATTTCATTAGATCCTCACAACATTATGTACATGTTATTATGTCCACATTTTGTAGATGAGGAAACTGAGTAGCAAAAAACCACTTGGTAATATTTTCAGGAAGAGATTTTAAAAATTAATCCTTAAAATATTGTTGGGGCTGTTCACAGTAAGATAAGAGAATGAAGCATAAAGAACACAAAAAACAAGTTTAAAAAAAAGAAAAAATTATACACAACCTTATGGATGACTTTTAAACTTTGAAACTAGAAAGCTGGAGGGGCATATGGGTAGCTCAGTTGGTTAAACATCTGCCTTTGGCTCAAGTCATGATCCTGGGATCCTGGGAGTGAGCCCGCTTAGGGTTCCCTGCTCAGTGAGGAGTCTGCTTCTCCCTCTCTCTCTGCCCCTCCCCCCTGCCCATGATTCCTCTTGCTTTCTCTCTCAAATAAATAAATAAAATCTTAAAATTAAAAAAAAAGGAAACTAGAAAGCAAGGAAAGAAACAAGACTTCATCTCACTCCAGCATTTGAGCAAAGAGAGGTAGTGAATGAAAATCTGAAAAATATTTACCATTGCTCAACTTGGAAAGAAGTCTTAATGGGTGTATTACTGCAAAAGGGAAGATGTGGATGACTCCTGAGAACTGAACTTCAGTGCTTTTTCTATGCTGAAAAGAAAAATTGGAAGGGAAGGCAGAAGGCAGAAAAGGCAGAAAGATTAGAATCATCCAAAGCTAATTTTTATCTTAGCAAATAATAGAGACTGAACAGAATGGAAGACAAAAGTAAAAAGAAGACACAATTCTTTAGGTAGCAGGAACCCAAGGGATGAAGGACAGAGGATCCCCATGTGAAAGGCACTTGACATACACTAATAACCCAGTTCCTCAACCTATGCATTTTCCTGTCTTAATCTCCCACTGATGAGGAAGGTCCATGGGGGCAAAACCTTGAAAAGAGGTAAGTAAAGGCCAGAGTGAACTGTGTATCTTTTTTTTTTTTTAAAGATTTTATTTATTTATTTGACAGAGAGAAATCACAAGTAGACGGAGAGGCAGGCAGAGAGAGAGAGAGGGAAGCAGGCTCCCTGCTGAGCACAGAGCCCGATGCAGGACTCGATCCCAGGACCCTGAGGTCATGACCTGAGCCAAAGGCAGCGGCTTAACCCACTGAGCCACCCAGGCGCCCTGGACCGTGTATCTTAATTGCTACACTGAACTAGGAGAACGATGCAGTGTGCCTCTCAGGATGCTGACCAAACATTGATTTGGGATTTTTAAATATAGAATCCTAGTCCACCAGCCATGCATGCCCAAACCTAGGGGACAATTCTTTCCAGCCCCTCCCTAATGCTGTTGAGTCAAGCAAAAGCACTAGAATAAGAAATAATCAACTATGGGACCTAAGATTTGAGGAGCAGGTAGACAGGTGTCAGAGACAGCAGTGTGCATGGTGAGTAGAGGAGAATTTACTCAAACTACCTGAAAAACAAAAAAGATCTTGAGAAAACTGTATAGTTCAATAAGTATACAATGATATACAATGAAAGGAAATGCTGTGATGACCAAGCAAAACATCACAAAAAGGAGAAGGGGGAAGAGAGAACGAGATAGGATGGGAAAGAAACAGAAGTGGGCTAACATGGAATACAACATATAGGAATGAGGTATTTCTTAAATCCATTCTGGAGGGCTTCTGGGCAAAGGTGATGACTTGTATACATACATCTACTTTTGCTTTCCTCGAGACCCCCACTGAAATAATGAGAAATTTTAAAAATTTTAGAATCTAGGACATAGATGAATCAGGGGTGAATAATATGGTAAACTCCTCTCAAATCTAAATTCTAAACCAGGGGGTGAAAAGTTGGAGTTCACTTAAAACAAAATCCTTCAAAGGCTCAGAAATTGGGAGTGCTTGGTGATTTTAGAAGAGGAGAATGAAAGAGGACAGCTTAAATAAGGGGCCCCAGCTGCAAGTCCATATAAATAGAGTGGGGCCTCCAGTATTCCCTCTTTCAAGCTGAACAGCCTGGAGACTAAACCTTCATAGGGTGTATATTTTGAAGTTTGTAAATGCAAGAGGATCTCTCTCATAACGGACCGGAGTTGCACCTAACTTTGTATACCTTGAAGTCAAGTAGATCAAGTGAATATTTGCATTCTGGAAGCTGAGACACTATCTTCCCTCACTTAGCTCCTACAATACTAGTAACCAGGTCTTTCAGATCCAGAAAGATATGGGACAGCTGAAGATCTAGAGAAGAAAGATCCTGTGGATCCTGACAATGGAGGACCAGCTGCCTGCAGCTCACAGTTTAACAGGCCCCACTCAGCTCTTCAGACCCTCAGTTTTAAATATTAATGGCTAACAGGGGGACCAGAGAAATGAAGAAAGCCCCTAAACAAAACTTGCAAACAGAGCAAGCAGCTTGGAGAAGGAAGTAACAAAGAGAAAGAAAACTTAAAAAAAGAATAGTGAGATACAATTATGAAGCAAGACATCCAGAGAACAAGAGAACCCTGGAAAATAAAAAAAACGTAATAGCAAAATAAAAACTTTCCTGTGGGGGGAGGGGAGTGAGATGGGAGTGTCAGAGATGATGGAGTCGGAGTGTCAGAGATGACAGTCGGAGTGTCAGAGATGATGGTTTTAATCAATTATGGTTACACTATCTTATTTTTTCAAATTTTTCAAAAACATAACCATGTGAACACATCACCAGGATCTTTCTCAAGGCCTTCTCTAGCCTTTAAAAGTGAGGAGGCTTGAAGCTTAAAGCTTCCAAGCGTTCAGGAAGTTCATCCCTTATAGTAATGCATGATCTCAACTAGCACATGCAAGGGACTCCTCTGAGCATTTCATCTCTGTGAATTTGTTCTGTGGTAGCTGCTGTTGTCCAAATTTTACATACGAGGAAACAGAAGCACAAGTACGTTAAATAGCTGAAACAGCATTTCAAAGCCAATGAGTGGTGTAGTTGACATTTAATACTGAATATACGCACTTGGCCAGTATTCTATTCTGCTTCTCCAGGAAAACACAAAGTTGAGTAAACAGGGAAACCAATCATAATTGCTGCATTCTCGTCCCTGAATGGTGACATTAGTATGACCATTCATAATTATGAAAGGAGAATTATGGGAAAAATTAGAGTAAAATTATCTCAGAGGGTGGGAGTAGGATCTTACATGCACTGAGCATAAGTGGAGAAAGGAAAGCTAACTCTTAACTCTAACTCTTAAAAGTGAAATTTTCATAGTTAATGGATGAAACTAAAATCGATTCAAGCACATGACTTAAAAACATGTAGGTTACAAAAACAAAGGACTAACTAGAAGGGAAAATGGCAGCATTTGAAGAGGGGGAAGATGGACACAAGGCACTTTTATTTAAAAAAAAAAGGAAAAAGAAACCCTTTCTGACATTATCCAGACTATGTAAATGTGTGTAAATGTATATTTTGGTACATATAAAGATAGTTTTTAAATTTTTGAGTAAAATTAAAAAGTTAAATAGATCATTATGTAATGAAACATAATTGATTAACAAATATACATAATTAATTTAATGGAAACAGATTCTGGTATTAAAAACAAATCAAAGACCTAAAAATACCACCAAAGAACTGATAAATACATTAGAATAATCAAGAAACAGAGGAGTAATTTATTTGAAAACCAGATGGGTGACAGAGGAGATATTTGACACAATTTCTTTGAATGAAGAAAAAAAAGGAGGAGAGAGAGAAGCAATTAGCCAAATAAAATTAAAATGGAGGACAGGCAGTGCTGACACAAAATTGGAATAATGTTGTCCAACAACAAAAAATATGTAATAGGGGGAAAGTTTTCTGCAACAAAGAAAGAACTAAAATAAATATAATATAAAATTAGACTGTCCTTGGACTTCTTTGTAGTATGATTCAAGGAAAAGGCAATAAAGTATTAAGGAAAGAAGAACTCAAGAATTTAAATACCTAGCCATGTTGTTATTCACATAATATGTATAACAAATAAACACTTTAAGTTTCATGAACTAGGGAAATCAGTTCCTTTAAGCTGTTCTTGAAGAAACTATCTGGTTATAAAGGTCAGCTGTTCAGCTGAGAGTGAAGGGATATAGGTGACATCCATCCCTTCAAAGAGAGTGAAGGTGAACCCCTGTGAAAATGGAGGTCGCAGAACTAGAGAAGCTTTAAACTTAGATCAATATAATACAACTATTAATAAACATGAAGAGTTCAGAGGACCGGAGAAGATCAGAGGAAAGATAAGGGGGAGTATTCATTGTTTGTAACAAGGTAATAGTAGATACTGTTCAAAACTGATAGATCAATAGGGTTTATCTGAAAGTCAAACTGCTTATCAATTATGCTATCAAAAGATGTACAGTAACCATTAGATGAACTAAATCAAATGTTAGGCTGGAAGCTGTTTCTTTCAGTGACTATGTCTGGTATCTGTTAGGAGGGAAAATTCTGCTCTGCTCCCCAGAATCTCTGTCCTTTTTGTGTTTGTAATTTGCCAAGTAATAAATCATTTCCTGTTTGAAGTTTAAAACCATACTAAGAGTTAGAAATTCTGTTTACCATTTTATTTTCATTTGTGCCCATTTTTAGTATGGGTGCATATTATAGGTATTCATATTCTGTGTATTTGCATAATTTTTAAAAGCATTTCACCATTTTCAGTAATTTGGTAAAAGGTCTTCATAAATTTAGCTTCATTGGTTTAGTTTCTTGGCCTGTTTCATCAAGTTTGCTTCAGTCCCCAAATTCCAGAATAATAGAATATTGTCAATCCAGACACACTCTTCCTCCAGGGTAGGTCTGGCTAGTCGCCAGGCAGGATCTGAAATGGTTGTCATGGTTCATGCTGTTCTCCTGTTTTAATTCCAGGCTGCATGTCAGTATCTTCCCTCCCTCAGGATGGCTTCTTCTTATGGACCACAGAATCGCGCTTCTCTCTACCATTGAACTTCATGTTCATCACATGTGGTTTAGGCATGCCTGAGCCACAGTCCAGGCCTTCTTATGATGTGCTAGGTTTATCCCTAGATATCTCTATGGCTCTGTTGCTCCCTCACTTCCTGAATGAAATGTTGCCCTCTCAGACCCCTGATGAAACCAGACCCCTCTACCCCCATTCTACCAGTCCACCCCACTGGCTGTTTCCCTTCCCTGCTCTCCAAAGCTCTTCTCCTTCTTTAATTTAATATAGATGTTTTGTTCATCCTTGTTATTTATTTGCTTAATAAGTTTATGTCTCTGTTCATTGCTCTGGCCCAGCCCTTAGCACAGTCCTGAGCACACAGTAGGTGCTAAGTGAATCACTGTTGATTGAAAGTACAGGGTACATGCTGGTGGTGATCCCCACTGGCTGGCAGACTTTGAAGTCCCACTCCCACCCAGCCAGGACACCCTGTGACATCCATAGTTAGAAACTTGATCTGACTGCATTGTCAAACGACAGACAGTCTCCTCTCTGTGCTAATCCACTCTGTGTCCTGAGTCATTGCCACTGTTGTGTTTCTTTAGATTGTTTTCCCTGCGGTTGACCAGCATATTCATTTTTAAAAACCAACAGTTTACACCAAGGACAGAGGACTGGTTTGGGGAAAGGTGCAATTTTCACTGACTTAACAGTATTCTCTAGGCTCTTCACTTACAGAGTTTTTCTCCTACTTGGAGGAAAAACAAACGTGGGTGAGCCATGCGGTCAAGGGCACTGACAGTGCATTATTTGTTTTAGATTATAAACATAATGTATTACTAGCCCCAGGGGTACAGGTCTCTGAATCGCCAGGTTTACACACTTCACAGCACTCACCATAGCCCACACCCTCCCCAATGTCTATAACCGCACCCCCCTCACCCTACCCCCCTCATACCCCCACCACCCTCAGTTTGTTTTGTGACATTAAGAGTCTCTTACGGTTTCTGACAGTGCATTAAATGCCAGGTTGCCCCATGTTAGTTTTGGGACAAGAATGATTGTGTGTGTGTGTGAACTTGTTCATTTATCTTTTTAAGCCTAACTTTTTTTGTTTGTTTGTTTCTTTTTTTTTTTGTGGTAAGTTTAAAAATTATTTTTTTAATTAAAGTATAGTTGATACACAGTGTTACCTTAGTTTAGGTGTAGGACATAGTGATTCAGCAACTTTATATCTTCTGTAAACTCAGGACACAGGTGTAAGTACCATCTGTCTCCACACAACCCTATTACAATGTCACTGACTATACTGCCTGTGCTGTAGCCTTATGGCTGTGACTTAATTCATTCCATAACTGGAAGCCTGTACCTCCCACTCCTTTTCACTCATTTTGCCCATCTCTTACACCCTCTCCTCTGGCCACCACCAGTTTGCTCTCTGTATTTATAGATCTAATTCTGCCTTTTATTTGTTCATTTGTTTTGTTCTTTAGATTCAGCATGTTAGTGAAATCATATACTCTTTGTCTTTCTCTGTCAGACTTATTTCTCTTAGCACAATATCCTCAAGGTCCATTCGTGTTGTTGCAAATGGCAGGATTTCATTCTTTTTTTATGACTGAGTGATCATTCCATTGTATGTATATATACCACAGCTTCTTTATCCATTCATCTAGCAATGGGCATTTGTGTTGTTTTCTATCTTGCCGGTTGTAAATAATCCTGCAATAAACATGGAGGCTGCAGATATCTTTTTCATTTACTGTTTTTGTTTTCTTTGGGTAAATACCTATAGTGGAATTACTGGGTCATGTGGCATTTTTATTTTTAATTTTTTGAGGAACCACCATACTGTTTCGGGAATAAAATTAATTAATGTAAATTCAGTGTTCTGAATTCCCTTCCCCCAGTGTTTGAGAAGCGTGAGCTTTGTAGGGACTTCTTTTGTATTGCAGAGCTGAGCGGGCATAAGAATTCAAAAACATAAAAATCAAAACACCTTTGAGAAGAGAAGTAAAGGAAAGAGAAAGTTGAAGAGCGAGCTAGACTCTGAAAACAGCAGCTCAGGCTGGGGTGGAAAAAGACTGGATGGGGAGTCTGGAATTCTTCTCACAACAGGCGAGACATGACCCCCAAATATTTTGAAGATATTTTTGTGTGGGTTTTGAGGATTACTCCCTAGCTTCACCTTCTCAGTCTACATTGTGAAGTTTTTCTAAAGACATTTCTTTTTTATATTAAGGAGATTGAAGGAGGGAAGGCCAGTTTTTAAATAAATACTCAAAGCTCAACCACCTACAGAAAGAGGATTTGATAGGTAAACTTGACAGAAGTTAACAAGGAATGGTCACCGGTAAGAGATGAGGACGCCCATGCTTATAGCTAGGCTTTGATGCCCTTCACTGAGGTAAGGGGAGGGAAGGGGTGACTTTGGGACATTATGATGAGAATATCAGGCATTAACTGGTACTGTGAAGATTTGGTGGCAGGAGAATCATATGATGGGGATAATATTTGGACTGCTTAGGCAATAGACTATGACCTCTGTTCTGAGTAGAGAGAGTGCTACACAGTATGAGTGTGTAGAGGTGTGCATTAGATGAGAAGTATTATTAATGGTTTTGTGATTTTTTTTTCATTTCCCTTAAATATGTAAAATTAGTGCCCTCCTGGGTGTGATTTTGTTTTGTTCTGTAATAAGTTTGTTTGTTTGTTTGTTTGTTTTCTCTAGAGGAGAAAGACCTCTAGTTTCACATGGTAAGTGAGTAGAAAATGGGATTTAGAAATTGAAATGCATTTTGAGGCAACTTGTTCAGAACTGCAGTGCTGCCCCACATGACTCACCTCCTGTCTGCATTTTCCTCCCCTGTCACAGACTCTGAAAGGTTTCTGTCATAGCCCTAGGCAGAACTGGCCATGTTTTCCAAAAACAGCAGAGAAGGGTACAATATTCATAACATCTGACTGTCTTAAGTTGATTAAATCAATCTTAATAGATGGCTAAGTTGCACAGAGAACTGGCCTTGGGAGTAGACAGAAAGTGGTTTGGGAGGACCTACTGCTTGCCCAGAATGTAGACCACTCAAAGTCAATTCCACATCAGATTTGTATCTGGGATATTAAGGCCATTAATTCTGCAGTAGAATTGTTTTCTCTCTGTCTGTATTGAAACAACGCCAGATCTAAAACTCTCGCTAACCTCCTGCCCCATGCTCTACTTTCTTAGAACCCTCTACCACCCATTGCCCGTTTCACCACCTGGACCAGCACCACCATCACCTACTTCACCTGCTCCACCATTATCTCTACCGCTCACTCCATCACCTCCATCACCACTACCAGCCATTTTACTACCTCCTCTCCTACCATCATCACCCACTTCATTTCCTTTACCGTCCTCATCACCTCCACCACTGCCCCCCACTGTACCTCCACTCACCTCACCATCTCCACCACCACCCACTTTACTTCCTCCACTGTCATTGCGCCATCCTCACCAACTCCATTGCCGTCACCACCACCACAACTGACATAGGCATCAGTAGCTATTTATCCAATTACTCTTTGCTAGGTACCCTGCTACGTTCTTCACATGCATCTTCTTAAATCCTAACACAAACCCTCTGAAGTAGATATTCTTAATTCAGTTCTACCCTCAACACCCAGGACAGAGCTTGGGCCATGTAAGATCCTTAGTAAATGTGTGTTGAGCGCATTTTAATTTTGCAGATGAGGAAATCAAGGCTCAGAAAAGTTAATTTTCTTTGTTAAAACAGCTAGTTTCTGGTGAATCCAAAATCCAGAACAATTGTGATCCTATGCCTCTCAGCCACTACCTAAGCCCTCCAAATATTATGCCCTTGTTTCTACCCTTCCGTTCACTGGAGTGCCTTTCCTCATCTTTTCTGCCAATCATGAAACTTCCCAGTCCTGCCCATTCTTCAAACCACAGTTCACGTTTTACTTCTTCCCTAGGGTTTTTCAAATTTCACCGTTCAGAATTGACTTTCTTTCCTCCCTGTTTTCATGGCCATTTTATTGCACTTCTATTGGACCACTAAAAATGAGTGTACTTTGCTTACTAGTGTCTTGTTTTTGCATCTCTTCCTAGCATGTCAGCGATGGGCGATGTCTGTGTTTACAGTTCTTTCAATCTCTTGCCTCGTGTTTAGTGTGGTGATTTGCATTCTAGGTGTTAAAGAAACATTTTTGAAATCAGGAGAATGAGAGAAGGCTCTTAGTGGATGTTTTGGCCACCCTGACACCTGCTGGGAAAGAAAGGAAGTAGCATTGGCCAGATGGCCAGGGAGGACACCAAAGACAAACTTTGCATAGTTCACAATAGGCAAAAGGCTGGTCCTGGGTACACACAACATCTTTTATAAATAAAACTGTTTTATTCATAGTGAACCAGAGATAGCAAGAAACAACAGGTGCTAAAGATGAATAGACTGTTGTTAGCCCATTTATTGATTGGAAACCAATCCTAGATTTTGCTTCTTCCTGTTCTATCAAGTGGCCTCGGCCCGAGTGTAATTTTTACTTTTTAGTACCATCTGCACCTGTGGCCTTTGGACCTAGTGTTTATGACAGATGGGCCAGGCCGTGTTTGCACCGTTTAGTGGGTAGCTTTCCTTCTGTAGCACTCCATGCCACTGTCGACTGTGGCATGGGCCCAGTGGGCATGTGTGTTGGGAAAGGCCCATGTCTGCATCCATTGTTCAGCTGCTATCCTCAGAGTCTAGCATTCCCTGCTTGGGTCCACTTATTGCCCATCATTTCTCTTTCTTGCCAGGTCATTGTCTCTTGAAATATAGAGCTCAATCGCAGACAAATCAATGGCGGTGTGTACATTCACCTCAAATGTCAGAATTGGACACATTTCCACTATGTTTTCAATCTCTTTATGGCTATTATTTTAAGAGATTTCCTGATTAGTTTTTGTTCTTCCCTTTAATGGAGGTCTACATGCACCTGGGACACAGACGTATGGGAGGGGAACCTTCCCTTCTGTCTTGAAAGATAGAATGCTGTGTGTTTAAATGGTGCATTTTGGACTTTTGTGGGGAGATTCACCTGTTGGCTTCTTTGGTTTTCTTCCTAACAGATTGGTAAGTCATATTTTAGACCAGCCCAATGTAAATGTTTGCTTAATGGACATGGAGATAGTAATGATGGCAGGTGTCTCACCTTGAAGCTATGCTCGCCTAAAGAAATAGACCAGATGTCATGTCCAAACACTCCCTCTTTTTTCCTAACTTCTTTGCAAAGCATCATGCTTTCAGGGGGAGAGGGACCCATTTTTATAACCATCAGTTCTTTTTTCTTAGAATGACACACTGTCATTTGATACATGTTCTCTAGTCAACTAGAAGAGAACATTCTATTTGGATAAGAGAGGAAAGGGGTAAAATATGTCTATTTATATATTACCACACCATAGGAAAGTGGGCCCAGAGCCAGCTTTGACAACTTTGCTGAGTGGCCTCCTCATACTGTGTGCACATATACATGAGGGGGAAGAAGACTGGGCTCTCCAGGGATGAACAGATTTTCATTCCCATGTTGTTATTTTCTAGACACATGATACAAAGCAACATCTCCTCTCTGTGCCTAAGATGGAAGGAGTTCATGTATGTATAGCACATAGCAAGTGCTCAAAGACTTTAGGGAGGACTGATGTCAGTGGTGTTTGGTAGGATATGTGTTGGTGCCACCAAAGATGATCAGGTAGCTTATCCCTGCATCTTTGATTTCTCCCTTTATAGCCTTATAACATTCTATCACTCAGAAAACTTTCCCCAGTCCATTTCTGGAATACATCCATGTGTCCAAGAAAAAAGCAATTTCTGTTTGTTAGTTCACTGGGCTTCCTGATGCCACTCGCTTCCTTTTGCTGGCTTTACCATGTGCCACTAGAGACTCCTAACAAGATAGCATGATCTGGCTGCTCCCCTGTTAGAGCTCTGAGGGCTTCTTATTCATCTCAGTGGGTTCTTACTCATCTCCGTAGGCTTACTAAGGCCTTCACAACCAGGCCAGGACCCAACTCCACCCCACCTCCAGCCTCCCGGCTTCCTCTTTACCATCTGGCTCTCTGGGCTACCCAGGGCTTCCAGCCTCACAGTTTTTCCAGGGCCTTTGATTTCTGCCTGTTCCTCCATCTTCTCTAGACACCCAGTACACAGTTTTGGTGACTCTGTGTCTGTCAGGTTTTTGTTCAAGGTCATCTTTTCAGAAAGACCTTCCCCTGACCTGACCATACAAGAAGACTTCCCTAGGAGCACCTGGGTGGCTCAGCGGGCTAAAGTCTTCAGCTCGGGTCATGATCCCAGAGTCCTGGGATTGAGCCCCACATCGGGCTCTCTGCTCAGCAGGGAGCCTGCTTCCCCCTCACTCTCTGCCTGCTTCTCTGCTTCCTTGTGATCTCTGTCTGACAAATAAATAAATAAAATCTTTTTTAAAAAATTAAAAAAAAAAAAGAAGACTACCCTATTCTTCTCTGTCTTACATCCTTAGCATCTTTCCTCCCAAACACCAATTACTAGCCTTCATTGTGCCAAAAGCAGTACCCAAAATCACCATTAACACCATAGGGCTTATGGGAAAAGGGATCAGAGCACAATACTCAAAACTGTCAGTGACACATTAAAAGGAATCCAAATAAAAATGCTAGCCTACTTTATATTTGTTAAATGAGTAAGTGACATGAGTAAATGCCAGAAGTGTAATGGTGCTTTGCCTTGCCACTTGGAGGTCAGCTTGTGGAAGTGGACCTTGTGGACCTTTGCTTGTGGAAGTGGAGTTGGAGGTCTGTGTGCAGCTTGTGTATTGTTGCCAAATGGTGGAAGGAGGTAGTTTGTTAAGGAAGGGAAGTATAATATTAGTTGTGGGAGGCAGCTCCTAACTAGGGAGTGGCCAAGGGAGCAGGTAGATAGATACTCAAGGTTTGCATGTGTGCATTTTTTTCCTGGTTGACTTGGCTCAGCCGTGGGTGGCTTTTCTGTGTTCAGTGTGTTCACTCAGTGTTCTTTGCACAAAATGTTGCCCATAAGCAAAACAAACCTTGTGTTACAGTCCTTTTGGTCCTTATGCTCCAATAGCTCCCTATATATCAATCCCATGGGAACAAGCTCACACTTTCAAAACAAGTGTTAGAGCAAAAAGATTGTACCTCTAGTGATTTTATTGATTTGAGTTAGTTCCTCTCCCTCCCCCTAGAGACTGTTCTCTCCTTGGAGCAGATCCTGTGCTAACTTTGTCACCATTATATACTGTACAATAGTGCCTGGCATCATGCAGGGGCCAGTGATTGTAAATTAGGTGACAATGTGAATGTCAGTGCTGATTAAGCTGATTAAAAACAGTGAGTTATTTTTAGTCACTGATAGGGACATTTTTTCCTGACAACTATAGAAGTGACCTATGTTCACCAACCCAGGTTTTCCTTTTTAAACATGATGTAAAATATTCTCGGCTGTCGAAATATCTATCTAAGCGTCTCTGGCAAGCAAATCTGTATAATCATTTCTCTGCTTGTATCATGCATGGTAACTGCTAGGAACATATACTTTTATCCCTATTACAACAGGAGCCCTGAGAAAAATCAGCATTTTGTGTGTCCTTAAAAAGTGGTGGAGTCATGAAAATAATGAAACAAAATTTTTGTTTTTGGAGAAGCAAACTTCTCCACAAAATGGGTATGACCTGTAAAAATAGAACAGTCTTTTAGGGAAAGGAATTCAAAACAAAATAGAAAAAGAAAAACCCCATAGGAGAAAGATGACATCACATTGCCCAGGGCATCAAAGATAATGATTTTGAATTTTGTTTAACCTCAAACCTAAGGGAATGCTCTAGTGGAAGGGACATGTTGGTACTGGTGACAAGCAGGTCATTGAGATCATTTTATATAAACAAAGTCACTTTAACTCTCAAAGACACAGAAGAAAAGAGGGAAGGTGCTGAAGATAACTGGCTGACAGATCTGGAAGATGATACTTCTCCATTGTATCTACCATTAGTGGAGTTTTCAAAATCTCTGGACTTGCTCAGTTTAGAAATAGAAGGCAAAAAGAAAAAAAAGGAAGAAAGAGAGAGGAGGAAAGGAAGGAAGGGAGAAGCGGGGGTGGGGGGACACCCATAAACCTAACGTGACTTCTCGTGGAATTATGGGGGTGCACGTAAATTAATTTTTTTTATTGAGTATATTTTCAAGGTAGCTTCCATTTAGAAAAAGTTATTTTAGTTATACTAGTTGAAAAACAAAAACATCTATCTTTCATAACTTTTTGTGGGTTTGACGAACAGAAAGGATGTAGAATGGTGAGCGTACGTGCTGGCATCTGGGGACATTGTGCTTGTTCTCCAGACTCCAGTCAATATGGTAGTGATGAAGTCCCAGAACCTAAGTCAGGTTCGGTGGGGTGAGGAGGTTCGGAGCCAACGACTAAAGAAAGAATTCTTAAGACGTCGTTGGTGCGAAAAGGTGATTTATTAGAGCACGGGGACAGGGCCCGTGGGCAGGCAGAGATGCGGCTGCCCCCGGGTTGTGAGGGGTGGTTGGTTATATACGCAGGAGTTGGGTAGGTGAGGACAAAGGGGTATTCAGAAGGGCTATTGGGGCAAAGAATACTATCAGGATATTGAAGGCTTAGTTACTATCAAGTAAAGACAATTGAGAGTCTCCTGGTGGAATGTTACATTCCTGCCATCAAGCATCCTTGTTAATGAGATTTAGGTTTAGAAGAAATTTAACTTTATTTACTTTTCCTTCTACCTCCACCTCCTTCGGTTTTTATGGAGGGGAGGGTGACATTAGGCTTGAGAAACTGAGTTCTGTGTCTTTGGAATTTGGGCTATTGATAAGGTAACTTCTTTGTTTGTAAATCTCAAGGACATTTGCAAACCAAGGGAGACTCCTGTCTTGTAGGATTGTGATCTTAGCAAGTTAACTATTTATCATTTTATGGCAGTCAGGGGTGCCTGAGGAATGCTACACCTATGGAGGAGAGCGGATGAAGGGGGGGTGCAAGGCGCCAGCTCTTGCTTTGTCCTCAGCCAGCCTCCTGCTCCCTCATCAGTAGGGCAGTTGAATGTGCATAACTCTGTTCTTATTTTCTAATTTTTTTCAACTAACACTGTATAATATGTATTCTAGCAGGCATTGAGGATGCTTATCAAAATAATTTTCAATGACTGTGTGATGTTTTGTCTTATTCTGTTTAACCAACTCCCTACTGTTGGGTGGACATTTCTATTAACTCCAGGTGTGGAGTTAACTAGGTCAGACGGTGTGTCGAATGAGGCTTATGAGGCACAGAAGAGGTGCTGACATTTGTGAAGGCCCTTTCCTAAGGACACAGCAGAAATAGAAAGATTTTCCAGATTTAAGTGGGGAGCCCTCTACTATGGCACACTGGTCAGGGGCCCCTCAGTCTCTCCCAAAATGCATTCAGCTCTTGGAACTCTTCCGTTCCTCCCTGAAATGAGTGATTAGGCATTTGCTTCATTGCATTAGCTTTGGGAGGTATACTTCCAACACATGAGCTAAAACACTCTACTTTTCTCCATTTGTTTACTATTGCACTAGGTGGGATCTTTCATTTGTAATTGCAGTATGGTTTACTGTCCCTTCTTAGGTAGCTATGCCTGTGTTTGTGCTGGATATCACAAATGCAGAGCAGTAGCAGTAAGTTACACATATCTTAGCCGTGACAGGAGTTTATGAGGAAATCGTTGTATCCCTGCCTGCTTCTGTGTACTTTATAAACTGTCTTTCCAGTTTAATCTGGCCAATCAATGTCCTAGATGTTAATTATTCTCCAGTTAAACCCTCTGATTCTCACATTTCTGTCATGAAACAGGAAGACGCTTATTGGAGGGATTAAATGAAACAATTCATGGGGCACCTGGTGAACAGTCAGTTAAGCTTCCGACTCTTGGTTTCAGCTCAGGTCGTGATCTTGTAGTTGGGATATCTGGACTCTGTGCTTAGTGTGGAGTATGCTTGAGACTCTCCCTCTCCCTCTCTCTTTACCCCGCCCCCTGCTCTCTCTCACTCCCATACACGTAAATCTTTAGAAAAAAATAAATGAAACAATTTATATGAAAGTACTAGTCAAGGTAAGGGATTAGTACTAGTAACCTAATGTTTCTTTTCATATGAATTAACTAACCGTAGGTGCAGTTTCTTTCATACTTTCCAACAATTAATTCCAGGTTTATGTACTGATATTCATGGCACTGAAGATATCCAGAGTGGCCTGTGACATGATTTCCATTTTTTTAAAAGATTTTATTTACTTATTTGACAGAGAGAGAGAGATCACAAGTAGTAAGAGAGGCAAGCAGAGAGAGAGAGAGGGAGAAGCAGGCTCCCCACTGAGCAGAGAGCCCCATGCGGGGCTTGATACCAGGACCCTGAGATCATGACCTGAGCTGAAGGCAGAGGCTTTAACCCACTGAGCCACCCAGGTGCCCCATGATTTCCATTTTTAAGGGGTCTAGTGGTAGTGATACACACACACACACACACACACACACACATACACACACACACTCTAACACACAAAACCAAGGTGCATGGTAGCAACTGAGAAGTTTTGCAAGAGGGGCATGAAAGTGCAAAAGTGAAACAAAAGTGATTCAAATTCCTTTTGGGGAGAGGCAGCTCTGAGAAGCCTCCATTGAAGAAAGACTTTTAAATTAGTCACTGAAGAATGTGTAGGCTTTGGGACAGACTGTTGGAAGGACAGAGGGATGGGGTGTCATTGGACATTGAAAAGATTACTTGAATTACGGTGTTAATTCAAAGAGAGTACTTGGCCTGGTCAGGGGATATCAAGTAGGCTTGTGTGTATATGTGTGTGCGTGCGTGTGTGTGTGTGTGTTGGGAGGATGGGTGAAGTGGGGAAAAAGGACAGAAGTGAGGGAAACGGTAGGATATGAAGTTAGGAAGGTAGTCTAGAGCCTGATGATTCCTTGATAGCCTTGTTCCTGCAAATTTTAAGTTTTCCATTAAAATACTATGAATAATAGTCATAGCATCCAGGAGGCACTTAGGGATTCTGCTGCTAAAATCAAAACTTGGTTTGATTGCTACAAAAAAATAACCCTGAGAGGAATTTATATTTCTAGGAAATATAAATAAGTAACAATTAGGCTGACATGTGTAGTTTTCAACATACTATCTATTTGTGTTTTGAAAATGTCAAGCCTGGGGTGCCTGGGCGGCTCAGTAGGTTAAAGCCTCTGCCTTTGGCTCAGGTCATGATCCCAGAGTCCTGGGATCAAGCCCCACATCAGGCTCTCTGCTCAGCGGGGAACCTGCTTAAAAAAAATAAAAATTTCAACCCTGATTTATAGATTTGGCACATCCTAAAAGTGGAATGTGTTAAAAATATTCTGAGGATGGTATAAAGGAACATTTCAGTTCTAAATAATGTCTAACAGTTTCAAAAATCATCAAGGTGAAGACTGGCAATATGTTTTTTTTTTTTCAGATCTTTTTATTTGTTGAATACATATTTAACAGAATGCAAGGGTTAACTTTTAAAATATTTCTTTCTGTCTATTCTTCCCGGAGAAAGCAAGGCAAAGAGGTGGGAATGATAGATTATGTTTATTCTTTAAATGACTAACAGGAAGGCACATTTAGACCCACACCGGCCTGTTTATCTTTCTAATATGGTCAAGTTAATTTGAAGACTGAACCCTGAAATAGAAGTCTCCCTTTGAGCTTACTCTTCCCTTCCAGTTTCAAAATATAAAAGGTCAAGCGCCTGCTTCTGGTTGAGTGGTAGAAAAAGAGAACACAGGCTTTACAAGGGAAGGGTTTACTGGAAAGCATGTACTTCATGTTTCCAGACAAGCTGTCTATGCCTCTTCAGCAGAAGCTGGCTGCTCACTCCCAGAATGTGTCCTTCCCTGGGGTGTGGCCCCTGTGGCCCCGTCCCCAGAGGTCTCTGTACACTGTGTGTCAGGGTCTGAGAAAGTATAATTTCTCTTTCATGCAGCACATTCCTTTTCTAGATGTCTACTCTCAGGTCCCCAAATAATCTAAATAAATTTCCTTGGAGGAGGATCTCTTTCTGCTTCTCGCCCTTCAGAGTGACTAGACTCATCCTAGAGGATTGCTCTCGCTTCATGTGAAAATCTTCCCTTCTGGTTTCCTTTCCTTTCATCTCTGTTTTTTCTCTTGGTGTCTTTTGGACAAGATGTTTTGTGTCTCAGTGATTCCAAGCACACAAGCTGTTCTGCCGTACAAAAAAATAAAAATAAAAAAATAAAATGCCTTGAAACACTACAAAGTAAATCAGTCGCCTTCAAGATTAAGCTAAAATGTTTCCTTGAGCTTCGTGTCTGAACATCCCACCACTTAACTAGATGATAACAGAGTGTTTTTTTATTTTATTTTTGCTTCTTGTTTTTGGTTTTTGGTTTCTTTTTTTCTTTTTTTTTTTTCTTTTTTGCCAGTAAACCATATCTGTACTAAACCAGGGCCACCTTTCAGTGAGAATGGGGCAGGAGGCTGCCCTCTGCCATCCAAACATGCCTCTAGCCCTATTTATTTATGAGAAGCTTTGTACTGGATACAAACTGCTGTAAATGGTATCCAGCTTTGTGGACGACATCACACGGTCCCGGTAATCTGATAGAAGGCTTTAAATGAATGGGTGGCTCTGCCAGTTTTGGGTGCCAGAAGGTTTTGGGCTTCGAAAAAAAGAAACAACAAACGAACCCAGAATCAGAATCTCTAACTACTATTAATCACAATGCCCTAGAAAACATCCAAAGTTTTACCAGAGATGCCTGTTACAAATCCATAACTTTTTTTGTATTTAAAAAAAAAATGCAGCTTATAGCCCTCAAATCTTACTTGGCATGCTCATGTTATTATATTCTTTTAAATTTCATGAATTTTTTTTCGTGAAGAAGTTAGGATTAATGAGCAGTTTTGGATGGAAACAGTCTGCATTGTTTGTAATGTGCTTCGCATATAGTATTCCCAGTTTGGAAGACAGTTAGAGAGAGATTTAAGAAAATGCTTACAGGTTGGCCTCAGATGGGAGAATGCTAGTCCTGATTAACAAGAACACGTACTAATAACACTCAGTGCTCAATATTAATTGATTACGTTCCAGGATCTGGTACAATCTGCCCAGCAGAGTATGATAATTATTAACGGAATGAATTATTATGTTGTAGTTATGAGAGGAATCCAAGAATCTCTGCTTTGGGGGGATGACACAAGACATTACGACCAGATTAGAATACGTATGGGATGTACTAAAGTAGATTGCGTGAGAGGCTGTTTCGATAGAAATCAATGCATTGTAAACTTTTTAGCAGTCATGAAGTCTTAGAGAAACCCTGAAAGACAGGTGGTGAAAAATCAAGATCCCTCCCTTTGAGGGGCTTCTGTCTAGTTTGGGAGGCAAATCTACACAGAACAATACAGTAAGAAACATACGAAGATACAGAAATAAGTTCTATGTGCAGAGTACCAACTGTCCATGTTGCGGACAAGAGGTCTGGAGCCATCTGAGGAAAGAGTATAGAGAGGGGGATGACTCCCATCACTGGAGGGGGCTACACGCAGGCTTCCATACTGGTTCCTAATCTGTGGGCAGCCTGCACTACTTCACTACTTTTCTGCCCTCCCGAACACTCCTATGTTGCTAGGTAAAGACAGTTAGACTTCAAATAATGGGAAAATTGGGGAGCAGTGAGTTCTATGTGACTTCGTAAAGTCATCTCCAGTATTGACCTTGCTTACAACCTGCTTCTTCTATTAACACTTGTTCTATGTGTGATTGGGAGAAAATACCAAAAGGAGAGATGGGGTATGAGGAGTGGCCCTGACTGTGACATCCACCACAGGCCTGGGTCACAGCCTGCATTTTCTCTTCATGACACTCTTTGTGCACTTAAATGCATCAATTCATTCACCCAGTCAATACATATTGTTTGAATATTTATTTTCTATTGAATTGTAGATCCTGAGAACCACACTTACCTTATGTCCCACTTTTTCCCTATTCCTAACATACTGTCAGGCCTGTAGCAGGGGATCAATTTACTTATTTATTTATTTTTAAGATTTTATTTATTTATTTGAGAAAGATAATGAATGCAAGGGAGTGACAGAAAGAAAGGGTGAAGCAGACTCCCTGCTGAGTGGGGAGCCCAATGGGGATCTTGATCCCAGGATCCTGAGATCATGACCTGAGCTGAAGGCCATTGCCTAACCTACTGAGCCACCCAGTAGAGATTATTATTATTATTTTTATAATAAAAATTTATAATTTTATAATAAAAATTATTATTTTTATTTTATTTTATTTTTATTATTATTTATTTTTTAATGAATGAGTTTAGGCATTGGCATGTCCATACTTGTCAGGTTCCTCTGGCTGACTTTGGATGATATATCATATGGAAAAATATTTCTAACCCTGAGATTGTGATTCACCTCTAATGTTTTAGATAAAGATAGGAAAAAAGAATACATAAGCAGAGACAGAAAAAGGACTCAGATGCATTGTTTTCTGTGGTTCAAGGCAACATACTACTTTGTTGCTGCATATGGAACACCTGTATGTATCTGTTAGTACAAACTCACATCAGTCATAGAAATAGATGTCATTTTTCCTTTAAAGAACAGTGGATCGATGGCATTACTTTCTGTGACAATATTTGATGTAAAGTGAAATTTCTAATGAGAATAAATATGTGGAATACAAGATCTGTGACACAATCAGAAGCATGACAAAAACAACAACAACACAGGAAATGATTTCAGCAGTTCATAATTATTCCATTGCCCTTGGGCATGTAACATACCCCGGCTTTGCTTGTCAGTATGTTTGATACTACCTTTATTAACAGTGAAGTAGGAATGTCTGGTGCATTCAACATTTGAGTGATGCTTTTGCATTGAAGATTATTGGGAGAATAGCATTTTAATCCAACTTCTGAGTCTATTTTATAGTCTAAAAATGTTCAGATTAAGTAGTTAACCATATCAATAGTGGCACAAAAAGCGGCTCTCCCTCCACGATGTTTGGAATACTTTGCTCAGATAGTGTGTATGCATATATATATATATGAGATAAATATTTTGTAATTATATATGTGATATATAAAATAGCATAGAAGCCTCCTATAAATGCATATCTATATATTCATGAATATATATTCAATGAGTACATTGAATATATATTCATGAATATATTTATATAAATAAATATGAATATTTATGTAAATAAATAAACCTCCAATAAATAAATATATATATTCATGTAACTGGATAAATATGAATATTTGTATAAATAAATGTATATAATTTATGCATAATATATAAAATACATATATTTTAAATATATGTATTTAAATCCTTGATGTGTTCTCTAGATCTTTTAATGGGAAAAATACTTGAGTAGTGACATCTTCAAGTTTGCCACTGTCAGCTTTTATTATTAGTTTATTTTTTATTTTTAGAGACTAGGGAGAGAGTGTGTAAGTGAGGGTAGGGGCAGAGGGAGAGGGAATCTTAAGCAGGCTCCATGCCCAGCATAGAGCCCAATGCGGGGCTCAATCTCACCACCCTGAGATCATGACCTAAGCTGATACCAAGAGTTCGATGCTCAATTGACTGAGCCACCCAGGAACCCCTTATTAGTAGTTTTAAAACAAAGCTAAGGGACGCCCACTATACTTATTACACAGGTTGTTCAAAAGTAATAAGATACTTAAGATGGGGTTTAAATACCTGAATTTCTGCTCCTTTTTTTTCTCTTTCTTTCTTTCTTTCTTTTTTTTTTTTTTTTTAATGGATGCCTGCTTTCCTGGCTAAATCAGGGACATAATGCAACACGTAGAGAATATAAAAAATTTGTTATTCTCAATGTGCCTGGGGGGCTCAATTGGTTAAGTGTCTGCCTTTGGCTCAGGTCACTATCCCAGGGTCCTGGGATTGAGTCCTGTTTTGGGCTCCCTGCTTGGCAGGGAGTCGGCTCCTCCCTCTGCCTCTCCCCCTGGCTTATGCACTCTTTCTTGCTCTCTCGCTCTCTCTCTCAAATAAATAAAATCTTAAAAAAAATTTTTTTTATTCTCAACATGCATACACTTTGCTTTTGGGTTTAACACTGACATACTTTGTCAGTGACTGATGCCCTTTGTAGCATAAACAGTTCGTGGCACTTTCTAAGGTTGAATTTCCCTAATGAATCACAACAGGAAATTTTGTCCCCTCTCTAATTCATCTAGTTTTCCCTCCCCACCATTTGACCTATTTCAGTTCATAGGATAGTAACAAAATATCCTGATTTATCAATTACTACAAAATATCCTGATTTATCAAAATATCCTGATTTATCAATTACTACATGTATTTATCATGAAGTTGTACTGCAATAAATAAATTACAAGTAGAGGTATTACAAACGACACTGAAAAAAAAATTGTTCAAAGCTAGGTGTCCTGTGGGTATTTTTTATTGATTCTTATTTGAACTGCTCTGACCAGCATTTAGTTTAGGTAATTTTTCTAAGTTAAAACATTTTAACCATGTTGTATGCAGTAACACTTTGTGTGGTCTTCATCACTCACTTTTTCTATGTGTTAATAAAGATTTGAAATGTGTTTCTGGCATGGGTGCTTCCTTGGTCTGTCTTCAAGTTTAAATGGCATTCCTGTTAGATGTATCTATGGTCATAAGAGGCTATCAGAGCTTATTCCAGATGAACTATTGGTTCAGGTGTATGGTTCTACATTGAGCTGCATTTCAAGTACTTAATAAGGACCCAAAATACTAAACCCATCAAAACTCAAGTTGACCAAGATTATATTTATGAAGGTATTATGGAAGGTTAGGCAATCCATCCATTACCTTAGATTTAGATCATGTAGCCACAACTGTAGCCAGATCAGTGATGGAGCTGCCACACAGACCTCATCAGTATGATGAACCAGGCTCTTGTCAGGTGACTGGGATTCTCAATGTGCAAAACCAAGACTGTTCCCTCAAGGAGCTTGACATCTAGTGCAGGGAAACACTATACTTAATAAAAATAATAAGTAAATCACACAGTATTTTAGAAGATGATGAGAACTGTAGATAAAGTAGAAAGAGTGGAGCAGGTAAAGGAAGTTAAGAGCACAGGGGCTGAATGAAAGCCGTTTGCTGTGTAGGTATGGAAATTGGTGTATGTTCTGTAGGGGAGGGAAGATCTGAACAAAGACTTGAAAGAAGCTAGAGGATTAGCCAAGTGGCTTCCTTGGAGAAGGGGTCATAGGTGAAAGAAAGAGAGTGAGCAAAAGCCACATGGAGGAGTGAGTCCAGTGTGTTGAAGTAAGGAATCCATTGTGTTGAGCTGTGTGTGTAGGTTGAACAGGAGGACAGAAGGTCAGAAAGATAGCAAGAGACAGATCACACAGAGCCTTAGAGGTCACTGTAAGAGGTTTGGTTTATAATCCGAGTAAAATGGGCAACCATTTTGGACAGATGCATTCTGACTTTGGTACAGACAGTTGGTTTTAAGGGATGGGACAAGGGCAGATGCAAGGAAATCCACAATAGGTTGTTACCTCTCCGGAGGAGAGACGTGGTATTGGAAGCTTAAGTGGTAGTGACAAAGCTGATAGAGATGGTCAGAAACTGGGTGTCCTCTGAGGGTAGAACCAGTAGGATTTCTTGAATATTGAAGGTGGGATGTGAGAAGAAGTAGATATAAAGCTTATTCTTAACTTTAGACTTGAGCAATTAGAGGGCAGAATTGCTATCTCTTAACATGAGAAAGGCTGTGGGTAGAGCTCAGCTTGAACATGTTGACTTAATAATATGTGTGTGTTAGACATCCTAATGGAGATATCAAATAAATAGGTTATGAGTTAGGATTGCAAGAGTGAAGTCTTGTCTGGAGAGGTGGATTTGGAAGCTTTTGGTATATAGAGAGTATTTAAATCTGTGCCATCACCATGGGATTGAGGATAAAGAGATTAAGAGGACCAAGGGACGTTTTCTGAGGCATTCTGCAGTAAAGGATATGGGAAGCAGGAGGAATCAGTAAGGGAAACAGAGAAGAAACCACCAGTAACAAAGAAGGAAATCAAGAGAATGTGTTGTTCTGGAAGCTAAATGAAGAGAGTGTTGTCAACCAGGAGAGAGTAATAGCTGTGTCAGATACTGCTTATCATCCAGCAAGATGAGGACTGAGAATAGATCACTGAATAAAGCAGATTGATGTTATTGGTGGTCTTGGCAAGATAAGTTTCATAAGCAGCAAAAACCTCAGGGGAGTAGATTTGAGAGAGAATGGGAGATAAGGAGGTGAAACAGGGTGGATATAAAAAGCAATTTGGAGTTTTGTTAAAGAGCAAATAAAAGTGATGGTGGCTTGTAGGGAAAATGGGTTCAAGTGAAGATATTCTTTTGTTTTGTTATTTTGGTTTTAAGATGACAGAAGACCATATTTATATACCATTGAAAATGAACCTGCAGAGGTTAAAAACAAATATGGAAATTGAGAGAAAGAGAGAGGAGTATGTGAGAGGATATAGGATCAAGTGAGAGATTGGCTTTTAGAAGGTCTGGGGAGTTTATTTATATTAACAAGAGGGAAGGAAACATTTGTGAATAAAATGCTGTGGATGAGTGGAGGCTGTGTAAGTTTACACTGTAATGAAGTACTACAAACTGGGACACAAAACAATGCAGTTTTGTTCTCTCATAGCTCCAGAGGCCAGAAGCTGAAATCAAGGTGTCAGCAGGATTAGTTCTTTCTGGAGGGCTCTGGGTGGGGGACAGGGGAGGGGTAGTCTGTTTCAAGCTTATTCCCTAGCTTCCGTTGGTTGCTAGAAATTCTTGGCCTTTGTTGGCTTATAAATGCACCACTTGATTCTTTGTCTCCATTGTCACATGGCAATCTCTCTGTCTGTCACTTCTGTGTTTCTGCATCTCTTGTCTTCTTATAAGGACACTGGTCCTATTAGATTTAAAAGGCATCTGAAGGTAATGTGATCTCATCTTGAGTACACAAAGATCCTATTTCCAAACAAGGTCATAGTCATGACCTTTGGTTCTCTTTGGGTTCTCTTTGGGTTGCTCAGATTTTCTCAGTGAACTGGAAAGCAAGGTCATCAGCTGAAAGTTAGGTGGTCAGGGGGGTTTTCAAAGATTGAGGAGTAAAATGAAGGCTCCTGACAGTCTAAGAGGATGAACAGTGCATGTGCCAGGAGAATACAGTACACATGCTGCTGGAGGCCCCACTTGAGATTTGTATTCTTGAATTCAGTGGGACCTGAGTCAACATGGTTGTGAGTAATTCTTCAACCATGTTCAGCTACATAGATGCAGGAATCAAGTAAGCACAGGGTTGACTTTAATGGGTGGTTTGCCAAACAGTTACAACATGGTGTGGGGAAAGCAAGTGAGTTGGATCCACATCTAAAGGCTTTATTAGAGTAACTGACCCTGAGGCTTAAATTAGAGAATTAGGAGAGTGTAGGTATTAAAATCTCCAAGCTTAATGAAAAAGGCAAGACTCACAGGGGTGTTGGAAGGGTATTGGAGGGACTGGAAGGTTGTGTTTGGAAAGCATTAGTCATGAAATTGGCTAATTGGGGGGCAGGGCTTGTTGGCTTTGACATCTGAGGCAAAGTGAGTAACACAACTGTTGGAGGGGAGGATTCAAGAAATTGAGAGTCCAGAGGGTGGGAAGCATCATTTATACATGTATTAAAGTTCCCAGATATGACAGTGATGGTCATAGTGACAGTAAACCAGGGGATAGAATCTTCTGGAAATGAGGGGAAATTATTGGAGTTCATAGAAAACTGCAATCAGAGGTGGTGTGCAATATAACTGATACCAGGAGATTTAAAACTTTGGGCTTTTGGGAAATGGGAAGGCTCTCATGGTCTGAGACTTGTAGAAAGGAAGAACAAGGAGGCCAGGTCAGTTGAATAATTGCTTAGCCTTCTTCCCACATGAACAAAATCTTACATTGCTTTCCATTAAAGAGAAGAGGTGAACATGGAGCAATTCTTGTTGCAGGTGGCAAAGAGTCCTGAACTCTGCCTTGCCTGCTCTGGCCTCCGGTCCTGAGGCTCCTCTGCAGAACCCCATGACCCAAAATTCATGGTGCACTGCTCAGGGAAGTTGAAGAGTCAGCTATGCGAAACTTTACATGATGATCTTATTTATTTATTTATTTATTTATTTATTTATTTATTTCAAGAAAAGTCAAATATACATTGTACAATAAATACGTACTCATCACCCAGATTTATAACCATAAATATTTTGCTATATTTAGTTCACCTACTGCCTTTCTTTTGCCTTAATGCTGGAGAATTGTCATTGTATTTGATACATCTCAGTATGCATCCTAAAAGAGGGACAATTTCTTAGATAATTATGGTGCCATTATCACACCTAATGTCAGCAATGATTCCTTGACAACATCTACTGTCGTGGCCTCTTTTCAATTATACCCCACGAGCAGGATTTGACACAGCTTTGAAAGCATTCTTGACGTACATGGAAGCTATATGACTTCAGTGAATATTCAGTGATAACTTGATGTCTAGTAACAATCAGATGGATTGGTTTGCATAAGCTAGTGTTTTTTAGCTGATATTTATTGACTGCTTTCTATATGCTAAGCGTCATTCTCAGAACTTTTGTAAGGATTAGCTCATTAAATTCTCCTGATAGTATTATGGGATTGATGCTATCTTGTCTTCATTTTACCCAGTAAACTGAGTTCAAAGCCTCATAACTCATGGGTCAAAGAGTTGGGAAGCAGTGTAGCATCATGGTAGGAAGCATGGTTCTTGACAGAAAATCATGCAGTTTCAAGTCCTGCCTGAACAATGGACCAACAATAGAACCTACTGCATAAGATTGTTTGGAGAATATATATATAGATACATACATACACACATACATACATGTATACATACATACATACATACATGTATGTGTGTGTATCTATCTATCTATATATATAATAGCTGTGAAGTACATGTTGGCTTACGTTATTTTAGGATTGTTGTGTTAGGATTTTCACCCACTCTGTCTGACTCCAGAGTCCAAGAATGACCCTTGTAAAAAAATACACTATATTTCAAAAATTAAGGCAGAGAAATTTATTTCTCCTTTTAAATATGACTGGATCAGTTTGCTTAGCTTATCATCAAAACCCCACAATAATTGGTGGTTGATCTATAGGGGGTATGTTGTCACCAAGGACCTCTCCATCCTCCAGAGGGAAAGGGTATATGCTAGTGAGTAGGAGTTCCTAAGGGAAGAAGGCTGCTAACAAAGGAATCACCATTCTCAGGGACTCAGCCCCCTGGAGAGATACTGGAGGCAATCTCCTCTCCCCAGATGTGGGTCTTCACAGGGAGGCTCACTCACTACCAGGAAATTATTGTTTCAATACTATTTCTCTGTATTTCCCTAGAATACAATGTGGCAGTACTTTAACTTCATAATATGTAAACCTCTATTTTATATCTACTTATCCATATATGTCTATATATCTATATCTACATAACCTTTATTTATAATCTAAGAAAGCTCCAGAAAAGATTAAATGTGTATCAGTATGTGGCTCTTTTAAGACTATGCAAGGCTCAACCCCAGTTAAGTCATGGGTTGTATTATAGTTTCTTTCTAAGCAACTCTCTTTGGTGCTGAAAGAAAGCAATATATGCGCGCGCGCACACACACACGCTAGCACACACCTCTGATAGACTTTCTGATTAAAGGTCAGAGAGAGTTTTCTGGTGAAGATTTTCCTCCTATCTCTGAGCTTAGCCAGTGTTGGTTCTTCATTTTACCGTTCTCTTGGCTGTCACTAGAAATCCCTTTATCTCTTGGTAGTACTCCCACACCCCAAGCCTGAATAGCAACAGTCCTAGCCATCTCTTACAACAATTCCAAACTCAAAATCAAAGATTTAGTTCACCTTGAGCATTAGGTCAAATAAATAACCAAGATTATGTATGCATCTGTGTGTCTGTCTGTGAAGAGTGAGTAGTTACACATTGTGAAGGGACCTGAAGTCTGAGTTGGTCTGATGAAACAAATATCCTTCTGTTGGTAAGTATTGCCTATTATATTCCAGGGAAATTCAGAGAAACCCTCCAGAAAATTTTTAGGCAATTGTCTAACTAAACTGAGGAATGGTTCTCATAAACATTATAAGGATGGATTTAACCTTTGAGCAAGAATGGAGATTATTTTTATTATTATTTCACCTTCAGTAGCCACACATTTAATGAGAAAGACCACTAATATCTAGTTCAGTTCATGTTGTATAGCTGGAATCAACTCCCTTATATTTTTCATCTTTGGCTGAGTTCATTTCTTTCGTTCCCTTTTTATGACATTTTAAATGTTGAATCGGGGATGAACAGAATTCCATATTGTTTGCCATATGTATTAGTTATAGGTTTGGCATCTGTAATGGAGATTTATAAAAAACAGTGACTTAAACAAGCTAGAAGTGTATTTCTCTCTCATTTAACTGTCTGGGCGTAAGTAAGCTGGTATGTCATCAAAATCTGGGCACCTTGAATCTTTCTGCTCTGTGTTACCAAGGGTTGTGCTCTCATGAGAATCCCAGATGGCTTACCAGGTCATTTGGCTTATCACATCTCAGTTAGCAGTAAGGGAAATAGATGGGAAGAAGAGAGTATCCTTCTTCCCTTCGAGGGCCTGACTTAGAAATCGTACACTCCACTTCCAGGCTCCCCACTGTGGCCAGAACTTCATGACAGGAGCACAGCTAAATATAAGGGAGGTTACAAAAGGGGTCTTTAGTGTGGAAGACCATGTCCTTGGTTAAATTCAGGGGTACTAATACAATAGAAAAAGAGGAGAATTGACCTGAGGGACTATCAGCAGTCTGACACATCATAGAAATGTAAGTTCTTTTATTCAGATGCTGGGGGGCATTAATATTAAATAGTGTATATCTTCTACTCTCTGACAGAAATGGCTTTTGACCACTAGGATTTGTTTCCTCTTTCTTGGTAAACAGTGGTTGCTAGGATGCAGTCATGAGGCAAAGGACCTAGTGATTAATTCTCAACAAGGAATGAGATACGTGAGGAAGAGAATTGTCCTCCACCCAGGTAGAGGTTTCAGAAGCAGATGAGGAGGGGATGGTGGGGCCACAATATGGAAGAAGCCTGGATCCTTGAACCACCATGTGGCGGTGAGCTGCCCATAGAGCGAGAACTCTTCCTTGGACATTACATGAATAGAATCTAAGTGTCTGTTATTGGCAGGATATACTGGGAATCCTTTAGTTAGTATCACTTTAGCTTACCCTAACTAATGCGTTATTTCTTTTTGGGCTCCCATTTGCTATTGACTGTCGTAATCGTTGTGCTGTGGAACTAAATGATCCACAAGAAACACCAGAATTTTGATTTTTCTAAGCAGCTGGTGAACATTTTTGGGTTGTAACATTTCTCCAAATTTTGTTGTTATTCACAAATTCTCCATTTGTTTGTGAATTTTGTTCTCTGTCAAAACATTTAAGACTATTTTCCATCTTTTAGAAACTGAACAGCAGTTTTTCTGACACTGGTTTTTCTGATGATAAATAGTTTTTTCCCTCTATTTTTGCATGTTGGGATGCTTAATGAAAAAAAAATCAAAAGTGTGCACTGACAGGCAAGAATTCCATATAACTCTTGCTATAATATTTCCCACAAGAGATTGGCATTGGAACTTATTCTTAGAGAACAAATAGCATGAATCTAGTAGATGATATTTAAATTCATGGGGAAATACATGATCTGGGGTCTTATAAAGAAACATCCAAGACCTTACCTTAACATTAAACTCACAGGTGAAAATGATGTTATAATTCTGTAATAACATTAACTCAGATATATTGTCAATAAACTTTTACTAGATTACAATTTATATAAAGTCAATCAAAATATTTTCAAAGATAAGAGAACATTGCACTCACTTGTTTTCCATGTTCAGATCTGAATTCTGGGTGGAAGTTAAAATCACAGACTATGGGAAAATGGAAGGAATCATTGGCTAACAGTTCAAGAACCATATTTTAATGGTTTTTCCCCTATTCCAAAAGATACCAGGTCGGTAAGACTTTTTAAGTTTGTTGCTAATTTCAGCCATTAGTGACACTGGAAAAAAAAAAGGTCCAGGAGAGGAGTCCAAATACTAATTGATCTCTAGGCTGTATAACCTTAAGCCACTGCCCCTCTTTCAAGATACTCTACTTTGTTGGATTCTTTAATGTTTTTGACAATTAAAATGTGACATAATTATTCAGCACACAAATTTCCTGGAAAGAAAATTGCAGTATTTATCAATGACCTTTATATGTTATCCTCTATGATCTAGTAGTGATTACAATTTCTTAATATCTCTCCTAAGGATATTTAACTCTTTAATTAGTCTATTCCATCCATATTTATTGAAGATTACTATTTTCCAGGCACTTTTTTAGGTCTTGGGAATGTAATATAATGAATGATACAAAGTTTCTGTCATCATGTGGTTTACTTTTTAATGGTAAAATAGTAAAGAAATCAATAACTAAATACAAAGAGTAAGATAATATCAGGTAGTATTAAATTCAGTGATGAAAACAAGAGGAGGGTAAGGAAATAGCCAGTGATAAAGTAGAGGGAGAGGTATACTTTAGTTTACTAAGGGATGTCAAAGGTTCCTTTCAGGAAGTGGTGTGAGCAGTGAAATGAAGTAAGAAGACAAGCCCTGTTGCATATCATTGGGTAAATATACCAAGCAGGGGGAACAGCAAGTACAAAAGTCCTAAAAGAAAAGGAACAAGGCTTATTTAAGAGTAGCAGGAAGTCCAGCATGATTGGGGAAGGAAATGAGATTGGGAAGAGAGAAGAAGTCAGGTCTTGTTGGGCTTTATGGGCCAAGGTAAGGACTGTAGGCATTGTTCTTAGTGGTTGAGAAGCCACTGAGGAGTTTTGAGGGGAGGGGATAAACATGATAGAATTGATAGTTTATGAAGATCACATTGTTTGAGGTAGAAAGGAACATATGTGTACATGGCCACATTGAAACTGGAAGCCAGTGAGGAGAGTATACAGTTGTTCAGGTCAGAGAAGGGAGTGGGTTGGACAGGTATGGGCTGCAAAGGTGGTAAGGCATCTGTGGGGGCTGTGGGACAGATGGACTAGGGGCTAGCATTCCCAGTGTAGAACCTGTTGTGATTGAGGTCCCAGAGGCAGAGTCCCAGAGTTCAAATCCTACCTTGACTTCCTAGGAACAGATGGATTCTGGACAAATGCTATACCCTCTCTGAGTCTCATTTGCCTTAGCTGAAAAGTAGCAACAATGGTAATTCCTTCAAAGGTTATTATGTTGTCTGATGAGATAATTCATGAAATTTATTTGAAACTGTGTTTTACACACTTAAAACTGCGTTGGGTTCTTATAAGTACAAATATCTGCAAATTATTATCTTTATTAATCTGTTACAATATAGTCACAAAAATAAAGAATCTAAGATTTTTTAAAAAAACAGTTTCTGCCTATGAAAGGATGATTTGCTATAAGAAGATACATGCTATGTTTAGAACACTTTAGTCATATAATTTTTTTGGAAATATTTTTGCCAGGAGCATATCCATTTCCTTTGCTTCTCTTTAGAACATATTTCTAACTTAATTGTTGGTTATATTTATATTTGTGTTTATACTTATATTTATATTTATAATCCTAACTCAGTCCCTGATTTTTATTCTAAGGAGATAAACGTATCCTTCAGTTTGGGGCTGATTTGTGGTGATTAAATAGACAGAATCAGGCTGTGGAATCTGGGCTCTTGTTCCAGACTAAGTAAGTGACTTAGCTTTGTTGAAATTCAGATTTTGCATCTGCAAAATATATTACAGTATTCAAGTAGGAGGAATTAGGAGATAGGCACATTATACAAAACATTTTATAAATGTTGAGTTTTATTAGTTTGTGTTTGCTTTCCTATCATCATATTTCTGTGCCTGTATGTGAAAAAATGTCTGAGGGAATTTTCCGTGGGAATAAGTCATGCAAACGTAATGCTGCAATTCCTATGGGTGGAGGGTGACGCCCATTCTTCCCCCTACTTTCTGTCTTCACCCTCACCACCACTGTCATTGCCCTAGTCTTGGGCAGGAAAAGATCATACACTCATTTAACCAGCATGTGTCTGGTGAATGCCTCTCAGCTTGAAAAATAGATGTTGGTGTCAGTAGTTTGGGCCTTAATGATAAGAGAACATTTGAAATGTCTTCATTTCCTCTGCATAATTCAATCTGTTATTTCTTTCAAATAGTATTTGAAGTGCTTATGCCCAAAATTAGCATTTCCAGGTTTTCTCATTCCACAAGCATGTATTGATCATGCATACCCACTCAGAGGCAAGCTGTCCTGGGGAGAAGAGATTTCAAAGGTCATGAAATGCAGCACAAAAGACATGCTCCTCCCTGGGCTTGGTTCTAACTCACCAGTAACCAGAGTCCTTTTCCTTTCAGAGTTGGTCTTGTGAAATTTTCTTTGATTTTCTCATTTCATTGTCTTTTACAGTATGGGCCAGTGTACTAGAGGATGGAAAGAAAAAAAAGAAGGCTGGCAACTGAATTGAGAAATGGAGGTATTGAGAGAACCATGCAATAATAAGAGGTCATAATCTAATTATCAATGAAATCTTGCTTCAGCCCTTGTTTTACAAGTAAGAAGTGTAAATTGTCTGAAACAACAGCTTAAAGACAGATTCAGGTTTCTGAATAATCAATTGGTAATGTCAGGAAAGTGTCCACAAAGCTCCAACAGTGGGGTGAGGAATGACACCTTTACAAAAAAGAGTGTGCTCTTTGTGCCACATCTTATCAGGTTGGAAGATTTAAACTTTTGTTTTTTTTAAGATTTTATTTATTTATTTAACAGAGAGAGATCACAAGTAGGCAGAGAGGCAGACAGAAGTGGAAGCAGGCAGAGGGGGAGACCGAGGGGGAGGCAGAGGGGAAGGGGGAAGTGGGATCCCTGCTGAGCAGAGAGCCCAATGTGGGGCTCGATCCCAGGACCCTGAGATCATGACCTGAGCTGAAGGCAGAGGCTTAGCCCACTGAGCCACGCAGGCTAACAAGCACCCCAGGTTGGAAGATTTAGAAGAGCAATGTCAGTCTTTCTCATGTTTTGAATGGGTCACATGACTTTTGCCAGCAATTCCCATATTTCCTTACTCCACAGAGCAACCTCTCCAGAGGAAGCACTAAGAATTAGGACCAGCGTCACTTTTATAAAACTGGATTATAGTTGTCCTAAAAGTTCTGAAATTATAGAAAAACAACACACACACACACACACACACACAATTGATATCCACCATGATAATATTCAGAATGAACAATGATGTTATCCTACAAAAAAACACTTTAATTTTTCTACATTGCTAGGTTATAACCAAACTGAGGGCCAGGAGTGTTCCTTATTTGTGTTTTTCATCCAGCTGAGGCCTAGCACATGGAATATGTGAAATAAATGTTGAATGCCTGAATAAAAAGGCATTGCTGGTTGAAATGTTATAAGCCAATTTTGATATTATCATAAAAACACAGACTTTGCCAGTTTAGACATCCAGGAGTATAATGGCATACTTAAAAATATGGAGCATAGAGCTTTCCATGATGTGTGGAATTCAAGCAGAGCCCATGATAGCAACCGATCTTCCATAATAGTTTTGTTATTAACTAATGTGCTGAGCATGAGACAAAAATACATAAAGATTAAAAGGAAGCAACTTGGAAGACATCCCTAAATAATCCAAAGATGGGCTAATTCACCAGAAAAATGGAAAAATTGAAATGTCTACACTCGTAATAACACGGCCTCAAAAGATGGCGGGATATATGAAGCAAAAGATGGCGGGATATAAAGCCGAAATAGACAAATCTTCAGTCACTGAAGGAGATTAAACACACCTCTCTCGTAAATTTAGGGTTTGTACTTGAAGATCGGTTTCACAAGGGAAGGATGGATGCCTGCTGCTGGGGTTTAGAGTATGTGGATCTTGGGTACCAAAGAAATCATATGTAGGAATGAGCCTGCAAGGTAATCTTTGTGCTGCTTGCTCAAAGTACTGGAAGGAACAATCTGAAATCTACCAGATACTTTATATTTGAATAGCTAAAATTTAAGTACCCATGTGTCATAGATTGCCTGTTTTCTCACTAAAGTTTCAGGAAGGGCACTGAAAAATGATATTTGCTGAATTCTGCAAGGAAAATTTATGTGTTACATAATAATATCTAATAAGAATTGAACTCTTATTATGTGTGCCAGGCATTGTTCTAAGTATTAACTCATTTAATTCTTACACTAGTCCTATGTTCTTAGGTTACATGAAGTTTTGTTATGATGGCCTAATTTTATAGATGAGGAAACCTAGACAAGTGGAAGATAAATTTGCCTGATGTCACAGATTGGGGGAAATAACATTTGAACTGAGGCAGCCTAACAACAGTGGGTATGCTGCCCAGGACTGCTAGGTGCCAATTAGATATTTCTTGGTTTGATTTGATATCTGGCAAAATAGTTTAGTGACACTGCTTTTATCTACCTTTAAAAACATTATATTTATGCAACATACATTTATGTCAATACAGGGGTATAAATCTTAAATGTCTGGGAAATGCCATCACCTTATTTGCAAATGTGACCATCAATGAAGCTTTTAGCTAACTTGAATTGACAAAGAAAACCCACCTTGACTTCCAAGTTCATGTTCACCACCCCATCAAATAAAATGAAATAAAGCTGATTTTATAATCTTTCTCTTAAAAACAAGGAAATGTTTTCAAAATTCTGAACCAGAATATTAATTCAAAGTGCCAAGAATATAGATATATTCATAATTAATCTAATACGAAAGCAAAACCTATAGAAAAATCATCTTCAGACATATTGGGTTTCATCCTGAAAGAAAAAAAAAATCAAAGTGTGAAAACAACAAATGCTTGGAATTGCAGAGATGGAAATACAGAACTGATCCTTAATCAGTTAAAATGATCACTAATAAATGAAATCTAGAAATAAAATCCCACCTCTCAGCATGATCCCAAATACCAGCTTCTTTTCATAATTAAAGACTGTATTCTTGCTGGTGTTAACTCTTTCGTCCTCTTTGAGCCTCCTGCATCTTCCTTAGCATCGTTTAGCAGCAACACAAAAGATTGAGATTTGAAATTAGGTGAAGAAAGTTTTAAAAAGGGATAGAAAGATGCAAAATTACTGCTTTATGAATTAAGCAATCAGTCTCAAAAAAAAAAAAATGAACAAAAGGAATTATGTAAATGTCATCCCATTTAAATGGAAAATTCTCCATGACATGTTTTTCATTTTATTGGCAGGGACTGAACTGATGGACAAGGCACCTTGTTTTGCATGTCCTTTCTCTCCCTTCTCCCACTTCCAGTCGCCTTCGATGCTTCCATATGTTGGGATCAATCTGTTGATTTCACAAACACTTTCCCATCCCCCTTTAAGACTCTAGTGAATCATCTTAGACTCTTTGGTATGATCAGAAATTGAGAACCTTATTGATTAAACATTGTCTTTTTTTATATATCTCTCTGATCCACTTCTTGCTTCTTTGATTATTGGGGGTAGATTCATTTAAAAACCGTAATTGGCAAGATTAATTGTTTTTATATTTAAATAAAGGAAACTAATTGCATAAGCTTAAAATGTTATAAGATAGCATTTTGGGGAAAATATACTAAACTGAAATATACTGTGACCAGGACTTGATAAAAACATCCCAATTTTGTATTTATTATGTGGTTTGCAATTCAGGAAATATTCAATACTAAGAGAAAATTCACAATGGAAGGCTTTACAATTTTTCCTTTGAAATCCTCATGCACTTTAAGAAGATTGGAGAAAACACATTTCAGCAGGCTTGGCAGTCACTCAAATTTGTGTGCTCTAAGTTTAGAACCAAACTCAATCTGCCCCCTGTTCAAGCTCTGTTCTGTGCTGGCAAAACACCACTTGCTTGTTCAGAGGGAGAAGGAAGGCTTTGTAAAACTCAAAAAACTTACTGGACGTTAAGTAGCTCCTCAACAATTATATTATCCACAACTTAAGTAAAAGTGAATTTAATACATATGCATGACATTTTTCTTGTAACACAGAGGCATAATAAATATAAAAATACTTACCAACACTTATCTAGGGCTTAGCAAAACTCAGTAATACCTCAAATTTTCCCCAGTTCACTTGATTTTTTCTAAGATGCTGTAGGATTTCCTAGCTCTTACTTCTATTTTCTCATCACATCTTCTTTCGTATTTTGAGGAAATGTTTGTTTAGGTATAATAATTTTTTGCACCATTTGAAACCCAAATATTGCAATATTGTGTTAAGATGCAAAAGCTGAAATGTGAAAAGATGTACCATAATCTATTTATATTTAATTATGTAGACTGAATTAAGCATACATATAAATATTTTAAACATATAAAAACACACATATACGTATATGCTTATAAAAAAAGTTCAGCCTAAGTATTTCATGTAATTTTTTATTTAAAATTATTTTGCATACCAACTCTCTGAACGTTGATAGCTAGATTTATAGAGTTATAGGTAAAATATACTACAAAGATTGATGCCTTAAGATTTAGGGGATCGAGGTGTAAAATGTGGCACAAAGTAGCAAGCTATTTAACTTCTCTGCAACCTTCTCGTTAGCTAATGAAGGATGAAGTTGGATTTGATAATATTTAAATTAACCTCTTACACTAATTTTATGTGACTTGGTGATTCAACAAGAAGTTTGAAAATGACTTGATTTTATGGTTAACAATGCGAATTTTAATTGGATTTGGTTTTCTGTTTGTTGCTGTATCTATTCTTATCTCAAGTGAATGCAAGCCATGCTGAACGTTCCATGTTCTCTCAAAAACTTTCAGACTATTTACTGTGTACTTTTATCAATCTTACTGTGTATCAGTCAAATTTAATTATAGTAATCAAAGTGTGTGTTAGTAGGCTATGTAGAGATTTCAGCAGTTCCATGTCTATATACCCTGCTTATTTCACACCCCCAAGCCCCAGCACAGCATTATATAGGGTTATGGACATAATCTCTAAAGATAGACTTTTTGGCTTAAAATGCTCCACTTTAGGGATATTTGACTTTGGATAAGGTGTTTTATCTCTCTGATCCCAATTTCTTTATGTTTAAAAAAGAAGATAATCTACTTCATTAGATAATTCTAATGAGTTCATAATTTTGTGTTCAAAGTACTTAGAATAGTGCCTGGCACAGAGTAAATTTTCAGCAAGTATTAGATACTTCTTTGCTTCTTATATGTTCACGTTAGAATGGAAATCTTGCTAAGCAACATGGGGGCTTAAGTGGGTACGAGAAGAATAAATGAAAGAAGATGGGATTGGGAGGGAGACAAACCATAAGTGACTCTTAATCTCACAAAACAAACTGAGGGTTGTTGGGGGGAGGGGGTTTGGGAGAAGGGGGTGGTATTATGGACATTGGGGAGGGTATGTGTTTTGGTGAGTGCTATGAAGTGTGTAAACCTGGTGATTCACAGACCTGTACCCCTGGGGATAAAAATATATGTTTATAAAAAATAAAAAATTATATTAAAAAAAAAAGAATGGAAATCTTGTAAAAGCAGGACACTCATCAGTCTTGTCCATTATGACTACTTTGCCTTCTCTTTTTCTTCTTCCTCATTCTCCTTCTTTTCTTTAATTGAAGTAAAAATCACCTAACAATCCATCTGGAAGTGTGCGATTCAGTAACATTTAGTATATTCAGTGTAGTGCCACCTTCAATACTATCTAGTTGCTTAAATGTCTTTTATTATTTGGAGGAAATTGTCTTTTGTTTCTAGTTCGCTGAGTGTTTTTGTCATAAAAAGATGTTGGATTTTTTTCAAATACTTGTTCTGTTTAACAATTGCAATTCACATGTGGGTTTTTCTTTAATTAATGCAATGTATTACACTGATTGATTTCCATAGGTTGACTCTTGGATTTCTGGGATAAATTCTACTGAGTCATAGAGTATAATCTTAATATACTACCAGATTTGGTTTGCTGGCACTTTATTGAAGAATTTTGTATATTATATTCATAAAGGATATTGATCTACAGGTTTTGTTTGTTTGTTTGTTTTGCAGTAATGTCTTTATCTGGTTTCGATATGAGGGTAATGCTGACCTCATAGAATGAGTTTGGGAGTATACCCGCCTTTTCTATTTTCTTGGAAGAGTTTGAGGAAGGTTTGGCAAAAATTTTTTAAATGTTTGATGGAATTCACCAATGAAGCCATCTGATCTTGGCCTTTTCTTTATTGAGAGGTCTTTTTGATTATTGATTCAATCAATTGTTTGCTAGAGATCTATTCAGATTTTCTATATCTTATTAAGTCAGTTTTAGTAGTTTGTATGTTTCTGGGACCGTGTCCATTTCATCTAGTTCATTTAATTTATTGGTGTGCAATTATTCAAAACATTCTCTTATGATTCTTTCTGGTTTTTTTGTAATAAAGTTAGTTACAATCTTCCCACTTTTATTTGTGATTTTTGTACTCTGAGTTTTTTCTCATTTTGGTGGGTAAGGTTAGATAAAAATTTACCAGTTTTGTTGATCTTTTCAAAAAACCCACTTTTTGGTTTGGTTTTGTCTCTATTGTTTTTGTTTAAAGGGTTGTTTTCTCATATTAGTATAAATACCACAGCTCACTTTGGGTTACTATTTCCTTGCAATTCCTTTTGCCATTCTTTGACTTTCAACCTGGTTGTGTCTTTGGCTCTAAAGTGAGTCTCTTGGGGCACCTGGGTGGCTCAGTATGTTAAGCCTCTGCCTTTGGCTCAGCTCATGATCCCAGGGTCCTGGGATAGAGCCTCACATCAGGCTCTCTGCTCAGCAGGGAGCCTGCTTCCTCCTCTCTCTCTGCCTACTTGTGATCTTTCTGTCAAATAAATAAATAAAATCTTTTAACAAAATAAATAGAGTTTCTTATAAGCAGTATATAGTTGGATAGTTTTTTTTAATTTTTAGAAGATTTTATTTATTTTTTTTTTGAGAGAAAAAGAGAGAACATGAGCAGGGGGAGGGGCACAGGGAGGGAGAGAGGGAAAAAAATCTCAAGCAGATTCTCTGCTTCTCAGGGAGCCCAATGTGGAGTTCGATCTCATGATCCCAAGATCATCACCTGAGCCAAAATTAAAGAGTTGGACACTTAACTCTGAGTTAACTAAGCCACACAAGTACCCCACTTGTTAGGACTTCTTGAAGGACAGCTCTACTAGCAATGAACTCATTTAGTTTGTGTTCATCTCCTTTCATTTTTATTGATTAATGTCTCCATTTTTGCTGGACACAGAATTCTTACTTGACAGTTTCTGCTTTGAGCACTTTAAATATGTCATCCCACTATCTTCTGGTCTCCATGGTTTTTGAGGGAAAATTGGCTGTTAATATTATGTATGTCCCCTGTGTGTTACAAGTCACTTATCTCCTCTTTTTAAAGATTTTACCTATTTATTTATTTACTTGTTTATTTTAGAAGGGGCTACAGGGGCAGAGAGAGGGGGAGAGAGAAATAATCGTAAGCATGCTCCACACCCAGTATGGAGTCCCTATATGGGGCTTGAATCTTCTGACCCTGAGATCATAGCCTGAGCTGAAATCAAGAGTCAGATGATTAACTGACAGAGCCACCCAGGCGCCCCAAGTCACTTCTCTTGATGCTTTCAAAATTCTCACTTTGTCGTTGTCTTTTATTAATTTGACTATAAGGTGTCTCGGTGTTGATCTTTTAGAATTTCTTTTGCTTGGAGTTTGTTTTGCTTTTGGAAGGATAGATTCTTGTCTTTCATCATTTTTTGGAGGATTTGGCCATTTTTTCTTCAACTATTCTGCATACGTTATGCACATGTTAGTCTACTTAATGGTTTCCCATGTATCTCTTAGACTCCGTTCATTTTCTGTCATCCTTTTCTCTTCCTGATCCTCAGATTGAGTTATCTCAATTGTTCTATATTCACATTCACTGATTCTTTCTTCCTTCTGATTAAATGTGCTGTTGAGCCCTTCTAATAAATTTTGAATTTCAGTTATTGTATTTTTCAGCTCCAGAATTTCTGCTTGGTTTACTTTGATGATTTCTGTCTCTTTATTGATATTCTCTATTTGGTGATACTTGTTATTTTTTTATTTTTTATTTTTATTTATTTATTTTTAGTTAGTTCTTTGTTTATGGTTTCCTTTGGCCCTTTGAGCATATTTAACTTTTAAAACCCTTGTCCCAACAATAAGAAGCTCAGAACCAGATGTTTTCACTGGTAAATACTACCGAACATTTACAGAAGAATTAACACCAATACTCCTTAAACTCTTCAAAAAAATTAAATAAAAGGAAACATTTCCAAATTAATTTTGAGCCCAGCATTATGTTGATACCAAATCCAGAAAAGACACTAAAAAGAAAGAAGATTACAGGCTAATATCCATGATGAATATCTAGATGCAAGTAATCCTTAACAAAATACTAACAAATGAAATTTACCAGCACAATAAAAATTCATACACTGTAATCAAATTCAATTTATTCCCTTAGATGCAAGGATGGTTTAACATGCATGAATTAATGTAATAGGCCATATTAACCTATCAAAGGACAAAAATCATATGATCGTCTGAATAGATGCGGAAAAAGCATTTGACAAAACTCAACAAAGTGGGTTTAGAGGGAACATACCTCAACATAAATAAAGGCTGTATATAACAAACCCACAGCTAATATGCTAAGTGGTGAAAAATTGAGAGCTTTTTCCTTAAGATCAGAAAAAAGACAATGATGTCCACTCTCACAACTTCTGTTCAACATAGTACTGCAGGTCTTAACCACAACAACCATAAGAAAAATAAATAAAAAGCATCCAAACTGGTAAGAAGAAGTTAAAATGTCACTATTTGTGATAACATGATATTATACATAGAAAATCTTAAAGACTCCACAAAACAAACAAACAAACGGACAAAAACCCAACAACCTATTAGAAGCAATAGATGAATTCAGGCAAGTTTCAGGATGCAAAATTAATATATAGAACTCTGTTGCATATCTATACAAGAATAACAAATAGGGAAATTTAACAAACTGGGTCATCTAGGTGGCTCAGTCAGTTAAACAACTGCCTCAGCTCAGGTCATGATTCCAGGGTCCTGGGATCAAGCCCCATGTTGGGCTCCCTGATCAGTGGAGAGTTTGCTTCTCCCTCTCCCTCTGCTGCACCCCCTGCTTGTGCTCTCTCTCTATCTGTCAAATAAATAAAATCTTTTTAAAAAGGGAACAGTTCAGCTTAGAATTGCACCAAAGACTATAAATTACTTAGGAATAAACTTACCCAAGGAAGTGAAAGACCTATACTCTGAAAACTATGGAACATCGATGAATGAAACTGAAGATGACACAAACATACTATGTTTCCATACCATGGAAATTTCATTCCATACCATAGAAAGACATACCATGTTCACATTAATATTGTGAAAATGTTCATACTTTCCAGTACTTTTCATACCGAATATCAATTGTATTTTTCACAGAACTAGACTTCATAGAAAAATTTAAATGTCACTGAGCTTTCTTACTGCAAAGTAGCAACTTCTTTAATCACCAAGCCTCCCTCTGATATGTTGTGTGTTTCAGGCTGGATTCTACTGTAAAAGCTGATTCTGAAAGGTTTTTTGTTTTGTTTTTCATTTTTACCCAGCTTTTTGATGGTCTTTGTGGAGGGATGGAGTTCTGGAGTTCCCTAGATTGCAATTTTCTGTCTAGCTTTATATCTTCTTTTTTTAGTGATATTTACTGTCATCATTCACAAATGTGGATATCCTCACACAAATGTCTTCATTTTGTTTGTATTCCTGCAAATTGCTGCTCTTTGACAATCCTGGGGAGGAGTCCACAGAGGCCCAGGAGTCAGGTTCAGGCAAGTCCATAATCCTAGTTACCAGAGCATGGTCTAGAGGGAAGGATACTGGCTCCAAGTGGCGAACATCATTTTGGTTCTGTGGACATGGGTGTGTACACACAGAGAAGAAATTTTATCTTTCCTAAATCTAAGAGTAGGCTGGGATGTCCGTACCTGTCTATACAAGACACCTAACCCTGTGGGAGGGGAAGGGATGGGTTCAGTAGTTCTGTGTTGTTGAGTTCCCTGTAGAGTCCTGAGGAGTCTAAAAATTCTCAATTTGAATAGGGCCTTCTAGGCATGTAGAAAAATATGGTTCTTAATTCAGGAGAATGGGATACATTTTTAAGTAGCAGTCCTTGGATTTGATTTATAACTTTCAACTATTTAGACACATGAGGAGCTTGTGTTTGTGGTCTTGCCCCAACTGCCACAACTACCAGTGTTGTAAGTGGGCTGTGTAGAGATGTCTGTCTTGGCCCTCTTTGAGTCCGACACTATTTCTCTCTCTAACTTGCTCTCCATCTTCATAAGGCATTAGACACCACTCTTGAGTTTCTTCCTATCTCACTGGTTAACTTTTCTCACTTTCCCTTTAATATCCGTCCTTCTCACCAACAGTGGAGGACTCCAGAGCTCAACCCTTTTTCCTTGTCTCTTTTCTATCTGTATTTATATTATTAGATGCCCAGATTAGACTTCACTTCTGAACTCAAATACAGAGTATCCATTTGCTTCCTCAAGGTTTTCCCTTGGATATTTGATAAATATCTTGATTTTGTCTAATAAATAAGACACCTGTTCGATTTCGATTAAGAATAGTCCATCTTTCTGGTTACTCAGGCTTAAAAAATTATTCTTGACTCTTCTTTTTCTCTCTTATATCACATCCAGTCATTCAAGAAATTGTCTTGGTCCTTCCCTGAAGTTATTGTATTCTGGATCTGACCATTTCTCACAACCTCCTGGCACTACCCTGGTCCAGGTTACCATTACAACTCTTAAGATTGCTGTTAGAGACTTCTGACTGGACATTCACGTCCTACCCTCACTCCTACAGCTAGAGTGATTCTCAAAGCTAAGTTAGATCATGTCACTCCTGGTTTCGTAGCATCCAATAATTCCCCATTTCATTTATAATAAAAGCAAAGGCCCTTTCAGTGGCCAATGGGTGAGCATATCATTCAGTTCTGGCTAGTGAATAACAAGTATAGGACAATTATTCAAACTTTGAAAAGATAAGTTCTTTCTTTGGTGCTGGATTTGGGTCGGGAGGGTGAAAACCTGGACTTGAAAGAAGGCATTTACCAGGTGGAGTTGGTTTCCCTGGAGGGAAGAGCAGGGGAAAAGGGCTGGGAAACGCAGAGGTGTCTTCTAGACTCTGCAGCTCCATCACAGGCCATTGCTTGGTTTAAAGCAGATGGAGTTGTATTTTCTATCTCCTGGAACTAAGACTCTTAGCTAAAGCAGGGTTGAAGGAAGAGATAGAAATTGGCATTTACTGAGTGTTCTCTTTTCGTGGGGCACTATGCTAGGTAAGTTAGACTAATTATCTTATTATATTCAATCATTTCTTCTTTTATTTGTTTAGTTTTAGTCCATTTCCCTTACCTATAATTATCTTTCCATTCTTCTCTGGGAAATGCTTTAAAACACCCGAGCAAAACTCTTATTTCAATCAGAATACATTTACTTTGAATCGCATTAATATTTATGTAAATAGTTCATTTTTTCATGTTAATTCCTAGTTGCTCATACATTTTTTTGTGTGTGTTTCTGAGAGTATGTTTCTAGACTGGAAACTTTCTGGTACCAAACTTTCTGCTTTATCTCCTCTCAACCATTTTTTTGTTGTTCTCAATATCCTACAGATATTATTTGTTGTTTAAAAATATTATTTACAACATGTTATATATGGGGGCTTTAAAACGATTTATTTACAATAAAGCGTCTAAGAAAGATTAAGTTTATTTTATACTTTTAAAATTTAGACAAAAACATGTAAAGTGCTTAGAATAATGTTAGGTATATTATTAAATACTCAATAAATATTACTATTATTATTATTATCTAAGAACTCTCCCACATTGGCACATTCTATTTGTTTCATAGCACACATTTCCATCTTATGATATGCTATTCTTGTGTATTACATCCATGTAATACATGGCAGACCTCTTGAGGCTAGGCCACTTGTCTTGTAAGTGTTAAGGGAAAACACAATGTGGGATAGTGGAAAGCACATAAGTTTATTTTATTTAAAAATTTTTTTTTCAAGTTTTAGTTTAAATTCCAGCTAGTTTTTTTTTTTTTAGGATTTTATTTATATATTTGAGAGAGAGACAGCATAAGCAGGAGGAGAGGCAGAGGGAGAGAGAGGAAGGGGGATAAGCAGGCTCCACACTGAGCAGGGAGACCTATGCAGGGCTCAATCCCAGGACACGGGAATCATGATCTGAGCTGAAGGCAGACACTTAACCAATGAAGCCACCCACATGCCCCAAATTCCAGTTAGTTAACATACAATGTACCATTAGTTTCAGGTGTATAATCTAGTGGTATATCATTTATGTACAACATCCACTGTTCATCATAAGTGCCTCCTTAACCCTTCACCCATTTAACCCATGCCCAACCTACCTCCTCTCCAATAACCTTCAGTTTGTTCTCCATGGTTAAGAGTCTGTTTTCTGGTTTGCCTCTCTTTTTTCCCCCTCTATATTTATCTGGTTTTTTTTCCCCCTTAGATTCCACATATGAGTGAACTCATATGGTATTTGTCTTTCTCTGACTGACTTATTTTGCATAGTATAGCACATGAGTTGAGAATTAGACTGGGCTGGATGAAACCTGAATCAACCATAATAGTTGTGAGAGCATAGCTTGGTTATTTCAGTCCACACTGAACTTCAGTTTGCCATTTGTAAAATGGTATAAAGTTCATCTAACCCTCAGAACACTTGTGAGTGGGAAGTGAGGTAGTTTAGGTTAGCCTAGTGCCTATGACATAGCTGATTAGTCAACTGTTAGTTCTTCCTCAACTATAGTTCTTAGGGATTTCTTCCCCTGTCTAGAGGTTTCACTTACTAGGTTCTCACTAATGCAGACTGAACACACACCACCTTCATCCCACTGGGACATGGGCACTATATATTCAGTGTACTATTCCCAATGCTTGGCAGATGATAGATGCTCCCTAAATTCTTGCTGGTCCAATGCCTTAAGCATCTTATGTCTATCTTCTCCTGGAAAATTGTTCTAGGCTTGTCTAGGGGGTTTTTCAGCTGCCACTGTTACTTTCATTTAAACTAAAATCATAAATATATAGAAAGAGGATGCACACATAGATTCTGGGAAAAGTGGACATTATGGAATCCCTGAATACTCTCTGGGATTCATGACTTTTTTCCCCCTTGTTTGATGAAAAATATAACCACTGGAAGATGCTGATGTGTCTGTACTCACCCCGTTGCTTGGGTCTGGAGAAAATCTTGCATGATGCAACATGTGACTGAATCTGGTGCTTGCAGAAGGCAGAGCCTCATGGCCTTGCATGAGCCAAGTGCAGTGCAGGCTGACTTCGTCTCTATTGTCCCTCCATCACATTCCTCTTCTCAAGAGTCACTTTTTGCAGACATGGTAAACCATGCCAAAGCATATGAGTGTATGAAGAAGTGGGGGGCAGGTGCTCTGTTTGGCATTGGTACCTGCCAAATAAGCTACACTTTGCATTTCTGGCTCTTTCATCCATCCAGTTTCCAGCTCTAAGAGCTGCACAGCTTTAGGTTTTCATCAAAGCCACAGGTACATTGTTTTTCTGAATTTCCATCACTGTTACTTGAATACATTTTTTTTATTGCTATAAAATTGATTCTAGTATTTAACATCGATTGAGACCAGTGATTGAATTATTCTCCTCAGACTCTGTGACTATGTATGTAAAAATTATTTGTTTTCTACATAATATTAGATTCTAGATTTCTAATAGCTTATTCTTTATTGGGAAGCACCCCAAAAGTCAAGCCATTTTGCCTCGAAATTAATCTACCTAGATTAATGAAGTTCAAATTTGAACTCAAAATAAGTTGGCCCTCAAATCTTCATACATACAAATAATATTACAAATATGTGAAGAGCACATTTGACTTTTTAAAAGCCTTTTTTCTCTCCCACTTGAGGTGGTGTAAGTAGCTTTCGTTCCACTTGACAAGGCAATCCAGGCTCATGTTTGCTTTCAGAATTATATAGAAGGTATGTGAAAAATGATGTTAAAGATGATAGTTAGAAGAGATGTCTTTATGTTACAAGGGTGCTAGTATATCTCATTCTCACTGATTCAATATGTATTTATTGTCCTCCACTAAGGATAAAAAACACGTGCAATTTGTCCTTTTTCTTCAAAGAATCTGTTCACGATGATGTAGTAGCAAGAAATAATTGTTGTGTAGGAAAAAATGACTGAAGTATTTAAAAGGTAAGTCAAAGGACTTTAGAGATTTAGCAGAGGTAGCAATTTTTTTAAAAAGACTTCCTTATTTGTTTTAGAGTGAGAGTGAGCCAGCAGGGGGAAAGGGGAGAGAGAGGTGAAGCAGATTCCCCACTGAGGGTGGAGCCCAATGGGGCACTTGACCCCAGGACTTTGGGATCATGACCTGAGCTGAAACCAAGAGTCAGAGGCTCAACTGATTGGGCCACCAAGGACCCTCAGAGGTAGCAATTTTATTCATTGTGGGAGGCATCTTGGAGGTGGAATCACTTGAAAAGAGAGTTTATGGTTGTCTCATTTCATCAGGTGTTAACATCTTTCAGCGTGATACTTAGTTATTCTGAAATTATTGACTTTGTGCTATGTTAGCCCTATACCAAATAGTACCTCAGAAATGAATGCATTTTGATACTCATTTAACAAACACTTACTGAACATCTACCTGGAGGTACAAAGATAGACATATTTTCTGTTGTGGCTATGAAGACGCATATATTTCTCGGGACCAACAGTCAAAAAACAAATAGATAAGCAAATATCCAGTAATGATAGGGTAAGTGCTATGGTGAAAGTTAGATAGAGGAGTGTCCAAAGGCCTCTGTCTTTGCCTCCTCCCGTCCCACTCTAGGCACATGGAGGGCTGGTTGTAGTTTGGAATGAGTTTGCAACACTTAGAAAATGAGTACATTTGATTTGTTGTTGTCATGTTTTCCAAACAAAGAATTATTGTCCTTCATTTCATGCTAAAATAGTGATGGTAACAAGTGCCCTCTGGTATTTCCATGATGTCTAATTCCTTAGATCTGTGTGTCTCCACTCTGTGAATGTGACCTTGCATATTTAACCCAGGACCTCACCACAGTAGTTTGTCTCAAGACCACACACATTGCAAAAGTTCATTTTCCATGGGTTTTTTGAAAACTCTGGTGTAGCAGTCCACTGTGTGCCTTTTTCCCTAATGGGCTATAACGATTGGGACATTGAATAAGGGCTTCTAACAGAATCAGTTATTTTTCCTGAGTTTACTAATTCAGTAAGTCCGAACATCACTGGATATTTTAGAAGACAAACTTCTGGTCTTCTCTCTTTAGAGAGGATGGATTAATTGGATGGATATTACTGCTCCCTTTGCTCCCTACCCTGCCTGTCCTGTTTCTTCTTCAAAGCTCAGATCAGGTTCTATGGATGAGAGCCTGTAGAATGGGAAGGGTGTGAAGTTGGTGTCTTGGACCCTGGCATACCTCTGAGAAGGACTGCTGTGGGAAGTGTGCCTCTCTCAGAAGCCACCGCTCCACTTAGAGGGCCTCCCCAGGTAGCTGCCCTCTCCCCCCACTCTTTCATGCTCTACTTTATTCATGCCTTACTGTTTCCCCTATCCTGCTCACACAGTTGCAGTCTCTTAACACTCTTCAAATTACCCAGTTTGAATGTACCATCTGTTTCCCAACAGGGCCCTGACTGATACAGAGAAAAACTAGATTCATATGAGTTGAACTACTTATTTGTGCTGGAAATCAGAGCTTTATTTTATTTTGGCTTCTGCAAGTCAGTTTCTACTTAATACTCTTCCTTTATATTTGCCCCAGGAAACAGAGTTAAATGAAAATTTCATTTCAATTAAAAAAGTATTATAATATGAGATCATGACCAATTTTTAGTCTGTTTTTTTTGGGATGGGCTCAAACTCTATGAAACACACCTTTGAGTAAGCTACAATTTTTAAAAAATGGAGTAATACATTCACATGTTTTATTGGTTAGCAGTCAGTTTAGCTGGGAGAAGCAAAGACTCAACATAACAAGGATTTACCAACATAGAAATAAATGCATTTGTGCATTTGTGGCCTATTAGTCAGCATAAGATCAGCGCTCTAACAGGTGGCTCCAAAATTTCATCAGTTTTCTGTCACTTCACAGTCCAACTCCATGCACTCATGGAGAACATGTGTGAGGAGGGCCCTGTGTAGTCACTCTTGGACTCTGGACCCTCCCTCTGAGTCATAGGCATCCTCTCTGAGCAGCTGCTGCAAGGGGGGAGAGAGACGCGGTTGAGAAGGCATACTTACCCTGAACTGCTGACACAGATCATATTTCATTCGCAAGAACTGTCCCTCCATATGTAAAGGGCCTAGCTGCAAGATCCCTCTCAGAAGAGTTAGATTCGATGCCCTGGAAGAGGAGAACATTTACAAACACATACACACATACATGTCAAATAATACAGAAGAACTACTAATGAAATGCCGCCATCTCCAAATTCACTTTTGTCTTACTTCTCAGAGGCAACTTTTAAAAATTCTTTCTTTCCTCCCATCACCACTTTCATAGTTTTAGATGATATGATTGACCTCAGGTGTGTTGCTAATGATATCAGTCCTTAATTTTGTCATCTATATAATAAGGAGTGAATTACTGCCCATTTTATATATATCAATATTTCAAAGATGTAAGTCAATTCATAAAACAAATTTAGACTATTAAAGTCTGACCCACTGGCAGTGCTATTTTAAGAGGGGCATACTACGCAGTGATGAAACGCACAGCCTCTGAAGCCAAGTTAGGTGGATTAGAGTCCAGCCTTCTCCGTTTCTCCAGACAGATTTTTCTGGGTAGGTTCTTTAACATCTCTGTCCAAATTTCTTCATTATTCTTTTACAATTATTGTGAGAATTAAATGCATAAATATATAAAAGTGCTTGGAATAGGGCCTGAAACACAGTGAGCAGTCACTAATGGTTAAGGATGTTGCTGTGTATATTTTTATTAAATTAATTTTAGAAAATATATATCAACTCCCCAACAAGAAAGTTGAGCAGTGATCACCTTTACCCTATCCTTCTCTTCTTCCCTCTTTTCATCCCAATATTAGTTTATGATACTTTTTGTTCTTCTTTTGGTTGCCTTTGACATTTCACATAATGCGTCTGAGCTGCTTTTTTTGTTCTGTCACCTTTTACCATTTTTCTGCTGACTGCCTTCTTTATAATATGAGTACTTTTCCTCTACTTTCCTGTCTTTCATGCTCCTTTCCCCATCAGCATATACTCTTAGATGGCTCAGGCTGTACAGGTGTACCTGTTATCTCGATTCAGCGAGTCTTTTTGGCCTCGTTGATGGACTGACAATAAAAGGTAATAATGGTAAATAAAATAGGTAAAAGTTATCTAATATAGGTAAAAATAGGTAAAAGCTACCTAAAAATAGGTAAAATGTAATAAAAGGTAAAAAAAAAGTGACACTATTTATGTCAGTATAACCTTACAAATAATGTTTTATTTTAGCCCAAGTGGCACTGTGCAGGCACTACATATCTCCCTGTGTAGGCCCATTACCCTGGTTCCTGTGTTACTCTAAAGAGATTGCTTCCAGTATCAAGGTCAAATCAAGTCTTTTCTTACATACAACCCCCCCCCCTTTTTTTTCCTTAAAAATGAAGCCACAATTTAACCTCAGTTTTTTAGTGGGACTATGTCTTTTTTTCTGTTTCTGGCTTTTTCAGGATTTCTGTGCCCTCCCTCTGCCCCCTCCAAGCATTCCCTTTATTCTATTTACTCCCTTTCTTCCCACAGAAATCACTCTTCCTTTCACTGCCTTTTTTCTAAAATAACACCATTCACTGTTTTTAGCCATATCCACCTCTCATCCCCTGATTCCTTACCTATTGGACACCTATTTCACTCTGGAATAAAGTTTGGTTGGAGGTAAAATTCCAAGGAACAAATTATTTTTCCTCAAAATTTTTAAAGTATTATTCTATTAGCCTAGCACCAGTGTGGCTAACAAGAAGTCTGATTCAGTTGCATTTACCATTATTTGGCAGCTGACTTCATTCTCTTTTCCTCCTGAAGATTTTAGTGCTCTGAAATTTAGTGATCATGAGTCTCGGTCTAGGTATTTTTTATTTATTGAGCTATAGGCCTTTATAGTCTGGAAATTCAACTCCTCTGTCACTAGGAGAAATTCTTTTCTGTCTTCCCTTTATTTTCTTCATTTGTTTTTCTAGTGCTCTTAATTGAATATTGGACCTACTGGACTGGTCTCATTCATATTTTTCATAACAGTGAATTTCTTTTCTTCTTTATTTTAATTTCTTTTCTTCTTTATTTTGTAGGCTTTCTCTTCAAATTTTTATTTTTGCAATTCCATATATAGTTTTTAAGACCTTCTGCTTATTTTCTTATTTAAAAAATTTACATATAACCTTTGTCCTGTTGTATGGAGGTAATAGCTCACTTAATATCTTTAGCTTTCTAATTTAGCATATCCACTTCTTAATTTCTATTGTGTTCTCTGAATTTACTCTATTTCCTCTGGGGTCAGTTTTTTAATTTATATGTTTGGTCTCTCTCTAACATGATGATCATTTTTCTTGTATAGCTAATGGTCTGTTTGTGTTTCATTGGGTAAACAGTGTACTTTTACTTTGCTATTGCATATTTAGGATTAAAAAAGTTTTTTTCTTTCTTTTGAGAAGAGATTCAGTGTAGGGTAGAGAAAGGAAGAGCTTAAAGATTAGGAATCTTTACTTTTTAGTTAGTAGATAAGAAATGGTCAAGCTGAGGTCAAATGCCAGAATAAGAAGGGCTTTTATTTTTTCCTGGAGGTAGAGACACATACATTAGAATACTTGGGTCTTCCCAGTTTATTCAGATTCCTTAAACAAGAGCTGTTACACTTTTGACCTGAGTGGAAATTTCAGATTCTTACATTCTGTGGACATAGTTGGAGGAGTTTGGGTGGTGATGTTCGTTCAGCTGACCTAAATTAAACATTCGATCTCAACTTTATGTCTCATTCCTACTCACACCATACCCGTCATACCTGTCATACCTGTCTAAGACCCCTTGGAATTTGTCAGAGAGACTTGCCCACCCCTCTTCTGCAGCCCCTTCCTCATAGATTCTAGGACATAGTATTCTCCATACATTTTGTGTGTCAGTCCTCTCCCCTCCACTTTCTACCATCAGAAATGTGTTCAAATCATCACTCATTGACAGACCTCACTCCAGTTATGTTTGCTGTTAGGTTCATTACTTTTATCAGTTTCAATTTTCATCTCATTGGGCTATTAGGAAAGATAAGAAGCAAATCTTGCTGACTAATTTGTCTTCCAGAATCAAAAGTCCAAATGTTTTCTCCTGTTCAATAATTAAAGATTATGTTATAATTCTTTATATACTGAGGCAGCATAGTATATTAGCTAAGTACATAAACTGTAGAGTCTGAGTGACTTACTTTCAGATTTTGTAACTGCCATATTTTAGCATTTCAGTTGTCTTTTTTGTAAATGAGAATAATAATAATAGCAACAATAAATAAATACATAACTTAGAATCAAATGATAGAATAAATGTAAAGCAATAAATGTGGCTTCTTGACACATGGAAAACCTTCCATAAACATTAGCTTTATTATTTGTTAATACCTTTTAACTTCTAAAGTTAAATATATATGTAACATACAAAGTAATACTTTGAAATGATGTTCTGATTGATTAAAACCATCTTTCATTAGAAGTGGCAGTTATTATATGGGAATTTAATCAGGTTTAATATATTTCACCAAGGAGGTAAGACAGCCTCCAAGGGTCTTGTTTAAAATTAAATTATTTTAACATTTCTCTACTTCTTAAAAAAAAGTTAAGGCTCTAGTACTTTGTTACCCAAACTCTGTGTTAGCTTTAGGGAAGAGAATAAGGTTTCTTTTATGATATCTGGTTCTTTATTAAATGGCTTAAATATTTAGAATGCTTTGGGGGCAATTATAATTATACATAAAAGGAGTCTTAATAACTTCTTGATAATAACAAAAGTTCTGACTAAATTTAAATTGATTTTGTGCCTTAGTATTAATGGCTGTACAGCTATTATATAGCTATTAATGATGATACAGCTATTATAATTACAGCTATTGTAATAAATGAGGGAATTATTTTACTGGTTAAGCATTACATTATCATCTGCATAAAATGGTAATTTTTTTTACTCCTTGAAAATACTTTATTAGCATATCCATACTGTGTGTTTATATTAGCTTCTATTATCTTCTCAATAGAATGTGTTTCCTTTAATATAGCAGGAAATATTAACACTTTCAAGTGAAAATGTAAATGGCTACTTAAAATACATTTAAAAGTATTTGAAGCCTGTGGGGTCTGGTTTTTAAAAGAACCATTTTGCAAACCTGCAATTAAATAAGGTAATCTCCATTCTTTTACTTAACTTGTTAGCTTGTGAAGCAGTATTCATCTATTGGAAATCGTTGATTCATAGCCATGATTTTAATCCTTTGGCGATAACTTTAATTCACTTACAGATGACTCTCTATGTGAAAGGTCATAGCTGCTCCGTCCTTTATGGTCAGCGATGGTTCCACTGTGTGTGAGGGATTTGGGTTTCCGCCATGGAGACTTTGCTCCTAGGACTAATGGAACTTTTATAAAGCCAGCACGGTCCCCTCCGTTTGTTCTTTGGGGAGATTTTATAACCAAGCTTTAATGATAGAAATGTCTATGGTTGGTACATTCAAGGACATCTTTCCCAGCTCTGTGAGTAAAAGATATGATCACCTCATATAAAGTAGGAAGGGGAGACGAGGAGCGTGAACCTGAACAGTGCATCTGGGAGCAGTTCAAGGCACGGTGCTTTGTAAAATATGGTAGTAAAACCCGACTCTCCTGAAGCTTTATTGTCTGGCGGGTTAGTAATGGCCTGGTTTATTTCTGCATGCAGGGCATTCACTTCCAGTCCATGCCCCTACCTCTGCCCTGGCGAAAGAGCTTTCCTTCACTGAAAACTGATTTTGAATCCTACCATCACTTGTTTATCATAAGTATGTTTCCATATCCTGCTGACAAAAAAAAGCACCTGCTTGCTTAGTCAGTGGAAGAGCTTTGGAGCTGTTGACATTTTGAGTCATTCTATTTTGATGAATATAGGTAATGTATTTCCAGATTGTTACTTCATCCATATGTCTCTCCCCCACACAAAAATGAAAATATACCTTGTTCTGTAATTTTACCAGTCACTTTTTTATGACACTTACAAAGGTCAGCATCAAAAATATTACTGCCTTGTGTTATATAGTTGTACAGTAGTGACAGGGAAAAATGTCTCATCTCAGGAATTTTATAAAATGTTCTCTGGAGAACAGTAGTAAAATGAGGTGGATAAAGCAGGCCAAGTCCCAGGTTCTAGCTCTTTACTATTCAAAGTGTGGTCCCTGGAATAGCAGCTTCAAATTTCAGAGTACATTACAAACACAGGATCTCAGATGCTTCCAAAATCCACTTTGTAATGGGGCTTCAGTAGGCTTGTGTGTATGCTGAAGTTTTAGATGCACTGTCCAGGCCAACAGACTCATGGAAGGCGGTTCTGGAAACTTTCAATAAGAGATTTACAACATAATATAACAGTACTCATGTTCCCATCCTCATAGTGGTCTGGAACATCATAAGCACTCCAAAATGTTTGTTGAATGAACAAAGAAAAGACCTAAGTTGTTCTTTAACAATGCTATTGGTCTCCTAGACTGTTTTGTACTATTTTGGGAGTAAGAGTTACATGAAATCCCATATAAGATCCCGAGATATCAGTCTCTCTCTCTCTCCCTGTGTGTGTGTGTGTGTATCTTTCTCCTTCATTTTTGTTCTGGTTCCTCCCTTGAATACAGTTTCTTTTCTCTTTCTTGTTTGCCTCTGAGGACAACATATTTTCAAGATGCATGCTCTTTGGAGAGCCATTTCTTTAAATAAAAGGAGGATATATATTCATTTGCAGCTTAGTAGGGGATCCTGCCTCATGGTGGGGCCCTCCGGTAAGCTTGACCATAACAGAGCTGGGATTCCTTGAGGCAGGGGCTGCCCCTGCCCAGCAGTACAGACCTGAAGCTGAGCTGGAACCAAGGGAGCCAAACAGAACCTTAGTTCTTATGTGTAGACTGCAGCATGGGTAGGAGGGGCCATAAAAATCTCATTAATGCATCTTAGGGAGCATGAGTCAAGTCTATGTTTTCATTTATAGCAAAATTCTGACCACAGACTTTTTGGGAATAACCAAAAAATCGGAACAATGTCTAAATATTATGAAAATTCTAATATTGGTTCTATGAATTAATGGGAGATTGTATCTGTCTAGACTGCATTTTCTTCTTGGAATTTACCTTAGGTAGAAAACATACTTTTCCTTTGCTGTAAAGAGTTCTGGAAAATGGAACTGCAAAGCAGTGACACTTTTAACAAGTGGTATTACTGTTTTTCAGGATCCCTGGAGAATTCAAGTTATGGAATATAATGCAGAGTTAAGATGTTTATATTTTTTTGCAATCAGTAGTTGCCATCAGTAGTTTACTACTGTGTTAGTCTAATAGTTAATATAATAAACCATTTGGTTCATAATGAAAGGACAAACTCTCAGTTTGTCTTACATCTTGATTAAGATGTGTCAGTTCAGACATTGTCACTTCTCACAAATTGGTGAGTAAAGATGTGTCTGATGTCTGATGCTGTATTAGTTTCCTTTTTTTTAAGATTTATTTACTTATTTGAGAGCAAGAGAGAGAGCTTGGGAAACAGCAGAGGGAGAGGGAGAGAGAGAAAAAGAGTCTCAAGCAGACTCCCTGCTGAGTGCAGAGCCTGACATGGGACTCTATTTCATGACTGAGCCGAAGAAGCCGAGTCAGATGCTTAACCAACAACAACATCATATTCGTTTTCTATTGTTGCCATAACAAATCACCACAAATGTAGTGGCTTAAAACAACACAAATTTATTTTGTACAGTTCTGCATGCAGGGCATTCACTTCCAGTCCATGCCCCTACCTCTGACAATGATCCCAGGTTAAAATGAAAATTTTGGCAAGGCTATAGTTCTTTCTGTAGGCTCTGTTTCCTTACCTTTTCAGCTTCTAGAGGCCACTTATATTCCTTGGTTCATGGCTACTTTCTTCATCTTCAAAGCTAACAAGGTGAGACAGAGGCTTTTTTTTTTTTTTTTTTTTTTTTATCACATCACTTTGACCGCCTCTTATGGCCCCCTTGTGCACTTTTAGGAGACCCTGTGAGTATGTTGGGCCCATTTGGACAGTCTAGGATACTTACCCATCTCAAGATCAGTGGATGAGTAACCTTTACTACATATGCCAGCCTACCTTCCCCTTAATTCCCCTTGGCCATGTGAGACAACATATTCCCAGGTTCCAGGGACTGGGGCGTGGACAACTTTAGGAGGTCAATGTTCTACCTAAAATAGATTTGAGAAGAAAAGATCTCAAAGTTTTAGCAATTTTTAAGATATTTTTAGGTTATTTCCTTCATTTCCTTAAAAAGTTGAACCTTATAATTTGCATTCCTTTTGACTCATGGATAACCATTTTGTTCTGGTGATTTGCCAGGTGAAAGAGCTTTGGTTCGTCTCTTTCTGTATGTTTGATATTGGTATCCCCACAGTAAACAACAACAAAATAAATACACTGTTGTCAGAAACAAATTGTAATTCATTTTGTGTGTTAATCTAAGATGTCTGTCTGAGCTCAACTGCACCTTTGCCATGGGTGCTGCAGGGTGAAGTTAGTTTGGAGTGGTTGGGAGAGAATAGACTTCCATTTTATTCAACATGATCAAGGGCAACTGGCAGTCTAACTCTGTCTTATATTTTTATACTTTTGGTCACAGGACCCCAGGAAATCTTACACGCCTATTTTAAATTTTAAAAAGGGAGATGAAATAATCTGTCTTTGAGATGTTTCTCAGAACTTCCCTTCTAGTTGTTTTCAAGGTTCCCTCTAGGACACTGAATTCTTTGTCTCTTCTCACCTTACAGTTAAGATTAATTCAATGACAGTTGGAAACACGTTATTAGGTTGTGCTTTGAAACAAAGTGGAGAACAAACAGCATCCTTTCTCCTAGTGTGGAGACCACCAGATTGTGTCATAAGAAACATGGACCACATTTTGCAGAAATTGAGTGGGATGGGCAGGAAGAGGACTGATGACAAAGGGAAGAAAAGCTAAGTGCTAGAGCAGTGGGTGTTGTTTGAGAATTAGCAGGAATAGCACATTTCTGCTATCCATAAGAAGAAATGCAGTTCTGTCCATGTGATCCCAAAGGTCAGACATGTGATGAAAAAGATGTAAGTAGGCTTTATTAAACATAAAAATGTGGCTCTTGTCCATTTTGTTGATGTGGTCATAGAGACACTCATCTCTGCTTTTCCAGTATGGGAACCAAGTGGGTGAGGACCAGAAAAAAAAGTGAGATTTCTCTATTCGTTCATATGAATCAGAAACAATCCAGGCTTTAGAGAACCTTAAAAGCACACTAATAAAATGTGCCAGGTTTAAAGAATCATGGTTCTGGTGTTGATGATAATATTTCTATGCTTTAGTTGTATGGAGAGTTCAAAAGAATTGCAATGATGGAAAAATATTCCAACTCCTTCTTAGAGTTGGTGCTCAAAGTCTAGCTGGATAGGCACAACCTAGCTGTGTGCCAAAAGATGAAGTAATTTTTAAAATCAGTTTTTGGGTTTGAAAGCAAATTTGCAATATTAAATTGCCTCTCCTTTTGAGTTAGTAGCCATAAGAAATAAGACTTGGTGTCTAAGAAGCCCTCTTATCTTATCTGTAAACTAACCTCACTCCATGTAGCTTAACACGTTACAGCAAAATTAATACAGGGTTAAAGGCAAAGCAATGTAACTTACAGAGAACAGCAGTAGTAAAACATTATTTGGCAAATTATTTAAAATGTTCCTAATGCCAATATCAAAGGGTGAGAAAACTTAATAGGCGTAGGAAGAGAAGAGCAATTAAAGGTGTCAAAAGATCCACAAAAATCAGTAACATCCAAGCAGCTAAAATAGAACTTGAAAAGAGGTGGCAGAGGAAGGGAAAGATGACAGCAGTAGCCTTCGTGTGGCCATGAGCAAGACCCCAGTGTGTCCCTAAGCTGTGCAAAGTGGGGAACAATTCTGCTGGGGGAGTAGACTAAGCTGCCCCTACCATTGGACCACAGACCCTCAGCCCAGTGCCCTCCATGGAGCTCTGCTCAAGTCCAACACCTCAAGGGGAAAAGCCAGGAGGTCAGTCTGCCAAACTGAGAGCCCCTGAGGAATGTCCAAACGTCTGTTGGAAACAGGGTTCTAAAGGAGCCTCCAGCGTTTGCTCCTCCTGCTGTCCATGCCGTGCATAATATCTGAGGCTGTGACTAGGATGGCATTTCCCCCATGATTAAGCATTATTGTGCAGCCCACTGGATTTTAGGAAGAAAGTTAGTCTACAGTGGGCCTGACCTGGTCCCTGAGCCCTTTAAATCTGGTCGAGAGGTCAGAGGGAGAGGAAGTCAGAGACTGGAAGCTGAGAAGGATCCCATGTGAGAGAGACTTTCCGTTGTTGACTCTGAAGATGGAGGGAGCCACGTGGTAGGGACTGAGAATGGTCTCTAGGAGTTTCAAGTGTCCTCAGCTGACCCCCAGCAAAAGACCAGGGATCTCAGGGATCACAGACCAGCAGACTGAATCCTGCCACAGCCTGGATGAGCCTGGCGGAAGCCCCCAAGGCCCAGATGTCCCCACATCCTGCCAGCACCTTGGTTTCAATCTTGTGAGACCCTGAGTGGAGAACCTAGGCACTCTGTGTGGACTTCCGATCTAAAGAAGTGTGAGCTAGTACAAATGCATTGTTCGAAGCCACTAAGCTTGTACTAGTTTGTCATGCAGCCATGAAAAAATGATACACTCTCCATGTTAATTTTATAAAGTAGTGTTTCATTAATGGAATTCATGAAACTTCTTTTCTTTCCTGAGTGTTTTTTGGTTATGACTAAATCATAAAATATTTTAAATACAAATTACACAAATTTTTATTGTGCAGTAGGAACAACCAGGAGATATGCCAATTAAAGGAGAAAATTCCTTGAAATCGGTATAGCTATATTATCTACATTTTTAAAAAGTTCACATGAGAAGGACATTTTCTTTTGAAAGATGCTATGCAATCCATCCTGACATTCTTGCAATATAGATATAGTCATCATATACAGAGGAACTGTATGTTACTTTGACCTGAAAATGTGGGTGGCAGAAGGAAAAGTGCTTAGGGGTCAGCTCGTTATGCTTAATCACATGGCGGTTGCTCAAAGATCACTCCAGGGCGAAGCAGGGTTTTGTACACCTCGTGTACCTGAGACCATGGTGCCTGGGATGCAGGTTAGTGAGGGCTTTGTTGTAAATGGAGAAAGCTTTGGCATCTCATGAAATGCTGTCAGAACTAAAGCTTATGGCTTATCCTGAAGAAATTAGGTCCAGTTTAGCCCCATACCCCACGCACTGCTCGTTGAAGCTTTTGCCCTGGGTATGTGTGCAGAGACTCGGTAATGGAGCGACTTTCAGTGAATGGAGTTGTAGAGATAAATAGCCCTTCTGGATCCTTCTCCTCAGTTGTGGGATCGTTTTCTTCTAAACCCGTGTTAAGAGCAGATTTGGCTCATTTCTTCGTTCCACTCTTCCAGGGTAGAAAGACAGAAAGAGTACTTGCAGTTTCTACTAGTAGACAGGCATAATAATAATCAAAGAACATGAAACTGAAGCCAAAACCTTTGCCAGACTCAAAGAAACAAATTGCACCGAAAAATCATCCCAGACTTACTGGCTGCTGCGGTGGCAGCTAGTGTTATTGTACTTCTCAGCCCCATCTTTCTGTTTTTCTTATGGCAAATGTCACATTGTTGACTTCCCATCATGTAATGTCAAAAAGAATGATCATTAAGCAACCTTTTGAAAAACAAACATCTTCACTTGGTTCTGAAAGATTTGGAATAAATAAATTCCAGAAAATGACTTCCCCATATTTCAGTGGAGTGAGCATGTAAAAGTATATGTTATTCTGAAAGCACGGCTTCACTTGTTAAAACCAGTCGCATTGCCTTTGTGTCAAAATCCTAGAAAATGAAGGTATTTTAAAAGCAGGAAAAAAAATGTTATGCATGGCTGAGGATTGTGACAGAGACTATGTGAGGGGCAGAGCAGACATCATTCTGCTGCTCAGGACTCAGAACGCCAGGGAACTACAGGTACCTCACCCTGGAATGGCAGAAAGCATCCAACTACTTACATACTTTCTTTCATGACAATTTCATTCCAATTTTTAAAAAATTATTCAAGTACAATTAACATGTAATATTATATTAGTTTCAGGTGTGTAACATGATAATTTGACAATTTTATACATTATGTAATGCTCACCATGATAAGTGTAGTCACCATCTGTCACCGTATAATGTTATTACAATAGTATTGACTATATTCCCTATGCTGTACTTTTCATGCCCATGATTTATATATCTTATAACTGGAAGTTTGTACCTCTTAGTCCCCTTTCTCTGTTTCACCCAGCTTCCCCACCTGCCTACTTCCTTTCTGGCAACTACCAGTTTGTTATCTGTATTTAGGAGTCTGGCTTTTTGTTTGTTCATTTGTTTGTTTTTCAGATTCCACATGTAAATGAAATAGTATGCTTTTTGTCTTTGTCTGACTTATTTCATTCAGCATGCTACTCTCCAGGTCCATCCACGTTGTTGCAAATGGCAAGATTCCATTCTTTCTTATGGCTGAGTAATGTTCCCCTGTGTGTGTGTGTGTGTGTGTGTGTGTGTGCGCGCACTATATCTTCTTTATCCATTTATCTATTGATGGACAGTTAGGTTGCTTCCGTATCTTTGTTATTGTAAATAATACTACAATAAACATTTCAAATTAGTGCTCTTGTTTTCTTTGGGTGAATATCTAGCAGTGACTTCCATAGTGGTTGCCCCAGTTCACATCCCCACCAATAGTGCACAGGGGTTTCCTTTTCTTCACATCCTCACCAACACTTGGTATTTCTTGACTTTCTTACTTTAACAGTTCTGACTGGTGTGAGGTGATATCTCATTGTGGTTTTGATTTGCATTTCTCTAATAGTTAGTGATGTTGAGCATCTTCTGATCTGCCTGTTGGCCATCTGTGTGTCTTCTTTGGAAAAATGTTTATTCAGATCCCCTGCCCATTTTTTAATCAGACTGTTATTTTGGTGTTGAATTGTGTAAGTTCTTTATATATTTTGGATGTTAATCCATTATTGGATATATCATTTGCAAATATCTTTTTGTTTTGCCATGAGAAATTTACATGGATCATCGATAAGCTAAAAAGCAAGGTTTCAGTATATCTACTTGCCCTCCCTACCCCGTCCCACTCCACTTCATCCAGAGAAGAGAGAAGAAGCATCAGAGGGTTTTTCCTAAATTTTTCTTCTCTAGTTAGCACTCCTTGCTGTGATCCAGATATCTGGATCTTACCTTTCTTCCTGACTGTAAAAGGCAGAAAGTTCAGATTTGGCTCCCGATATGGTTGGTTGTCTGCTCACCTAAAAAATCCCCCAAACAAGGATAATCTTGATGAAGACTTCCATTCGCTACATTTTTTTTTTTTTTATTAGTGACTCTTGAGGTAGGAGGTAGCTAGATGAAGAGGGCATGAAAGAGTATTCTCCAGAAAGGATGGGCAGTTGGGGCTGGAGAAAAGGAGAACACAGTGGAAAATGATTAAAGATTTAATCTTTAGCCTTAAAGATTATTGTCTTTATTCACACAGCAATAGGAGGGCCCTGAAGGGCTTAAGTCTGGGGACAAAAGGACCTGAAAGGAAAGAGTGGAAGCCTAGAATAATCAGACAGGAGGATTTTCACAAGCCACAGCAGGAGGTGGTATTCTCTTGGACTTAGGAGAAATGCCTGGTTTTAGTACTATTTAGTAATCAGTGTCAACAAGACTAACGACAAATTGACTAGGGTACATGACAAGAAGGGAGATATCATAGAAGATTGTGGGTTTTTGGAATGGTTATGTGATTTCCTGAAACCCAGAAACTTGGAAAAGGACTTAAAAATTTTTTTTTGAAGAATTTATTTATTTGATAAAGAAAGCAAGAGAGAGCACAAGCAGCTGAAGTGGCAGGCAGAGGAAGAAGAAAGAGCAGGCTCCCCGCTGAATAGAGAGACCAGCGTGGGGCTTTATCCCAGCACCGTGGGATCATGATATGAGCCAAAGGCAGATGCTTAACCATCTGAGCCACCCAGGCACCCTGACTTTAAAAATGTTTTTGCTTTGTTTTGGATAAAGATCTCACATTCCATTTTGGGTGTAGTAAATTTAGGGTTCATATTAGATAACCAACTGATGTTCAGGAGGCATAAGATAGCTGATGTCTATCAGCTATTTTTCCCAAGTGGAAAAAAATTTTTTTAATAAGATAGAACTTTAGAAATAAAATTCCATAACATTTAGGCCAAAAACTTAGAAATTAGAGATCTCCAATTCAGCTATCAAGATACTCTTTCCAAATACTGTAATTTTGTCCTTTATCTAACAAACTGTGGTGACATTTTAGTTTCTGTGACCTCTGAGAGAAAGACCATCAGGTGGTGAGAGAGGGTGACTGAAGCTGGCTTAGAAATAGCTCTGGTGGCTCAGTGGGTTAAAGCCTCTGCCTTCAGCTCAGGTCATGATCCCAGTGTCCTAGGATCAAGCCCCGCATCGGGCTCTCTGCTCAGCGGGGAGCCTGCTTCCTCCTCTCTCTCTGCCTGCCTCTCTGTCTACTTGTGATCTGTCAAATAAATAAATAAAATATTAAAAAAAAAAAAAAGAAATAGCTCTGTGGGTTAGGAAATGGAAATGGGAACTTTGGTCGATGAAGGGTTCATTACCAGACATTGCTGAGGGAAATGAGTAATGTGGAGCAGGTGAGCGGGTTTGATCCAAACCTTGGAACCGTGATAACCGACAGTGGGAAAATACAGAGCCAGAGGTAGCTTTGGGAAAACACCTTTTTTCTCCCCAACAACTCTCTTTGGAAAAGTCCCATAGTCTTCATAGACTTCAATGTTTGGGGACATATTTTAACAGATTCTTCAAACCAGGCATGATGATTTCCTAGAAGAATGTCTTGTAAACTAGAAAAAAGGAAACAGAATCCAAATTCAGTATTTGTCTGTATGTCATTTACTAAATTTAAGTTATCTAATAGTATAATCACATGATTCAGATTTCTATGAGGGAGAATAGTCTTTCTAAGAAAATCCTAAAGAGTGAATTATACGGTTGGGTACTTCTCTTTCCAGTAAAAAACGTAGTTTTAAGAACTTGTAAGTCAGGGGAAGTAATATTGTTTCTTCACATTTAAAATCATATAATCAATTGAAACAAAGGAAAATTAGTAAATGGAGTTTGTCAAACATGATAGTTTTTTAAATGAAAATGCATTTACTTTATGCATTCATTAAATCAGAAAATGAAACAGGTAGAGATAAGCTTAATATAGTTAAAGTGTAGAAGAAGGACTCAAATTATACTAAACTAGGTATTTTGTGACATCAAATATCTTACAGAGAATATAAAATAAAAATTTAAAGATAGAATGGGTGTTTGTCTTTCGGGACATCTAAATACATTTTTATTGCCCTACATGAGAGAGAAAATGGCCTCTCTGCTGATATCCGAGAGTTGCCATGTAGCTGACAAGGATTTCTCTTGGAGTGGAGTGATCCAGTCTCCAAAAATAAGTCTCTTTTTCAGACATGGAGGCCATTGACTTTCTCTGAGGCTTTGCAGAAATTTGTCTATTTACTCTGACAAAAATTACAGCTCAGTGGGTTAAGGGTGGCTCAGTGGGTTAAGCCTCTGCCTTAGGCTCAGGTTGTGGTCTCAGGGTCCTGGGATCAAGCCCTGAATCAGGCTCTCTGCTCAGCAGGGAGCCTGCTTCCCCCTCTCTCTGTCTGCCTACCTCTCTTCCTACTTGTGATCTCTCTGTCAAATAAATAAATAAAATCTTAAAAAAAAATTACAGCTGATGCAGTTACTAACAAGAAATCAACCTAGAAACAAGATTATTTTCAGTGTGTCCAAGTTTCAGTAGCAAAAGAATCCTACTTTCCAGGGACTGAAGGGTTTCTCTATTGTGCACAATAGTTTTTAGTGTGAGGGAGCCCAGTTGCAAAGTTCCTGAGACTGTAAAGAACTGGAGGAATATGTTCCTCTTTTTCTTTTCTGGAGGTTGTTTTTCTTGTCTTCAGCTTTCCTTTTATCTTCTCCCTACAATTTTCTTTCTTTGACTTGACTTTGACATTATCTTTTCCTGTCATTGGCTCTTTTCAAGAATCCTATTGTTCTCAGCTTTCTTTCCTTTCTCTTCTTTCAAATCATCTTCTCCTGTCTCCTTTCAACTGAAACTACAACCTGTTCATTCAAGCCCAGTGGCTTCCTAGGTAAGAAATGTGTCTGACTAATTGGCTAAATAGAGGCACTCCTGCTGAGCTGGTCGCTTTCTTTAAAGGATTCTCAGTGGTGTTCTCTCAGCCACTTGTCTTTCCTATTTAACCTTCCTTTTTAATAGGAAACGTTATGCAAGTCTTATTCTGGTAGAATGATTAGTTACACAAGAGACTGCAGAAAACTTTCCCTGGAGAAACATTTAGGATACTGCAGTTAGAAGAATGTCCTCTTTTATACTGCAAATACATACCTTACTTTACCGTGCATCACTTCTCCATGTAAAGTTGAGACTCTTCTCCTGCCTGAGCAGGTGCAAATTCGTTCAGTGGGTAAGAATTTGGGTTCTGGAGTCAGACAGATCTGAGTCTGAGTCCTTTTCTTTTGTTCGCACGCTTTATGTTTGGGGCAACGTATCCAAAGTAGCTGAGAACCAATTTTCTCATCTGCAAAATGGAGGTAGTAATAAGGTCCTATAGGATCATCAAGTGATAATACTGTGTTCCTAGCACATCCGCAGGGTCTACACAGGTCTGAGTTTTGGTTAAACAAATAAGCTCTACTGTGTACTCTTTGGGGGAAGTGGCATCTTTATCAGACCTTCTAGTCACAATAAGAATGAATGAGTTATAAGTGCAAGTGAATATGGTTTTATCATTAGAAAATTATCTTCTCTTAAATTGAATGTGGAAAAAAAACACTGAGTAAAGTGTAAGGATTTCAAGATGTTTCTTAGAGAAAATTTTGTAATCATAGCTCTTACAAGTGAAAAATGAAAGAGATACATCAAGACAGTACAAATTCAGACTATGCTCAAAAATTAAGTCATGTAATCAATTAACTATTTTTGCCCTATGAGATATATTTTTCCGAAATATTAAATCTATTTTGATTACTGCTTAGATTGCTTAGGATAGCATTTAATGTATGTTTAAGATATATAACCATGAATGGCTGTACTTTATAGTGCAGAAAACACATTTTGTTCTACTTGTCATATGTAGTTGTTATGGGTATATGGGCACACATACACACACATATTTTTTACTATTGCAATATCTATTAAAATAATTTTTTGGTGGCTTTGGAATGTGAGATTAGGAATCCTCTCCCCACCCTCTAAAATGTATATTGAGTACTAGCTGCCTACAGATTTGACTATGGTAGGTGTCATAGACTAATGGAATGATAAATTAAACTGACTACAGGCTCACTGTATAAAACCATGACTCTAAAATTATGTTTCATTGGCTTTACACTGTAAGACACATACTTGTCTCCCATGAAGGAAATGTTAAACTGTTTGGTCAGAATAAATTCAACATTACATTGTCAGTAAATACAACATTCAGTCACTCACTAAATTTACTATGTAGCTTCACTTTTGCCACCATTTTGCTAAGTTTTATATCTGAAGACATATGTGCTTTCTCTCTCTTCATTTCTCATTGCTGAGAGAGGTCGGATGTGTCAGCATTTGGTTACTTGTGTACGTGAAGGTGTGTGCATGTGTGTGTGCAGGTATATACCATGGTCAGGAAATGACTACTTAGTACACACATATTGTAGTCACACATAGACCCTGAAGTGATTTAGGAGATATTTGTGTGTGTGTTATATAACATAAATGTGTTACATAGCATATATATATATATATATATATATATATATATATATACCAAAAATGTGTGTTATACAACATGAGTGTAATAAAGATATTATGTAAATATGAATGAATATATAAATTTACATGAAAATTATAGGATACAAATACATATACTAATTTATATGTACTTCAGAGCTTTAACTGGATGCAGGTCGATACAATATACAGTGTGCTAGTATAAATCTACCTCCTCCAGCCAAGGTTGTGGGCTCCTCAGATGGCTTGGCAAACAAGAGGTTAAAGGAGGGGGAGGAACAGACAAAGTAAATAAAGTCAGCTAATTGCAGGAAGCGGTTGCACAGCAGCTGCAGCCAGGGAAACAGTCCTCAAGTAGCAGCCAATCAAACCAGGGGATGAGTTAACCAGGAAGTGCCCCCTCCCTCCCCACCCCCAGTTCTTGTTCTTTCTGCCCTCTCCCTGAGGTCTCTTTCTTTGAGAAAGTCTTTTTTATGTCTCTGGGGCTCTTTTCTTTCTCTCTCTGCTACTTATTCACTTTCTCTTGGTGCCTGCCTCTCTGCTTTTCTTCTTCCCTGTGCGCTAAGACTTGACATACACGGGTGATTTGTATAAACAGAAGAGGGACCATCAAGCAATCTGCTCTCTCTAGTTCTCTGCCCTTTGCCTCAGCTCACTGTTTACCTTCCTGCCCAAGCTTTACCTGTCGGGTGAGCACAGGGCTCGCCCTGCATGTGGCATCATGGTCCACGGAAGCTATATTATATCAATAGAAACTCCAACACAGTTGTAAAGGGAACTTGATTTATGATAGAGAATGATACAGAGGCCATATAAATTATACCAGAAAGTGAGTGGGCACACCATTTAGTTATCCTTTATTCCATATAATGAATTCTGTATTAGCTACTCTTTGAAGAGAATATTTGATACCAGAGTTCTGATTAGGCTTTTAATTTTTATAGAAGAGGTGTGTTGGCCTACAGCCTAGAAGACTCCTATTATTTTTTTTTGTCTCTCAAAGCTGAGACTGGCAGGGGATTTCCCAGTATTAATTAATTAACTCCAGGCACTTTTGGCAAAATGCCTTGAAAAGGATGGCATGTCCTGAGTGACCCTCATGTGTACTTTATGCCAGTGATCATTACACTCACAAAATCGTCTCACCTGGTTCCTTAGGACATTAAATGAAGATAACAAGAATAATAAACTTGCATATTAACATAAAGGAAATATTAATCTACTGGACACATAAAGAAAATGATATAAAATTCCTTCTGGATCCTAGGGCAAATGCGTATTTTAAGATCATTTTTAATGTTTGCCATTCACGATTCCCTAAGAGTCTTGAGAGGAGCAGAGCTCGATTACACTCAGTCATTGACAAAACATGTAAACACACAAGACAAAGAGCCTTTGTAGCAGACGGTTGCACTTCATAGTGCTACACAAATATTCACCAGTGAAACAACCCACTATTAGCTAGGAACGCAGGCCGTTCATCCTTTCAGATATAGAACAGCAGAGGTAGTGATATTTTGCAACCACTTTAAGCCTCTGGGGAAGCATTAATAGAAATGGGGTTTGAGTCAACCCTTCTTGGTTTCCTTACTTCACAAACAGGGAAGACTCCTGGAGAAAACCTTTTGCCATGGATGCATAGATTTAGATATGCAAAAGTCTGTAGAGGGTCTCTGTGGGGCCTCCACCCACAAAGAGTGAGTACTCCCGATTAACACCTGTAACTCTGTAAGGCCAGGGTCAGCTGTTTTTTACAATGTCCAACAAACACACATATACACACACAGAAATGCACACACAAAAACACACATATATACACCCATATCATCCCTCTAAAAAGATTTGCCTGTTTTTGGTCATTGGAATATGTTCCCTGAGAGGAAGATAGCTAAATTAATACCAGAGAGGAAAAAATGAACTGAAATCAACGAATAATTAGGGCACAAGAGGCTATGTTGAAGAAGCAAAGAAATGTGGGAAGAGAAAGTTCTGTTTCATGAAACAGGCACATTATAAGTTTCAATGTGAATGGCTGGAGTACTTGGGGGGAAGCCAAAACCACCAGATAGATATGACACATCCTTCACCCAGCAGACTGAAACTTCTCCTGTTTATCAGCAGTCGGTCTGGCACACTCGCATCCGCGCTCAGTCCACTTGCTGAAACATGCTGGCATTTTTTTATTGGAAAAACGGAAATGTACGTTGTTTTCAAAAGGCTTGCATTTTCGTGATGGTTTTGTTCATTGTTGTCATTCTTAGGGCTAGATAAAATCACGTATGTGCCCAGGATAACGTTGTACGCAGTGGGCAGGAGGTCCGCGTGCTGGTGAGTGTGGTCTACAAGGCATTGCTTCACCAGAGCTGGGTGACAGACAGCTTGTGTTGTAATGTAAAAATCCTCAGCGTTTGGGAAATTCTGGAGGGGTGAATACCGTGTGCTGAATTGCGGATGTGAGCCGTGGTACGCTGTATCTCTCAATAGCAGTCAATAAATGCCAGGTATTGTTATTATCGGCATTACTATGAATAGGTGAAGCGGGACGTTATCTCAAGGAGCAAGCCTGTATCTAGCACCTACTTTGCCTAAGCCTCATAACCAGGTGAGGATGCTTTGTCCTATTAATGTCATTTTACAAATAACAGGTTATGTAGTTTGGCCAAAATCACCCTATTTATAAGTTCTCATTCTGTTTCCTTACTCCGGGTTGCTCATTACTGAATAGCTTGGAAGATAGGAAAATTATTCTGGATTAATTAGTGCAAGGTTGTATGTCTGTGCTTCCCATGTATGATTCAAATTTAATCATAAACCAAGGGTAGGATAGATACTCAGAGAGAGTGATCAATCCTGGGGCTGTTCTCTCCAATTGCTAAGGCTAGGGGATGCACTTCAGCTTTGTTTTCTTGAGTTAAGATTATTCCCACATTCCTGAAAGAAAATGTTACTATTCCCATTTTCCAGATGGGATGTGGGTACACATATCCATTTCGGTTATAAAGCCAGTCACAAGGAGAAGATCTTCAAACATGAATTAATGATCACAATGGAGTCGCCTATTCAGTTTTCCTACAGAAGTATTTCAGGGACCTAAATCATAGCTAAAATGGAATGCTTTGTGTGTGCTCTGTAAGAGGGAGGTATTGCATTGAAGCAAGTGTTGGCTCAACTTCATAATGAGAAACCTGGATACTGATGGGGCTTAGCTTTGATTGGATTCTGGAACTTATTGCACTCAGCTGGGTGTAGTCCAGCAACTGGGTGGCACTGGCAGAGGGAGGCCGGCTTCTGCAACAATTACTGGTCAATTGCAAGTGATTATAATGGCACTGTGTCTAAAACAATATGGAAAAAAATGCTGCCTGGAAAACATGAAACAGTGGTGCTCTACAAGGGAATGAGCAAGTTGCTGGGCATATCACAGTAACGAGATTTTTGAAATTTTAGATGCTACTCCAGACCACAGGAAGAAGGCACTTAAAAAAAAAAAAATCTCGGTGGTATATTTTCTTCTCCTTCTTTAGGCAGACAGAAAGACAGAACAAGGCCCAGTGACTCTACACACACCATCTGTCTTGGTGAGTGGAGATGGCTGGACAGAATTCAAGAAGGAGCAGGGCTGGCCAGTCTTGCCATATGCATCAACCCAAGAAATAGGAAGAAGTGACAGAAAGTACCTTAGCTGCATCAAACTTCACCTCCACCCAAGTGAGGCACTTTATTGGCATGGGAGAAGGCAGATTCCCAGAAATGACTGCATTAGGAAAACATTCTTGGGGTGCTTATGAGTAAATGTTGTATAGACTTGACCAGTAGATGGTTGCTCTGATATTTGCATGAAAGCATAGTATAGTTGCTATTTCTGCCTCGTGCCCTTTATTGCTTGTGAGTGGTATGGCCTCTGGAGGTGGCAGTCAACTGTGGACCACGCGACTCTAACACCAAGCCCAAATTCAGACTGTGGGGTTCCTTCCTCAGTAGCAACCCTTGGCGAAGTATGCAGTTTCCCTTGAACACTGCTTCTCTGGCTTCCCCAGGAGCACTACTTGGATTTGGCCTGGATCAGTGGACTCTTCGTGGGCTGTTGATTGACTGCTACCAGCCCCTCTGACAGTTTCCTCACTCCTGTGAGAAATTGTGACATATTCATTCTTGGCAGTCACCATCACAGGCGTTAAATCACTTTCCTCAAATTTCCCGAGTTCTGACACATATAATGGGCTTGGTAGGGGATTTGCAATAATTCTTTTTCAGTATTTATGAAATTGTGCAGCTCCCTATGGCTTCTGGGCCTTTAAGCTGCTTTTCAGATATCCCTTCCATAAATTTTCCATGATTATCACTTCACAGCTTGAAAATATACATCTTTATGCATTGTTATTGGGACAAAGGAGGCACCATTGACTTTGCCTTATGTTATTGAATTTGTAATATGTCTGTTGCTTCACCTGGCTAAATGTATAGTTAGCTAATGGTCATTTTAATACAGAATGAGTTTCAGAACGATGCATCTTTCATTATCGCAAATGTGAATCCTGTGGTTCTATCTAATCGTATATACCTATGTACGCTAAAGCAAAGGTCACACCAATGAATGTTTTCTACATGGTGGCACCTAGATGCCAGAAAAGTCTTGCTTTTAGCGTGCTGTGCCTCTGTCTATAATAAATTCTCTCATTCGCAGTTCTTACAAACCCTCTATCCTCTCCCTACTGCTATATGCTGAATCCAGTTGTCACCACTTTGGAAATGGAACTAGTTGGTAAGATTGAGACTTGCCAATCAAATTTTAGTCCTGTTTTTGTAATTTTTACTGCACCAATAGAAACTAACAGTTGGAAGTATGCATGTTGTATTTTGAGAGATACAGAGTTTTCTGAAATTTTGTCTGTTCTTTGTATTTTTATACATATGGCCCCAGGTAACTACAGATGAGGGTCTGAAGTCAGGTTAAGATTCAACCTAGGGTTTTATGAAAAATGACCAGGCTTTCTTTACAGCTTTCTCAGAAGCAGTTCAAGCTGCTATCCTGATATATGGAAAAAGAACACTTGAGAGACACGTAAGGTTTATTGAGACTTCTAACAAACAAGTATTATGTGGCCAGCTGCCAGGTGTGAGTATTTAATCTGTTTGGGAAATTGAGTGGCCTGTGTAGACTTTTTGGGGGAGACCCTCAGTTATTCCTAAACAAGTATGGGTTGGAACGGAAAAGGGAATAGTAGCACTGAATCCCATCTAGAAAAAGTCTGGGCCAAGATTCCTAGCTAATGTATCTGGGAATAGGAAAGTTAAAGAAATATAGAACTTTTTATTTGAACTTTAAGATAAAGATGCAAAGACCAGAAAAGCCATTCTAAGCTTAAAAATACAAGGGCATTATTCTCTGTTCTCATTTTACTGTTTCCTTTTTGAAAATTGCATTGATATTAATTTATTAGTGTGATATAATAATAATTATAATAATGCACAGACATCTTTTTCTAATTAAGCCTTGAGGATGTATAACTATAGTACTTATAGAGAAATGTCATTCTTAGAAATACAGTTGACCCTTGAACAACATGAGTTTGAACTGCATGGATCTATTATAGGTGGATTTTTTTCAATATAGTACAGTACTGTAAATGTACTTTCTCTTTCTTAAGGTTTTCTTCACAACATTGTCTTTTTTCTAGCTTACTATAAGAATACAACATGTAATACATATAACAAACAAAATACGTGTTCATCAACTGTTTATGTTTACAGTTATACTTCTGGTCAGTAGTAGACTAGAGTAGTTGTTTTGGGGGAACAGAAGTTATACATGGATTTTTAATTGTGTGTGGGGTACCACAAGCCCTTGTCTTGCTCAAGGGTCAACTGTAGTAATACCAGAAATTGACCACTTTCCTATTAGTCAGATGCAAAAACATTACCTTCTGATCTGTTTTAAGCCTTTTGGGATCAAGTGCTTATAGGTTCCTCAGTCGGGAATGCTGAACCAACTCTCTTTTAACTGGTCTTCTTAGGACTTTTCTGTATATAACAGTGGTATCATCATTTTCTCAGTTATTTAAGGTTGGAACGACTTCACATTAGTCGCTAAGCATTACAATGATTTCCTTTTACTGTCTTTTATCATATTTTTCTTTTTTCTTTCTATCTACCCTACTTAAACACCCCACATCAGACCTCTGCTGTTCTGATCATCTCCTGATTATTTCTCTGCCTCTCTCCCTGCTTCTTTGACTTACAATTTGTTCTGAACAATGCAGGCTGGTTAATCTCATAAAGTAACATTTGATCATGTCACCACTCTCAAAATTTCTAATGGTCCTCTGTTGCTTAAAAATTAAGTCCTGTGTCTTTAGGCTGGAATTCAAAACTTAAAAAAAAATATATGCCCACCTTAATTTTCCAAACTTATTTTCCAGTGGTTTCACAGAAACAGTCTAAATTACTTTTTGAATCATTTATGTCTAGGTTTTAAGTCCAGATTTGTCACTTCTCTGTTTTATTACTTAATATAAGCTATATTAACCCTAGTTAATATCATTTAAAAAGTATCATGCTTAGCGAAATAAGTCAAGCAGAGAAAGACAACTATCATATGATCTCCCTGATATGAGGAAGTGGTGATGCAACATGGGGGCTTAAGTGGGTAGGAGAAGAATAAATGAAACAAGATGGAATTGGGAGGGAGACAAACCATAAGTGACTCTTAATCTCACAAAACAAACTGAGGGTTGCTGGGGGGAGGGGGTTTGGGAGAAGGGGGTGGTATTATGGACATTGGGGAGGGTATGTGCTTTGGTGAGTGCTGTGAAGTGTGTAAACCTGGTGATTCACAGACCTGTACCCCTGGGGATAAAAATATATGTTTATAAAAAATAAAAAATTAAAAAATAAAAAAGAGAGAGACTATAGCTTGTTCTAAGTAACAAAACTGACATGACAAAGTTGGACTTTGACCAGGTCAAATGAAGCATCTGTGATTGAAGTAAGGATGGGAGTCAAGACCCCTAGCTTCTTGGCCTCTCTTGTTTTCATGATTTTTTTTTTTCTAATTGCATTCTGGACATGTTGCTCTGGTGTCTAGAACCCAGCTCTATCCCTCTCATTTGTAGAGTTACTGCATCATAATCATTTTGTAGAATTTGATTCTTGTCCTGGGGCTTCTTTGGCGAGCTGCCTATCAGGAAGACTATGACTGTCACTGAAGACCCCAGTGCAGTGCCCGGTGCCTTATCTCTGCTTAAGAAATACCTGTCAATCAGTTGATTAGGGACAGCTACAGATTCCTCTCGTGGCAACAGATGATACAAGATTTTCAGGATATTCCAGTAACACAGCAAGTCATAGACTATAGTTATCAATATTGTTACAAAGTAATTCTTGAGTGTGGGCATTTTCTTTGCCTGAGGATATGACTTAACTATACTTATTGGTTGGCTTTTAACAAAAATGAATTAGATTACACAGGTGATTCTGCACTCTTTGGTTGTTAAAGCAACTAGTGCTTTATCTGATTTACTCTACCTTCAGGTGAAGAAGCAACGCACAGTTTTGTAATCACTCTGAAGTCTGTCTCTGAAGGAGCAGAACTAATAATTAATTCTTAAGAGGAAATACTGGGCTGGATGACATTTTATGAAAGGTGTCAAGAAATAACATTCTGTTATCTCTATGTTAATTTATTCTTTACTACATAATTGAAGTAGTAATAGAACTTTAATTAAGTTGCTTTAATGCAAAGGAATTCATCAGATATCAGTCATAATTTTTATAATTTTATTTTTGTTTATTGTACATATGATACATGAAAGTCAGAATGTTCATTATGATGGGGCACCTGGGTGTCTCAGTTACACGTCTGACTCTTGGTTTCATCTTAGGTCATGATTTCATGGGTCATGAGATCAAGCCCCATATAAGGCTCCACACTCTGCTTGAAGATTTCCTCCCTCTGTTCCTCCCCCTGCTCTCTCTCTTTCTCAAACAAACAGATTTTTTTTTTTTTTTTAAGAATATCCATTAAGGCTATTTGTCACAGGTTGCATAAATCCAATCTGAATGAATTTAAGTAAGTGAGAAGGAGACAGAGAACTACTAGAAGAATCTTTGAATAGCTCTGAAGACAATCAAGCTGCAGAGAGGACAAGGGTCATGGAAAAACCAGAGAAAGGAGTTCACTCATGTGTTGCCAAGACTTTCTCTCCCTCCTCCCACTCTATACTGGCTTCACACATCTCTCTCAGTACAGAATACCTTTTTCCAAGATTTCAGAGAAAAATTTTAATTGGCCCAACTTTGTTGCTTCCTTCTGACCCCATAACCTATGCCAAAAAAGCAACATCACATTGCACAAAATGGTTGCTCCCACAGTACCCATGTGGGCAGAGCAGAAAACAGAATGCTGGGAGCAAAGCAACATGTCTAGTTTAATAACTTTTAAAGACATGTTTTAATGGAATTATTTAGGAGTTAATAGAGAAGTTCTCTTTAGTGGGTGAAGATTTCAAAACAAAGAACCTTTTTCTATTTAATTGTAATTCTGATGACATATTTTGAGTGTCATGATATCATTGGAAGAACTCTCACTGTACAAATCTCTGTAAGGAATTAAAAAAATATGTAGGATGTATTTTGACTTATTAAAAAAAATTTTGCCACTGTTTCTGATAGGAATTGTGAAACTCATAAGTGACCTAGTCAGTAACCTCGATTCTTTTTTTTTTTTTTTTAAGATTTTATTTATTTATTTGAGAGAGAGAGAGTGAGAATAAGTGGGGCAAGGGGCAGAGGGACAAGCAGACTTCAGGATAAGCAGAGAACCCAAGGAGGGGCTCCATCCCAGGACCTTGAAATCATGACCTGAGCTGACGCCAACTGAGCCACACAGGCGCCCCAGTGACCTTGATTCTAGAAACACATGAAAATAAGCTCACTGCTTGTCTGGAGACAATTCCTTCACAATTGTTTGCAGCTAAATCCCATCAAGTCAGCCCAAAGCAACACCAACCAACCATGCTGGTTGTTTAGATTATTTAAATAGTGATTGATTTTGTAGATCTTTTGACATTTCTTTCTAGTTTTCATCATCAGAATTTTTTGCATTGACAGAAAAGTGGAAGTAAGTAGAACTAACATTTAATATACACTACACAGATTTAAAAAAATATTAAGTTTGTCAAATGCCTTTAGATTTCTTTTCCTTAAGGAATTAAGTGTTCACACACAGTTCCAGCCTCCTCTGGTTCCTCCCTGATCCCAACCACTTTGTCTCCCTCCCAGAAGTGATCCTCATCTTGCAATGAAAGTGTCTCTTCCTATCCAGGTTTTTATATTTTCCCCTGCATGTATATAGACACAAACAATATATGGCACTGTTTTTGTGTAATTTTGGATGTTTGCATCATTGGTAAAGGAATCCCTTTGCCAACTTGAATTTTTTTTCACTCTATATTATGTTTCCTAAATTGATATGTGTTAAAACATGATATCAAAGGTTAAGTTAGACAATTATTTTACTGCTGAGCTGTATTCCATGGTATGTCCCTGTTGATGAGCACTTATTTATTTCTATAACACAAACAATACAGTATGAGCGTCCTTGTGGATATCTTCTTGTGTACAGTCTACAATTTCTGGAGGCTAGATCTCCAGGTATGGAATGGATAACCAGTGGGTATATGTCTCTTTCACCAAGTATTACCAAATTGTTTTCAAAGTTGTAGTAACTGACAACAGTATTTGAGCTTCCTTGTTCTGAATCCTCACAAATATTTGGTATTGTGATCCTTTTTAATGTTTGCCAATCAGATGATCTCTTATTGTGGTTACAGTTAGCACTTTCCTGATTATTAGTGAAATTGAGCATTTTTGAGGTATCTTCCTGAGTGAACTGACTGTTAATATTATTGGTTTATTCTTTAAAAAATTGGGTTTTATAGGGGCGCCTAAGTGGCTCAGTGGGTTAAGCCTCTGCTTCAGCTCAGGTCATGATCTCAGGGTCCAGGGATCGAGCCCCACACTGGGCTCACTGCTCAGGGAGCCTACTTCCCGCTTTTCTCTCTCTGCCTGCCTCTCTGCCTACTTGTGATCTCTGTCTGTCAAATAAATAAATAAAATCTTTTTTAAAAATTGAATTTTGTGTGTATTTCTGTGTTTATTAATTTGTGTGAGTATAAGTTCTGAAAAAGAATTGTGATATATATGTTTTGCATGTATCTTTTCCCAGCATACAGATTTTTAAAAATTTTTTAATTAAATTTATTAACATGTGGTCAGAAACTCAAGAGAAAAAAGATTAGACAGTCTGCTACCCATCCCTGTTCTCCAACCCTACAGTTTTTCCCCCAAGGGGCTACCTATAGGATCAGTCTCTTGAGTATCCTTTCTAACATATTCTTTGCATGCAAGTATACATACATACATACAGATACAGCATGTATGCAATTCTTATTTTTTACCCACATTATAAAAAACTATATAAATAGTTTTATACTTTTTTTTCACTTAATGTATTTTGAATGAAAAAATTTGGACCCCAAATTTCTTGACATTCCTTTCATTGAGAGGTAGGGGTTCTGTGTCCCTTCTCCTTGAATTTGGGAGACCTGGTGATTAACCAATCATATATGGCTGAAGTGATGCAACATGACTTTTTTTTTTTTTTTGAAGTGTTGAATCACTATATTTTAAACCTGAAACTAATACAACATTGTATGTTAACTATACTGGAATTAATTTTTTTTTCACTTCTTAATATAATTTTTTATTTTTTATAAACATATATTTTTATCCCCAGGGGTACAGGTCTGTGAATCACCAGGTTTACACACTTCACAGCACTCACCAAAGCACATACCCTCCCCAATGTCCATAATACCACCCCCTTCTCCCAAACCCCCTCCCCCCAGCAACCCTCAGTTTGTTTTGTGAGATAAGAGTCACTTATGGTTTGTCTCCCTCCCAATCCCATCTTCTTTCACTTATTCTTCTCGTACCCACTTAAGCCCCCATGTTGCAACACCACTTCCTCATATCAGGGAGATCATATGATAGTTGTCTTTCTCCGTTTAATTTAATTTTTTATTTTTTATAAACATATATTTTTATCCCCA
>NC_081559.1:119736682-119774886 GCF_022355385.1 Mustela nigripes | reverse complement strand
ATATATTTTTATCCCCAGGGGTACAGGTCTGTGAATCACCAGGTTTACACACTTCACAGCACTCACCAAAGCACATACCCTCCCCAATGGCCATAACCCCACCCCCTTCTGCCAAACCCCCACCCCAGCAACCCTCAGTTTGTTTTGTGAGATTAAGAGTCACTTATGATTTGTCTCCCTCCCAATCCCATCTTGTTTCATTGATTCTTCTCCTACCCACTTAAGCCCCCATGTTGCATCACCACTTCCTCACATCAGGGAGATCATATGATAGTTGTCTTTCTCTGCTTGACTTATTTCACTAAGCATGATATGCTCTAGTTCCATCCATGTTGTCGCAAATGGCAAGATTTCATTTCTTTTGATGACTGCATAGTATTCCATTGTGTATATATACCACATCTTCTTGATCCATTCATCTGTTGATGGACATCTAGGTTCTTTCCATAGTTTGGCTATTGTGGACATTGCTGCTATAAACATTCAGGTGCACGTGCCCCTTCAGATCACTACGTTTGTATCTTTAGGGTAAATACCCAATAGTGCAATTGCTGGGTCATAGGGCAGTTCTATTTTCAACATTTTGAGGAACCTCCATGCTGTTTTCCAGAGTGGTTGCACCAGCTTGCATTCCCACCCACAGTGTAGGAGGGTTCCCCTTTCTCCGCATCCTCGCCAGCATCTGTCATTTCTTGACTTGTTGATTTTAGCCATTCTGACTGGTGTGAGGTGATATCGCATTGTGGTTTTGATTTGTATTTCCCTGATGCCGAGTGATATGGAGCACTTTTTCATGTGTCTGTTGGCCATCTGGATGTCTTCTTTGCAGAAATGTCTGTTCATGTCCTCTGCCCATTTCTTGATTGGATTATTTGTTCTTTGGGTGTTGAGTTTGCTAAGTTGTTTATAGATTCTGGACACTAGTCCTTTATCTGATATGTCATTTGCAAATACCTTCTCCCATTCTGTCAGTTGTCTTTCAGTTTTGTTGATGGTTTCCTTTGCTGTATAAGGGCTTTTGATCTTAATGAAGTCCCAATAGTTCATTTTTGCCCTTGCTTCCCTTGCATTTGGCGTTGTTCCTAGGAAGATGTTGCTGCGGCTGAGGTCAAAGAGGTTGCTGCCTGTGTTCTCCTCAAGGATTTTGATGGATTCCTGTCTCACAGAGACGTCCTTCATCCATTTTGAGTCTATTTTCGTGTGTGGTGTAAGGAAATGGTCCAATTTCATTCTTCTGCATGTGGCTGTCCAATTTTCCCAGCACCATTTATTGAAGAGGCTGTCTTTTTTCCATTGGACATTCTTTCCTGCTTTGTCAAAGATGAGTTGACCATAGAGTTGAGGGTATATCTCTGGGCTCTCTATTCTGTTCCATTGATCTATGTGTCTGTTTTTGTGCCAGTACCATCCTGTCTTGATGATGACAGCTTTGTAATAGAGCTTGAAGTCCGGAATTGTGATGCCACCAACTTTGGTTTTCTTTTTCAATATCCCTTTGACTATTCGAGGTCTTTTCTGGTTCCATATAAATTTTAGAATTATTTGTTCCATTTCTTTGAAAAAGATGGATGGTACTTTGATAGGAATTGCATTAAATGTGTAGATTGCTTTAGGTAGTATAGACATTTTCACAATATTTATTCTTCCCATTCAGGAGCATGGAACATTTTTCCATTTCTTTGTGTCTTCCTCAATTTCTTTCATGAGTACTTTATAGTTTTCTGAATATAGATTCTTTGCCTCTTTGGTTAGGTTTATTCGTAGGTATCTTATGGTTTGGGGTGCAATTGTAAATGGGATGGACTCCTTAATTTCTCTTTCTTCTGTCTTGCTGTTGTTGTAGAGAAATGCAACTGATTTCTGTGCATTGATTTTATATCCTGACACTTTACTGAATTCCTGTACAAGTTCTAGCAGTTTTGGAGTGGAGTCTTTTGGGTTTTCCACATATAGTATCATATCATCTGCGAAGAGTGATAATTTGACTTCTTCTTTGCCGATTTGGATGCCTTTAATTTCCTTTTGTTGTCTGATTGCTGAGTCTAGGACCTCTAGTACCATGTTGAATAGCAGTGGTGATAGTGGACATCCCTGCCATGTTCCTGACCTTAGCGGAAAAGCTTTCAGTTTTTCTCCATTGAGAACGATATTTACGGTGGGTTTTTCATAGATGGCTTTGATGATATTGAGGTTTGTGCCCTCTATCCCTACACTTTGAAGAGTTTTGATCAGGAAGGCTTGCTGTACTTTGTCAAATGCTATTTCAGCATCTATTGAGAGTATCATATGGTTCTTGTTCTTTCTTTTAGTGATGTGTTATATCACATTGACTGATTTGCAGATATTGAACCAACCTTGCAGCCCTGGAATAAATCCCACTTGGTCGTGGTGAATAATCCTTTTAATGTACTGTTGAATGCTATTGGCTAGTATTTTGGTGAGAATTTTCCCATCTGTGTTCATCAAGGATATTGGTCTATAGCTCTCTTTTTTGATGGGATCCTTGTCTGGTTTTGGGATCAAGGTGATGCTGGCCTCATAAAATGAGTTTGGAAGTTTTCCTTCCATTTCTACTTTTTGGAACAGTTTCAGGAGAATAGGAATTAGTTCTTCTTTAAATGTTTGGTAGAATTCCCCTGGGAAGCCATTTGGCCCTGGGCTTTTGTTTGTCTGGAGATTTTTAATGACTGTTTTAATCTCCTTACAGGTTATGGGTCTGTTCAGGCTTTCTATTTCTTCCTGGTTCAGTTGTGGTAGTGTATATGTTTCTAGGAATGTATCCATTTCTTCCAGATTGTCAAATTGGTTGGCGTAGAGTTGCTCATAGTATGTTCTTATAATAGTTTGTATTTCTTTGGTGTTAGTTGTGATCTCTCCTCTTTCATTAATGATTTTATTTATTTGGGTCCTTTCTCTTTTCTTTTTGATAAGTCGGGCCAGGGGTTTATCAATTTTATTAATTCTTTCAAAGAACCAGCTCCTAGTTTCGTTGATTTGTTCTTTGTTTTTTTTTTTTTGTTTGTATTCATTGATTTCTGCTCTGATCTTTATGATTTCTCTTCTCCTGCTGAGCTTAGGGTTTCTTTCTTGTTCTTTCTCCAGCTCCTTTAGGTGTAGGGTTAGGTTGTGTACCTGAGACCTTTCTTGTTTCTTGAGAAAGGCTTGTACCGCTATATATTTTCCTCCCAGGACTGCCTTTGTTGTGTCCCACAGATTTTGAACCGTTGTATTTTCATTATCATTTGTTTCCATGATTTTTTTCAATTCTTCTTTAATTTCCCGGTTGACCCATTCATTCTTTAGAACGATGCTGTTTAGTCTCCATGTATTTGGGTTCTTTCCAAACTTCCTTTTGTGGCTGAGTTCTAGATTTAGAGCATTGTGGTCTGAAAATATGCAGGGAATGATCCCAATCTTTTGATACCGGTTGAGTCCTGATTTACGACTGAGGATGTGATCTATTCTGGAGAATGTTCCATGTGCACTAGAGAAGAATGTGTATTCTGTTGCTTTGGGATGAAATATTCTGAATATATCTGTGATGTCCATCTGGTCCAGTGTGTCATTTAAGGCCTTTATTTCCTTGCTGATCTTTTGCTTGGATGACCTGTCCATTTCAGTGAGGGGAGTGTTAAAGTCCCCTACTATTATTGTATTATTGTTGATGTGTTTCTTTGATTTTGTTATTAATTGGTTTATATAGTTGGCTGCTCCCACGTTGGGGGCATAGATATTTAAAATTGTTAGATCTTCTTGTTGGACAGACCCTTTGAGTATGATATAGTGTCCTTCCTCATCTCTTATTATAGTCTTTGGCTTAAAATCATATTGATCTGATATAAGTTTGCCACTCCTGCTTTCTTCTGATGTCCATTAGCATGGTAAATTCTTTTCCACCCACTCACTTTAAATCTGGAGGTGTCTTCAGGCTTAAAATGAGTTTCTGGGAGGCAACATATGGATGGGTTTTGTTTTTTTTTATCCATTCTGATACCCTGTGTCTTTTGACAGGGGCATTTAGTCCATTAACATTCAGGGTAACTATTGAGAGATATGAATTTGGTGCCATTGTATTGCCTGTAAGGTGACTGTTACTGTATATGGTGTCTGTTCCTTTCTGATCTATCACTTGTAGGCTCTCTCTTTGCTTAGAGGACCCCTTTCAATATTTCCTGTAGAGCTGGTTTGGTGTTTGCAAATTCTTTCAGTTTTTGTTTGTCTTGGAAGCTTTTAATCTCTCCTTCTATTTTCAATGATAGCCTAGCTGGATATAGTATTCTTGGCTGCATGTTTTTCTCGTTTAGTGCTCTGAAAATATCATGCCAGCTCTTTCTGGTCTGCCAGGTATCTGTGGATAAGTCAACTTCCAATCTAATATTTTTACCATTGTATATTACAGACTTCTTTTCCCGGGCTGCTTTCAGGATTTTCTCTTTGTCACTGAGACTTGTAAATTTTACTATTAGGTGACGGGGTGAGGGCCTATTCTTATTGATTTTGAGGGGCCTTCTCTGAACCTCCTGAATTTTGATTCTCGTTCCCTTTTCCATATTGGGGAAATTCTCCCCAATAATTCTCTCCAGTATACCTTCTGCTCCCCTCTCTCTTTCTTCTTCTTCTGGAATCCCATTTATTCTAATGTTGTTTCGTCTTATGGTATCACTTATCTCTCGAATTCTCCCCTCATGGTCCAGTAGCTGTTTGTCCCTCTTTTGCTTAGCTTCTTTATTCTCTGTCATTTGGTCTTCTATATCACTAATTCTTTCTTCTGCCTGTTTTATCCTAGCAGTGAGAGCCTCCATTTTTTATTGCACCTCATTAATACCTTTTTTTATTTCAACTTGTTTAGATTTTAGTTCTTTTATTTCTCCAGAAAGGGCTTTTATATCTCTCGAGAGGGTTTCTCTAATATCTGACATGCCTTTTCGAGCCTGGCTAGAACCTTGAGAATTGTCATTCTGAACTATAGGTCTGACATATTACCAATGTCTGTATTGATTACGTCCCTAGCCTTCAGTACTGCCTCTTGTTCTTTTTTTTGTGGTGAATTTTTCTGCCTTGTCATTTTGTCCAGATAAGAGTATATGAAGGAGCAAGTAAAATACTAAAAGGGTGGCAACGACCCCAGGAAAATATGCTTTAACCAAATCAGAAGAGATCCCAAATCGTGAGGGGGGAGAAAGGGGATAAAAAGAGGTTCAAAAAGGAAGAAAGAAAAAAAATAGAAAAAAAGAAGAAAAGAAAAGAATTAAAAAAAAGAAAACGAACAAAGAAAAATATAAAAAAGAAACAATATATATATTAGATAAACTAATTAAAAAACGTTAAAAAAGAAAAGGTTAAAAGTTAAATAAAAAATTTTACCAGAAGGCGAGAAAAAAAAACAAAAAATGGAAAAGAAAAAAAATTAAATTAACTGCAAGACTAAAAAAAAATCACAGGGAGAAAGCCATGAGTTCTGTGCTTTGCTTTCTCTTCCTCTGGAATTCTGCTGCTCTCCTTGGTATTGAAACCGCACTCCTTGGTAGGTGAACTTGGTCTCGGCTGGATTTCTTGTTGATCTTCTGGGGGAGGGGCCTGTTGTAGTGATTCTCAAGTGTCTTTGCCCCACGTGGAATTGTACCACCCTTATCAGGGGCTGGGGTGATTAATCTGCTCGGGTTTGCTTTCAGGAGCATTTGTTCCCTGAGCGCTTTCCGTAGAGTTCCGGAGGACAGGGAATACAAATGGCGGCCTCCTGGTCTCCTGCCCGGAGGAGCCGAGAGCCCAGGGCCCTACTCCTCAGTGTGCCCTCAGAGAACAGCGCCCAGTTTCTCCCGTCTGCCTGACCTCCAGCCGCGCTCCGAGCTCACCAAGCCTGCGGCCGGTTCATGGTAACACCGAGCTGCGAGCTTACTGTCGGCTCTGTCTCTTTAAACGGCTTTCCCGTTCCTATACCCACAAGCTCTGCAACACTCAGACACCCCCAATCCTTCTGTGTCCCTGCGGACCTGAGGCAACACTGACCCCGCGTGGGCTTCGCTGTGGTTTAGCCTCTGGAGCGATGTCCCTCAGCGGAACAGACTTTTAAAAGTCCTGATTTTCTGCGCCGTTGCTTCGCCGCTTGCCAGGAGCCGGCCCCTCCCCCCGGGGTCTATCTTCCCGTCGCTTTGGATTCACTTCTCCGCCGGTCCTACCTTTCAGGAAGTGGTTGTTTATCTGTTTCCAGAATTGCTGTCCTTTTTCTCTTCGATCTTCCGATGGATTTGCAGGTGTTTGCGATCTTTAGATAAGCTATCTAGCTGATCTCCTGGTAGCTGAAGTAGTCTCAGCCTGCTACTTCTTTGCCATCTTGACTCCTCCCCTGAGATGTGTAAGTTTTACTATTAGATGACGGGGTGTGGAGTTATTTTTATTGATTTTGAGGGGGATTCTCTGTGCCTCCTGGATTGATGCTTATTCCCTTTGCCATATTAGGAAAATTCTCTGCTATAATTTGCTCCAATATACCTTCTGCCCCGCTCTTACATTCTTCTTCTTCTGGAATCCCAATTATTCTAATATTGTTTCATCTTATGGTTTCACATATCTCTCGAATAATCCTCTTGTTGTCCAGTAGTTGTCTCTCTTTTGCTCAGGTTCTTTATTCTCCATCATTTGGTCTTCTATATCACTAATTCTCTCTTCTGCATCATTTATCCTAGCAGTAAGAGTCTCCATTTTTTATTGCACCTCATTAATAGTGTTTATTTTTTATTTCATCTTGGTTAGATTTTAGTTCTTTTATTTCTCCAGAAAGGGATTTTATATCTCCAGAATGGGATTCTCTAATATCGCCCATGTTGTTGTTTTTGAGCCCAGTTAGCACCTTGATAATCATCATTCTGAACTCTAGTTCTGACAAATTACTAATTTCCATATTGATTAGGTCCTTAAACATCAGTACTGCCTCTTGTTCTTTTTTTTTTTTTTTGAGGTGAGTTTTTCCACTTTGTCATTTTATCCAGATAGATGATGAGAGAACAAAATACTAAAAGTTTAGGAATGACCTCAGAAAAATATATGCTAACCAAATCAGAAGAGACCCGAAACCTGGGGTTTGAATGAAGGGGGAAAAAGAAAAGAAAAGAAAGGAAAAGAAAAGAAAAAAAAAATATATATATATATACACACATATATGTTAGACTGTTGAATAAAACAGAACCCAACACTTGACTTTGGGTGTATTTTGGTCTGTTAGAAGAAACTACCTCCCAAATTTTTAAAGAAAAAAAAACCACTTTCATATATACAAAAATAAGGGTAAACATGATAAAGTGTCGAAATATGACTGTAAAGATGAAAATTTTAAAAGATTCTAAAAAGGGAATTGATAAAAAGTCGGTTGACAAAAGAAAAAAAAAGTGGAAGGAATGTGATCAGGCTGGAGACTAGGACAAAGTCTTGTGCCAGGTTGAGGATATATTTTGATCTATTAGAGGAAATTGTGCTCCAAAATTTTATAAAAAGAAACCCTACATGTATACAAAAAATAAGGTTAAATACAATGGAAGGATAGACTATGACTATAACAATGAAAATTTAAAAACATTTTTAAAAAGGTATTGATAAGACAAAATAGTTAAGAAATGTTAAAATAAGAAAGAGGAAATAAAAAAGGAATAAGAAAAAAACAAATTTAAAAAATTTAACTTTGAAAGACTAAAGGATCATGGGGGAAAAGTCATGAATTCTACATGTTGCTTTCCCCTAGCTCTGGGATTCTGCAGTTCTCATTGACCGATAAACTTGGTCTTGGCTGGATGATCTTGCTGATCTTCTGGGGCGGGGGAGTTGTTGCAGTGATTCTCAAATGTCCTTGCCTGAGCCAGAATTGCACCACCCTTGCCAGGGGTCAGGCTAAGTTATCTGTTCAGGTCCACTCTCAGTAGCTTTTGTTCCCTGAATGTGCTTTCTTTACAGCTTTGGAGAGTGGGAATGAAAATAGTGGCCTTCAAATCTCTGGCCTGCGGGAGCCAAGAGCCCAGGGCCCCACTCTTCAATGTACCCTCAGAGAAAAGGGGTCAATCTGTCCCGTCTTCCTGGTCTCCAGCTACACTCCAAGCTCACCCAGCCTGGGACTGAGTGTTTCTGTCTCTGATGCATGGCCCTATTTTGAGTCTCCAAATCCAACAGATTCCTGCCACATGCTCTCACACCACTTCTCTGGGAGGAGGAAGGAGGGGGTCTCTCCAGATCTGCCCCTTGTGGGATCCCTGCTTGAAGAGCAGTGGCTCAACTGTGCCTTGGATCATGGTCTAAGGTATCCCCGAGCTGAGAGTCCCTTCCTCAGCTCCATCTCTACAGCCAGCTTCCCCACTCTGACACCTGGGAGCTCTGCCACACTCAGATACTCCTGGCCCTTTTGCGTCCCCGTTCCACCCCCCGCTTAGCCTCTGGAGCAACATGCCTCAGTGGAGCAGCCTTCTAAAAGTTCTGATTTTGTGCTCTGCTGCTCTCTCACTTGCTGGGAGCTGGCCCCTTCCTCCTTGGTCTAACTTCTCATCACTTCAGATTCACTTCACACATCCTATTTTCTGGAAAGTGGTCAATTTTCTGTTCCTAGAATTGCTGCTCTTCTTCTCTTTGATCTCCTGTTGAGTTTGAAGGTGTTCAGAATGGTTTGATAACCATCTAGCTGAACTCCTGGGACCTGATGATATTTCAGTCTCCTACTCCTCCACCATCTTCTACCTTTCCTCCTAGGAAAGATTTTTAACTAAAAAGAGTCAAATTAAAATTTGTTTTGGCAGGAATAGTTAATTACAGTTATTTATAAAATATACTTTCTTCAACAAAATTTAATAGCACTACTCTGTTCTGGGTACTGTGCTAGGTATTTGGCATCAGGGATAAAATAAGTAAAAGGTTAGAAGATTTTGGGACTTAAACTTTTTATGGAGGATAGCTGACAATAAAATAATAGAAAGTTCATTGAAATGTATGTTAGAAAGTGATGAGTACTATAGACAGATAAACAAACAAATAAAACTGGTTCAGGTGGATGGGTGGGGGGTGAAATTTTCAATAGATATGTCCAGGTAGGTCTCCTCTAAGGAATAACTTACAAGCAAAGATTTGGAAAGATGGAGTTGACCATGTGGATATCTGGGTTGTTAGTGGTATATACCTCATTTCCTAAGGTTGGTAGGTCTGTTTAAAATGTATTTTCTGTACAATAAAATCTCTTAATAAATTATATCCTTTATTTATTTATTTTAAATATTTTTATTTATTTATTTGACAGACAGAGAGCACAAGTAGGCAAAGCGGTAGGCAGAAGGGGAGGAGGAAGCAAGCTCTCCATTGAGCAGGGAGCTCAAAGTGGGGCTCGATTCCATGACCTGAGATCGTAGTCTGAGCCAAAGGCAGACCCTTAACTCACTAAGCCACCCAGGTGCCCCTATCTTCTCTATTTAATATGAAATCAGAATAGAAGTTACCTCAGATGTATGGCAATGTCTTATTGATTCCATTATTGAAGAGATGCTTAGTTTCATTTCTATATGAGGGTTAAATAGGATATAATTAAATCAAACATTACTTTGGCCATTCAGTTTCTTTTATTTCTAGGTAAGCACCTTAGAATCAGAGCATTGGTCACTTTTGAAAGAGAAAATCAGATGTCTTTTCGCAAAATGGAGAATTCCTCTCAGCATTCCAGTTTTATGAAACGTGGTTTGAAGCCCTCCCTATTAGCACCTCCACCCCATCATCAGTGGAGGCAGGAGTCCACACACCTCTGTCCTGACATCTATGTTTTGTTTCACTCTTCTTCAGAAAGGGAGGTCTGCATCATTTAGGTCTGCACCCCACCTGTTTTAAAACCAAGGTTGGGTGGCTATATCCAGGATCAGGATTTTCTCTGTGAGGTAAATATAATTGGTGGGCTGGTCTCTTATGCTCTGGTTCAAGGAGCGAGATCCCAAGCAGAGGAAGGATAGTCTCAAAATAGGCAGGAGGGAATGTGACAAGTGGGGAAGGTGAATGCTGGGTGTTTGGGACTCCAGGTGGTGCTGGAGGGGATTAGAGGTATAGATCAGTCTGGAAAATGAGAAGCTATAGTTGGATTGCTGGTCTACAGTCACAGGCATATTCAGTACATAGGGAAAAGGGTACTGGGCAAAAGAGAAAGGAGAAGCTTGGTTGCAAGTGATTAATTCTCTATTTGAGAGAGAGAGTGAAGGGGAGAGAGAGAGCACAAATGGGGGTGGTGGAGGGAGAGGGAGAAAGTCCACTGATCAGGAAGCCAACATGGGCCTGGATCCCAGGACCCTAGGAGCATGACCAGAGCTGAAGGCCAATGCCCCACGAACTGAGCAACCCAGGCACCCCTGATTGCAAGTGATTTAAACAGAATTGGGACCTGAATCAGGATTAGCTGTTCATAATCTGCTCTGGAGTCAGTACCTTTGACAGTTCTAAAGAAAACTGGGTACAAAACTTCATTCAGGAATGGAGATTGTGAGGCAATGCCTCTAATGTTATCTGTCCTATAGTAGGGACAGAAAATTCCTTGTAGATCCAAGAACTGAGCACATGAAAGGATGTCATATTCTCTACATCTGTATCTGTATCCACCCACCAACACTCAGCATCAAGTGTCCGTTTCCTGGAGACAGATGCTATGGTGGTCCCTCGGGAGCAGGTGCTTAGAAAGTTAGGTGTGTAAGAGGTTAACTGGGGCTTAAGACCTGTGAAAGACAAAAGGGGGAGGAGGTGGGTAAGGTGAAAGAGCCTCAGACAGGCAGTGCTACCTTCTGCCAACCCAGTGGAAGCTGCAAATAAAGACCCTGGGCCAAGGGTAAAGCCCCTGTAGCCACCCTGTGGTGTTATGTTGTGTTTTTATTAGCTGCCATGGCCTGGGAGAGGCTGTCCTTGACATGAGAGCATGGTCCTGAAGGTGGTCATGGTGGGGTTATCAGCTCTGTCCACTCTGGACTGCACTTCCTGAAGATGAAAGGGAGCTCTTTGCTGAAGGGAAAGCTGAGCTGCACTGCGGCTGCCATCCCTGTCCATCCCTGCTGGGATCCAGTGGTCTCCTTTAGTGGGCAGATACTTCACTTTATTTTTTTTAAGATTTTATTTATTTATTTAAGAGCAAGAGAGAGCACAAGGAGGAGGAATGGAAGAGGGAGAGAGAGAAGTAGTCTCCCCACTGAGCAGGACCCCCACATCATTACCTGAGGCAGATGCTTAACCAACTGAGCTACACAGGCATCCCCAGGTAGGCATTTCAAAGAAGGAGGTTAGTGGGAGGAAGTGCAGCTGGGGAGATAAAGACCAGGCTAAGTTCTTCTGAGACTTGTTGTCACCTCTGCTCATTTGAGTCACCTACCTGGTGTCACCCAACCTGCATCCTGTGGTATCTGAACTCTTGGTAACTACATGTTTTTCAGGCCAGAGCTACTGCACATGTCCCTTCACAGTATAATTGGGCAAGGAGTGACAAGAGGTGCTCAGATAGATAGAATACCACATATATTGTCTCAATTAATAAACAAGCCCAGACATTTTCCTTCCTTGTTCGTCCTTCAGCTGAGATCTCCCTGCGCCCACCCCATATAACTGCAATGCAAGCTAAGGGGACAGGCTCTAGATTACTTGCAGGTAACATGGATTTGGGCTGTCTGCTCATGAGCTTACTCCTGCCCTCATGTATGGTTCAGGATCAACACTAGACATTCCAGCTCGCCTTGGAAGGGCTGCTGCTGGGCAATCCAGCTTGATGACATTGTGTGTCAAGGACCCAGTTTTTGATGGGCAGTGCAGGATATAAGTACCTAGGATCCCATGACAAGTGGGCCCTCCACCAGGACCCAATGATAACACATCAGGAACTGTTTTTTCATGTGCACAAGGTACTCTGCTGCAGACAGTATGTTCTTGCTCCAGAAACCCAGGGACTAGTACTTGTGTTTCTTCCCTTGGGGCTTGACATATGCTGTATAGCACATCCTTCCCCCCCACCCCCACCACTGACTCCTCTAAGATCATGGGGCTAAGCTCATATGGCTGGAACAACAAGGTTGGCTGGTACCAGTCTGGACCTGTTGCAGAGCTGTGTCCTATTCTAGGTCCCACTCAGAGCTGGCTGCCTTTCATGTTACTGTGCATATGGTCTGGAACAGCAAATGAGTATTATTGTTTGTTCCATGTGAATAGTGTTTCTGATCCTCTTTTCTGATGGGGATAGAGAAGAATGCACTTGCTAAGTTGATAGCCATATACCATGTATCTGAGACCACATCAATCTGCTCTAGCAAAGATGCTCCAGGGTCCATCTGGTTTCTGTAGGATTCATCCTGGTGAATTGAATGAAGATATAAGCACCACACTGCATCCTTGAGATCTTCAAAAAGTGGCACTAATCATTGCCACCCTCTCCTGTCCCCTGGTTATAATGTTTTTGGTACACTTTCTTAGCTTAGAGCAAGAATGGGGCTCAGTTAGAGAGTTCCTTTGACAGAATGTTGCATTTTGAAGACATTAGCTACTAGAGGCAACTGCTGACTGACCTTCCTGCAACAGAATGGTGAGCTCTTTCCTGAAGGGTTATGGTGCCACCCTATCCGCCTCTCTGGGTCCTGACCTCAGGGAGTGTGTTGACCACTTGAGAAGCCCAATAGAGGTAACATAGATAGAATATGGGATTGAGGGAGAAAGCCCATTTAAGTCTATCTCAGCAATTGTCTACATATCTGATTTGGGGAAGTTATTAAATATCTCTCCACTAGTTTCCTGAATTATAAACATGGGAGAGGAACCGATAACATGTCTTACAGGGATCCTATAAAAGGTAAATGCAATGGAACATGCAGACATGCTTGTGTTTAAATAGCAATGAGCCCACACACAGACAGATATATGACACATTATTTCTATGAGCCTGTCTTTCATCCAGTTGCTCAGTGCTGATACTGTGTAGTGTTTTATATTTCTAGATATTGCATTAAATACATTTAATACAGCCTTAGAAATGGGGTGAGTGTTTTTGATGAGGCAATGGAACCATAGAGGGGAGAAGTCTCTTGACTACTGACATAGGCAGGAGTGAGAGCTAGAATCAGAATGACTCCTTGGCCAGGAGTTTTAGGAGATGCCATGAACAAGGGTAATGTTAGGCTTAGGTCACAACAACCTTAAAGTAGTAAAGGTTTGTAAAGTGTAGGGGAGAGAAAATAACAAGAGACTGGCAAAGGTGTCCTGAAATGCTGACCCCTGCTCTATCCTCTCTGCTGAGCCACACAGGACAGCTCCCCTTAGGGACTAATAAGCATTTCAAACAGAAGCTGTCCTTAAATTGTACTGTGGGTTCCCCATTCTCTACTGCCCCGGTTTTGGGGCAATTTTCTGTGTTTGTATCATCCCATATCTAATTTGTCAAGAAGTCTCTGGTGCGAATTCCAAATAATTCTCAAATCTGACAATTTGTCCCTATGGTCATCCTAACATCCCAGTCTGTGATTTTCCTCGTGACTCCATGGTGGACTTCTGTAGGTTTCTGTGTGGCTTCTGTCCTACACTGCAGCCCACTGACCATGACCCACAGAGCAGTTGGGGAATTTTCATGACTGACTCGGTCACATCACTCCCTCCTGCTTTTTGCTCCTTGTTACTCCCTCCTGCACCTTGATCGAAATCCAAGCTCCTCGTCATGGCTTACAGGTCCATCTGCCCATCTATGGTAAACTAGAGGCTGTGTGAAGGGTAAGAGAGAAAGAGGGGGTTGGGAGAGCCTCCCACATTGAGTGGCCCTAGAATATGAAGACCTTCATGACCACTGGAGTATAGTAGGCAAAAAAAAAAAAAGGTTGACCTTTCAAAATTCCATTTATTTGCCCCAGAATTGATTTCTTTCTTTAGCAGTATTTTTTCTATCAAAGCACAGAATACCACAAACAACCTCACTCTATATTTTCTGCTTACAATTTCTATATAATTCCTATGAAAAACAAAATGAAAAAGGTCACAGAAACAAGGATTTATAGTGTAAATATTGAGCATATTTGTTGAATATTCTCAATATTCAATAAAAGAGAACAAGGGAATACCAGTACACGGCATCAATTATGTCTATAATCCACATGTGTAGGTGTTTGGAGAACTTAGTTGTGAAACTGTCACTGTTTTATTATTGCAAATGGACATGGCACAGAGTCTTTTAGTTGCTTTATCTGTTTTCTATCTTTCTAACACTGATGATATCTATAGCAACCAAGATGTGTAACTGCCATGCCATCACCACTCCTGTTAAACTGTATAAAAGGAAGTTGAGGTGTCCCATTCTCTTCCCCTAATTCATATCCTAAGCATTGCAGTTCATTGGAACATGTCACAAATGTAAGACTGAAAATATATGTGAATTAAACACTAAGTAAGATTTTGAATGACCAACCACCCAGACCAATTGTCTCTCTGAATTCTCTTTGAATATGTGTATGTAAAATATCACTCTTGCTTTCTGTCTTTCTATCAACTGCATATGTAGTATTCATTGACTATAATGTAGAATGTGGGAGAGGAGGAAAAAGAAAAGAGTGAATGACATCCAAGTTTTTATATTAAAGGCTATTGTTACTGAGTCCCAGATGGGGAAAGTAAAATAGTTTGGTTTATGGTATTGAGCTGCTGATGACACAGTCCATATTGCCTTGAATCTGGCTAGGTCATAATGGTTACTGATACAGATACATGCAGAAAGATGTCATAAATCTCCCCCACCCCATCTAGACTATTTTCCTAATTATTTTATATTTATGCATCCCTTTACTATTATTTATCAATTTTTTAATTTAGATACAGTCACTTTAAAAATAAAAAAAAATATTAGCCTCACACTAAGCAGCAATATCCATATATCATAGTTTTAAGGCATTATTTGTATTTCTAATACCTTTGAAAAGGACACATAATTGACTGTTCTATCTAGGTTAACCACTGCTACTCAGTAACCTTCATTTATGATGACTTTACTATGTTTGGTTTTTCTTCCTCAAGCCTATCAGTACTGCCCCTTATGCTAGGTCTCTACTAATGTCTTTATTCTTTATTGCTCATCAGAAGGAAGAGAGAAACTTTGTCTTGTCCTGGTGGCTTTCCTCTGTGTCTACTATAGAGACTGGTGCACAGTAGGCACTTAGGTAACATTATGAAGTAGTGTAAAAATAAAATTTGTCTCTCTGTGTATTATGTTTAGTATTGGCAGATTTACAATGTTTAAAGTCTTGGCTTTGTTATTGACTAGCCAACTACCCCAGACTCGTCGAGCCTACAAAGGCAACTGGATGAGAAATGTGGGGAGCATGGTGGACATTGCTGGCCACTTCTCCAGCATCTTCCTTCACTCACTGCCTCACGGTCTGGTGGAAAGCCTGACTAGTCCCAGAGGGCTCTTCCTCTTTGCTGGGGACAAGTTCAGAAATGCTGGCCATAGCCACCCACTCCCTGACACAGTTATCCTTTCAGAAGTGAGTATAAGACATGAGCGAAATTCAAGGAGAGGTTTCTGGGAAGTAGTTCTTACTCTTTAGAACCTCCAGTAAATCCAACATTTCCCTTTGGAAATGGTATAAAGCTATGACACAAGGAAGGAGTCGAGAAACCTGTCTTCACACCACAGCCCTATTAATTTTTGACCACGTGAACTTTAAATTCTATAGCCTGTCTAAACCCACATTTTCCAATGTAAAATAATATAATTATCTGCATTGTCAAATGAATAATTATTTTGGAAACTAAGTGATAAAATTAATAGTAAAATGTTCTACAAACTATTGAATGCAAACAATATCCTTTATTCTGTTTTTTAGAAATGGTTAGAAACATGTAACATGATGTCAATATGTCTTCACTAATAGTCTGTGTGGACTCATATGCCTTGGTTTGCTGTGCTTTGGGGTCATTGTTTATATTGAGAACAGACTAGAGTGAATATATACAAAAATGTGTCTAAAAATGGTAAAAGACAGTTTGATGTGCTCATTCCTTTTACCTGCTTCCTGGCAGAGCTCATATGACCTTCAATACTGTTTCCAGTTATATCACCAGCAGCAGTCAGGGAGAAAACAGAAACCCCCTAAGGTTACTTTAAAAACATTTTCTGGTCCTGCTTCTGAAGAAATTCCTGCCACTCCAGTTTCTGTTTCCTTTTCTCTTCACTTTGGTTTACACATGGAAACGATTTACCCTTTAGGTAGAAAACAAAATATCCAACAGAGAACGGTCAGTTAAGTTATACATTCAATCATTAAATCATTAAATGATTTTTTTTAATATAATTTTTTATTTTTTATAAACATGTATTTTTATCCCCAGTGGTACAGGTCTGTGAATCACCAGGTTTACACACTTCACAGCACTCACCAAAGCACATACCCTCCCCAATGTCCATAATCCCACCCCCTTCTCCCAAACCCCCTCCCCCCAGCAACCCTCAGTTTGTTTTGTGAGATTAAGAGTCACTTATGGTTTGTCTCCCTCCCAATCCCATCTTCTTTCATTTATTCTTCTCGTACCCACTTAAATAAGTCAGGCGGAGAAAGACAATCATTAAATGATTTTTGAAAGACAATTTTATCAATAGGAAACTGCTTATACAATTATAATGAGTGAAACAATAGAGAAGCATATACAAAGTATGTAAAAACTATGTGTCTGGGTGCTTCATGCACATATGGCACATACATACATGCATGTGTGTATTCATACCAAGAAAACAAAATGAAAGGACTGTTTGAAAATCTGAACAATGGTTATCTTGGTTGACAAGATCAGAGGTGATTTTTTCTTCTTTTTTCAAAAATTTCACAAATGTCTATTTATTGCCTTTATATTCAGAAAAAAATAGTTATGGAAAGTAAACTTATGCAATGAGTGAGGGAGAACCCACCAGTACTATTATGATATCTTTCTTTTTATTTTAAGTAATCTCTACACCCAAAGCGGGGCTTCAGCTCATGTCCCTGAGATCAAGAGCCACACTCCCCACTGACTGAACCAGTCAAGTCCCCCACTGTTATTATGATATCTAATCTGCATGTGATTTACTGGCTTCCCTAGTTACTCAGGATTATTTTTCAAAAAGAATGTTGTTCTATTTTATTTTACTTATTTCTGTTGAGATATTGATATATATTAGTTTCAGGTATACAGCAAAATGATTTGATATTTGTAAACATTCAGAAGTGATCCCCCATAAGAATTCAGTTACCATCTGTCACCTTCCATACTTACAAAAATAATTTATTTTTCCTTGTGATGAGAAATTTTTTTAAGATGTATTTATTTATTTTAGAGAGAAAGCATGAGTGGGAGGGACAGAAGGAGAGGGAGAGAAACTCTCAAGCAGACTCTTTGCTGAGTGTGGAGCCTGACGTGGAGTTTAACCTCATAATCCTGAGGTCATGACCTGAGCCGAAACTAAGATTTGGACACTTAACTGACTGCACCACCCAGGTGCTCCTTATGATGAAAACTTTTAAGATCTACTCCCTTAGCAACTTTCAAATATACAATAAGTACCATTAACTACAGTCACCATACTATACATTATATCCCCAGGGTTTATTTATTTTACAATCAGAAGTTTGTATCTTTGGAGCCCTTTCACTCATTTCACCCACTGCACCCACTGTCTATCGCAACCACAAATCTGTTTTCTGTATATGAGTTTGTTTTTTCGAAGATGCCATATGTAAGTGACATTATACTATATTTGTCTTTCTCTGTCTGGCTTATTTCACCTAGAGTAGGGCCTTCCAGATCCATCCATGATATTGGCAGATGGCAATATTTCTTTTTTTTTTTAAATTAACATATAACATATTATTTGCTTCAGGGGGTACTGGTCTGTGAATCATCAGTCTTACACAATTCACAGCACTCACCATAGCATGTATCTCCCCAGTGCCTATGACCCAGCCACCTTATCCCTCCCCTAATCTACCCCTCAAGAACCCTCAGTTTGTTTTCTGAGATTGGGTCCCTTATGGTTTTTCTCCCTCCCTGGTCCCATCTTGTTTCATTTTTTCCCTCCCTATCCCCCACGATCCCCCCTCCACCTCTCAAATTCCTCATATCAGAGAGATCATATGATAATTGTCTTTCTCTGACTGACTTATTTTGCTGAGTATGATACCTAGCAAAATAAGTCTATTTGCTTATATACATATATATAAGTATATATATGCTTATATATGCTTATATATATGCTTATATATATATGCTTATATATGCTTATAATAGCAGGGATTACTTTTTAACATAGAATTTGACAGAATACCCCAAAGTATGATGGAGAGGACAGAACTTTTTAAATCATCAAAAAGACCAAATAGCATTCATTGTTTTCCTTCCCCTCAGGATCTTATTAGGATCTCTACATCTTGGGACCTTGGAATTTGGACAAATTCAAAGAAATTTACTTTAGGAGTCACTTTATAGACACTGGCAATTTCACATAACTCATAATATAAGATCACCCCAGTATATTTTCTTAAGTCAGAACTCTTAGCAACCCACAACCTGGATTGTTCTGTTGTATAGCTAGCTATAACCTCCAGTTTGAAAGCTGTGCCTGGGAAGCACACAGACCCTAGTTTAGATTTCAAATAAATTTTGGACTTGTAAATATACCTAACCACATTATAAATTTATGTATGTAAGATTATATATATCTAAAGTAGTATTCTTAAATCTACTAAATATGAAATCTATGAAAGAAAGAAAAGAGAAAAATCTAAGAAAGTTTACAATATTGGTCTTTCCAGTACAAAAACTCTCTTTCACATATTTGGCAAATAGCAGGAAATTCATGAACTCAGCTCTAGTTATTTTCTAAAGATTTTGTTTATCCATTTGTGTTTTGCTGGTTAATTCCAAGATCAAGAGCCTCTACTTGTTATACATTTATCTTCCATAAAATTCCTGTTCCTTCTAAAGTCTCATTCTTTCTCTGGGACTCCTATATTCATCCATTATGACCCAGTTCTTGATCTCCAGAGGCACTTTTTCAGTTGCCTTTTCTAAATCTTAATTTGGATTTCCTACCTGCACCCCAATGATATTTTTTTTTAAGATTTTTATTTATTTGACACAGAGAGAGAGAGATCACAAGTAGGCAGAGAGTCAGGCGAGGGTGGAGGGGGTGAAGCAGGCTCCCTGCTAAGCAGAGAGCCCGATACAGGGCTCGATCCCAGGACCCTGAGACCATGACCTGAGCCGAAGACCTGAGCCACCCAGGCACCCTGAGAAATGATTTTTCTGATGCACACATTAAAAAAACACACTTTGGTTATAATATTGAGGGGAAAAAAAAAAAACAGTAAAAAAGCAATGGTGGAAGTAAGGGATCTTGCTAGGAGACAACTGCAATAATTCAGGCCAGAAGTCATGGTACTTATACCAAAGTGGTAGGCAGGTTTCATAGAGATGGTGAGAAATTATCCTACCTGGATAACGGGTTTTGAAGAAAGACCATAAAGATGTGCTGACAGATTGGACATGGTGAGTGAGAGAGAGGGGTGAAGGATAGCTGTAGGGGTGTGTACTGAGCAGCTGGAAGGATGGTGGTCATTAACTGTGATAGGGAAGACCATGGATAGAGCAGGTCTGGAAAAGGGAAGAGGAGAATTTCCCATTTGGATGTGTTACGCTTGAGATGTCTATTTCACATCTGAAAGGAACTACAAGCAGGCCATTTACTACACAAGACTGGCATTGACTGGAGAGACTCAAGCTAGAGCTATGACTTTGAAAATCCTTCGCAGATAGACCCTATTTAAAACCATGAGACTTGACGACATCAATAAAGAAATGAGTATCGATAAAGACATGAGGAGTCCAAGGACTGAGTTCTCTTTCATTCCCACAGACAGAAGTAGGATTGATGGGGGGAAACCAGCAAAGGAGGAGGGTTAGTCGTGCCCACTGAGTTAGGAGGAAAACTGAGTTTTTCAGAAAACCAAAGTGAGAAAAACCTTTTCCAAGAGCTAATGCATCAATTTACCTTGGTGCAAACCATTTTTTTAGCCAAATCACTTAAGACGTTACCTAATATACATTTTATTCCTAAACTAGATGGGACCAGCAACTATTTGTGATCCATATTCTAAAATTTCTTACCTGTGTTCAAGTTTTATCTATAAAAGAAATGCTCCATCAGTATTTCAGTACATGAAGTACTTCTTAAATTGTAGTTGAAATGTATTACTTAAATATGATATAGTCATTGAAAAAAAAAAGAGTAAATGCAAATAAAGCACGCTATTCACTGGATGTTTGTGTTTCCCCCAAATTCATATGTTGAAATCTTTAACTCTGAATGTGATGGTTTCAGGGAGGTGGGACCTTTGAGCAGTAATTAGGTTAGGAGGGTGAAGCCCTCATGAATGGGGTTAGTGCACTTATAAAACAGACCCTAGAGAGCTCCCTTGCCCCTTCCATCATGTGAGGATGTGAGAAGATGGCTGTCTATGACCCAGGAAGTGAGCTTTCACCAGACAATGAATCTGTAAGGTGCCTTGATCTTGGACCTCCCAGTCTCTGGGATCATGAGAAATAAATTTCTGTTGTTATGCCACCCTATGGTATTTTGTTACAACAGCCCAAAAAGACTAAGACAAAGCATAAGAAAAAATTTATCCTGAATACAATAATGTATATATAACTGTTCACTTAACTTGCTTATAAGTTTTAATATGATAAACATCATTTTGATGAGATGCTTAACATATGTGTGTGTGTGTATAATTTTTTTTGAGCAATATAAAATCATTTCCTTCAGGTGAATTTCCAGAATTAATATTTCTGAATCTAAAGAATTTGAAAAATTCCATTTAACTGCTTAAATTAATATAATCTATGATATATTTTAATTCTTGGATTTAAGTTTTTTCTGTTATTTTTCTCTTCGTAAGCACAGGTATGCACATGTGTGTGCATGTATATACTCACACACTAAATTTTTTCAGATTTGCTTCATATGAAAAAATCTTGCTGGCATTTTAATTGTAATTGCTTAAAATTTACATAAAAACTTCATTTTAAATGTATAGATATTTTCAAATATGAATGTAGCCTGTTTATTTAATGAAACTTATTAAATATCCCTCAGTTAATAAAATTATTATTTTTAAATAATATAGACTTACAGAAAAGATAGAAAGGACATTTTTTTCTCAAACCATTTTAGAATAAGTTACCTATATTATGCTGTATTACCTCAAATACTATAGTAATCCTTACAAGTATGGACCTAATTACAATATACAAATTATCATCCAAATCAGGAAATTAACATCTTACATTCCTACCACGTTTTCCATAGACTCATTCAAATACTTTCAGTTGTCCCAATAATGTCTTTTATAAGAAAATAATCAAATCCAGGATGAAGCATTGCATTTAGTGCCATGTCTTTTTAGACCCCTTCCATATGGAATAGCTCCTAAGTCTTTCCTTAACTTCCATGACCTTGGTATCTGAATATTATAGACTTTTTTTGTTTTAATAGAACATCTGTCAACTTGAATTATTTTCTTCATGATTAGTTTCTGTCTAGAATAAATGTTCAATTGTATCAAGTGTATTATTGGCAAATATTAGATAATAGTTTGACTTTTTCCCTATACTCAAACATGCAAATAAACATATTAATATTAAAACATTCTCACAGTTTTAGGAAAGATACTGTGCAAATCACATCATTAACTTTGTGGCTATTTTAAATGTGACCATTTTTCAGGAATTTTATATCATCTATTATGCTATCTTCTTCAAATGTTGGTATCAGAGTTATACTAATTTTGGAAAACACATCTAAAAGATTTCTTCTTTAATTTGTGCTTCAAAACAATTAAATAAAATAGAAATTATTTCATCTATAGGCAACTTGCTTGTAAAATATTAATACACATGGTCATTTTGAAAGGAAGGAGCTATATCTCTATAATAACTTTAAATATTTCTTCCTTATTAGCAAGCTATTCAGATATTCTTCTTCCTGATTACATTTTAGTAATGCATATTTTCCTAGAAAATAATTTGTTTAAATGATATGTTCAAGAAACTATGAGAGACTCTTGGCTCTGTGAAACAAACTGGGGGTTACTGAAGGGGTGGTGCATGGCGGAATGGGGTAACTGGGTGATGGCCATTAAGGAGAGCACATAACGTGATGAGCACTGGGTGTTATACACAACTGATGCATCATTGAACATCATATCTAAATCTAATGTACTATATGTTGGCTACTTGAATTAAAACATAAATAATTAAAATATTAAAAAATTAAAAATAAAAAATGTGAAAAAAGATACATTCAAATTTATTTTCAAAGTAATGTTTAACATCTCTTCTGCATTGCATACATGTTCTTTTTTAATATGTGTTGTGTATCTTTTCTTCTCCTTTCTCTTGCTCTCACATCTCTTTTTCTGCAATTCTACCAGAGGTTTGTTTATTTCAGGGATCAGCACATTTCTCAGCAAAGGGCCAGGGAGCGAAAATATAGGCTTTTGCAGGCCATACGGCCTCTGTCACAAATATTTAACTCAGCTCTTACAGCTTAAAAGTAGCCAGAGACAGGACATAAATGATGAGTATGGCCAGGTTCCCATACAACTTTATTATGGACACTGAAATTTGAATTTTATATAATTTTCATGTGTCATGAAATATTATTCCTCTTTTCCCCTCTCTCCCCCAACTATTTAAAAATCTAAAAACCATTTGAACTCTAGTGTAATATAAAAACAGGTGGTGGGCAGAATTTGGCCTGCAGGCCACAGTTTTCCAACCCCTAGTCTATTTCATGGAATTGGGCAAACAAACAAACCAGCAAACCAAAACCCACTTTTATTTGTTTATCACATCAATATCTAATTCATTTTTCTCTAAGTTATTTGACATTTAATAATTTAGCATACTTTCCATCTACTTGTATTAATCTTAATTCTTTTTCCTATCTTTTGAGTTAAATGCTTGGTTTTTCTCTTACTTTTCATGTGTGTTCAAGTCTACAATGTAACAAACAACCATATCCTTATTACCTTGCTTAATAAGTAAAAGATTACAAATAGAGAAAACCCCTTCTGTGTTTGGCAGCATGGTGAACAAACGAAATTTCATACCCTCCCAATGGACACCGTTAAAAAAAAAAAAAAAAGAGCTGGACTAATTTTGTTTTGAAATCTATCACTGAGCTAGATAAACAGAAGGAGTCAACAGAAGGCTGAAAACAATTTAAAATCAGGGACTTCAAAGGTTTGATCAAAATATGTCAAAGCAACTTTGGCCCCAAGAGGGTTTTTGCCAACTTTTTGTGATCCAGAGCTTCTGTCATGATTCCTAAGGGAACACTAGAGGGAATGATCTCTCCTGGGCCCTCCAGAGCAAAGAGCTAGGGCTTGGGATGCCCCCCACCCCGGGTGGATGAATACAAATTAAAATATCATGATTTGAACTGGGCTCTGTGGGAAAAAACCACCTCCTGTGAGTATTTGTAACCCAGAGTTGCTCTCACACCTCCTTGCAGCCTGAATTCGTACTACCTACGTGGTTGAAAAGCTGGAAGTGAGAATTTAATATAAAGTGGTCTCAGACTGATAATGCTTTCACATAATTGATAGAAAAGCAAATAAAAACCTGCTCAAAGCAATGCTATTTAACATAGGTAGGTCTGAAAAAATTTCTGCAAGACACTTGGACACATATTTTTAAATCTCCAAAGGAAATAACCAAAGCAAACCTCTGTCTGAACATGGTTCAGATAGTGGAATTATCAGACTTAGAATATAAAATAAGTAGGTTTAATACGTTTTTATGTAGAGGGGCAACTGGGTGGCTCAGTTAGTTAACAGCTGAACCTTGGTTTCATCTCAGGTCATCACCACAGGGTCATGGGACCCAGCCCCACACTGACTCTGTGCTCAGTGGGGAGTCTGCTTGGCCCTCTCCTTCTGCTCTTTCCTTTCCTTCAAATAAATAAATAAAATCTTTTTTAAAAATATATATTTTAATATAGAAAAGAAAGGCTTGAAAAGGTGAGAATGGAACATGATAAATGACTGAATATTTGAAAAAGAACAGATTGAAGCAACTGTAAATAAAAAAGATGATTAAGCTTTTTTAAGATTATGAAGAGCCAATTAGACAAAACTAAAGAGATTTGAAATCATGAATAGAAACTAGACTAAAAATATCACCCAAAATGCAACCCAGAGAGAAACAAAAAAATGGAAGAAACAAAAATGGAAGGGCTGGCAAAGAGATAAATGACTAACATGTTATACAAATAATATGTACCTGATATAGAGGTATATGTATTGGTATGTGTGTATATACATAAATGTGTCCATATAAAAAACATATGTGTATATATCAGAGTGAAAGGGAGAAAATAGTGTGAGAAGGAGGAGACATTCTGAAGTATAATGCTTAAGAACTTTACTGAATTATTAAATAACACTGAATCCCAAATTCAAGAAACCCCAAAGTTACAAAGCCAGTTCTAAAGTTCATGACACCAAAAAGAATGGCCAGTTGGAAAAGAATTTCTACAAGGAAATAGAAATTATACTGACTGCTGAATTTCTAGCAGTAATAATGGAAATGGGAAGAAATAAATATCTTTAGTGTGCTGGGAAGAAGAAAAAAAAGCAAAATGATATTTTTAGGAAGTAAGACCATTATTAATTATGTAGTGCACATAGAAACAATATCTCAAATGGAAAGTATGCGATGTAAAAAGAAGTATGCATAAAGGTAATGGTAAATATGTTGGCATAATTTTGTATTATTGAATTTTACTGAATTTCCCATTATTCTGTGGCTCCATGCATTTATGTTTTCCAGAATTCAGTAAGAGGGGTTAAAAAAAAGATTTTTTACTTAAACTTTTAAAATAAATGTAATGGATGCATATTCCACATAGGTAAAAAGGCAGAAAAATGAATGTGAGTTATCATAAATTGTCAATTCTAAAAATTCAATATGTTAAATCATTAGTTTATTATTTTAGAAGGGAGGGAGAGAGGAACAGAGGGAGAGGGAGAAAGAGCTCCACATCCAGTATGGAGCCGGACCTGGGGCTCAATCTCACCACCCTGAGATCATGGCCTAACCCAAAAATCAAGTCAGACACTTAATCAACTGAGCCACGAGGAGCCCCTCAATATATTACTTTTAGTCTTATCTATTGAGACTTTTCACTTAAATTAATGTTCTATTGTTTTTGAATCACTATTCTAAAATGAGTTTTTATTTTCCATAGCACTGAATATTCTTCAGAAATATCACTTTCTAGAGTTACTTAACATGCTCTCCTTTGAGTGTATAGTAAAGTGGTGAGCTAAATGCTCACCAACCACATTTCTTCTTCTTGGGAGGACAGGTTATTTTTCCTAGGCTTTCTGGCATTAATTTGGGGCCAGCAACTATGTTCTGGCCAGTGAAATAACAGGTGGAACTGAAGTGTATCATTTCCAGGGGAGGCCCTCAAATGCCTCATGGATGTTCCTCTAGCTGACGGCAGGGCCAGTGGAGGGCTCTGGTGATGCTCTAGTGGTTGGCCAGGAGTCTGGGTCTAAATTTCCTCCTGCTGGTGCTCATTTAGAAATAGACAGCTGGGGCCAGACAGCATAAAAATGAGATTATAGAATATAACACAAGAATTGGGAAAACACACAAAAAAGTTTATATACAGTTGTCAATTAATTTCAGAAGAAAAACCCCAACCTTAGATAACCCCTAGTGACAACTCTCATTAGCTCAGCTGAGACCATTTATTCATGGTCATCATTTGTAGTCTTCGCACACTTTCTAGGGCATACATAGCAGGTGTTTTAAGAAAAAGTCTCCTAATGCCACTTTTCTGCTATGTGACTTATCATTTTTTAGCCTTTATCATCTTAGTGTTGAATTTAGAATATACTTTTTAAATCTATGGGCTTTTTATATATTACACATATGTTACAAGTGTTTTCCACTTTATTGGTAGCTTTTATAATTTATGATGTTTTTGATGCAAAACTTTTAACTTTTAAAATCTTAGGAGGTCAGACTTAGTATTTTTTGATGTTTATAATTCCTCCCACTGAATTTATTCTTAGAACTTTAACTATCCTAGGGGCACCTGGGTGACTCAGTGGGTTAAGCACCTGCCTTCAGCTCAGTTCATGATCTCAGGGTCCTGGGATCAAGCCTTTCATCAGACTCCCTGCTCAGTGGGGAGTCTGCTTCTCCTTCTTCCCTGGTCCTGCTTGAGCTCGCTCTCTCTCTCTCTCTCTCTCTCATGCACACACTAATAAATAAATAAAATCTTAAAAAAAAAAAAAAAACCTTAAGCTGTCCTAAAACAAACATTTCTTTTTCCTTAGATAGGCTTTAAGGTCTACGTTCAATTTTTACTTCTCCAGAATTCATTTTGTTATGTTTACAGGTGGGAGTTAATATTTAACACTAACATTAAAAATAATAAAAAACAAAAATGTAATTCTGCTCTTATATTGTGTGCTTATTAAGCAAGTGCTAACTGCTTTTCATGTACTGCTTACTTTAATCCTTGCAACCATCCAATGAGATAATATTGTTACTAGTGTCCTACCATTTTAGAGATGAATAACAGGACCTTTAGAGCTTTAAGTATCTAGCCTATGGTGACAGAGGCTGGGTCTGAGTCCAGGCCAGCTGCCTGCATGCCCCCAAGCTTGCACTCCTGGCTTCTGCGCTGTCTGGCACCATTTTCATGTAGGTGTAAGGTGATATCTGTAGTGTCAAGGTGATAACTTTATTGTACACAGATCCTGAGTTCAGTTTATGAAGTATCAGTTCCATTCCATTTATCTGACTCATACATTACCTCTTTATTACAATATTAGTAATTCTCCAAGAATCACATTTAATGTCATTCTACATTAAGTTTTTAGCGTTGCCTCAACTAATTGCAACTTCATCTTTCTTTGAATTTCAACTGACATTTTCTTTGGAATTGACTTTTTTTTGGAATTCACTCTTGGGAAATTTTGAATATTCATCCTTTTTATTTAATAATTATTTGAAGGGGCACCTGGGTCATTCAGGCAATTAAGCATTGGACTTTTGATTTTGGCTGAAGTCATCATCTCAGGGTCCTGAGATGGAGACCCACGTCCAGCTCTGTGCTCAAGGGGGTTTGGCTTGAGATTCTATCTCCCTCTGCCCCTCCCCTGCTCTCTCTCTCTCAAATAAATAAATAAAATCTTTAAAAAATAGTAATTACTATTATTTGTACACTTGTTTTAGGTCCTGTAGTAGAGTGCAACTTTTTTTTTAAAGACATGCGATTTATCTGTAGCACCTACACTGTGATTTCATATGGTTATTCAATAAATCATTGTTTGATTTGACTCTTTTAAATTAGATCATATTGGGGAACCTGGGTGGCTCAGTCAGTTAAGAATCTGACTTTTGGATTAGACTCAGGTTATGACCTGAGGTCATGAACTGAGCTGAAGGCAGATGCTTAACCAACTGAGTCAGCCAGGTGCCCCTAGGATAGTTAAAGTTCTAAGAATAAATTCAGTGGAAGGAATTATAAACATCAAAAAATAATAATAAGCCTGGCCTCCTAAGATTTTAAAAGTTAAAAGTTTTGCATCAAAAACATCATACATTATAAAAGCTACCAATAAAGTGGGAAACATTTGTAACAAATGTGTAATATATAAAAAGCCCATATATTTAAAAAATATATTCTAAATTCAACACTAAGATGATAAAGTACAGAAGCAGGAGCCTGCTTGTACATTCTGTCCCTCTGCCCCTTCTCACCACTCACTCTCTCTTTTTCTCTTAAATAAATAAATATTAAAAAACCAAATTGGATTATATTGATTGCACATAGTTTATTTAACACATATTATTGTAGTGCCTATTACCTGCCAGTCTTTGTTCTAATGAACCCAACAATTTGGCAAGGCAGGATTTATTATTGCCCCATTCTCAAGATGGGGAAATTGAGGCATGGGTGAATCAGAATTTAAGCCCAGGCTGGTTGGCTCTGTCCTGCATGTTCTGTATTCACTGTATTATTCTCTCTTCTGACGACTGGAGTGTTGGGTGGTGAGAGAGGGCTGGTATTTGAAGTTTCTGCACAGACTATGAGACTTCACTTGGACAGTTGGTAAAACACAGGCTGAGAAAGTAAAAGCTTTCTCGGCAGAAGAAACAGCTTACATAATATGGGAAAAGCAGAAGCATGTCATTTGTGGAAATCAAGCAGAATTTGATGGCAGATATCTGTTGAGAAATCAAGTGACTTGGGGTTGCGGGATAGGTTACCAACAAGTCATTGTTATTTTAAAAATAATTTCTATCTCTAATTTTTTAAATCATATCTAAGCAGTTTATAATTCTAATTTCCCCTAGAATTCCATTATTTTTTTCCCTTATGTACATAATGTTAAAAAGAAAAACCAATGCCAAGTAGCAGGAGAATTTGCATGTTAAGTTTGGCTCACATTTTCCAGGCAGGGTTGTGTCAAGTTGGAGAAATTATGTTGTCCCAATTTTTTTCCAAGATATCATAGTAGATTATCTGGCTGCCACCACTCATTGCCGTGCAGCTGCTCCCCTGTTCCGTTTGGTCTAAGCTCTCTCAAACTCCGTGAAAGTCAGGTGGATGCAGAACATACTGGGAGACAGTCAGGCTTAATAGTAATAAGGAGGCAGGTTGAACATCTAGGGAGGAGCAGGCAGAACTTGTGGCTCGAGTACAGCTTCTACAAACTATTTCGTATTTGATTTGCTAACACATATTTGGAACTTGTCTCCTTTAATTCAAAAGAGAGAGAGAAAAAAAACTTTTTTTGTGTGAGCCTCAAAATTGTCCCCCCAAACCTGTTTCCTTTGCAGTGTTTGACCTTACTGAAGAAGTACCATGACCATCCCATTTTGAAAAGGGGGAAGTCAGAGAGATGCCAGAGAGGGAGAAAATGAAATTTTGCATCAGGTAAAATTTCTGCACAGATATTTCAGAGGGATTCATAATTCTGTAGCTGTATACAAATGATCCATTTTGTTAATCTGAATTTCTAAGGTCATTAAAATTTTTTTCTCTGCGCTGGAGTAGTTTATTACTTAGAGAGAGAGGGGGGAAAAAGCCAGCTTAAAACCAGGTAAAGGAAGAAAGCTGACAAAAACATAAATTAGAGGAAGAACTTAATTTAAAAAGTGTCAAAAAGGATAGATAGTCTTAGTTCAATAATAAAGCCTGGTTCAAGAGCCTTCTATCTTTAAATAAAGCATTCAAGCACTCTATTACCTGTATACAACCAATCTTTGATTTCCAATCTAAGTCTATTTTTGCTTCTCGTGATTAGCATACAAATGTGAAAAAAAGAAAAAAGTGGCTACATGCGTGACGATTAGGACATGCCTTTGACTTTAATGTCACTGGTCTGTCAAGCTAGAGGTGAGGAAATGAATTGCTGCTTGACAGGCTCCTTAGAGGTAAATCTTGTCCGAAAATGACTCCTATCTATCTCCTTTTATTTGCATTCTGAGTTCATCATACAAACTGCAAGCACATAAGCATATATTTGTTTTAAAAGAAATAAAGCGCAATAGTACACAGCAACTTGCTAGTAATGCGAGAGGCTGTGAGCTGTGTATGATAACTCAGGGCAATACTGTCTCTCTGCACGGTAACCATGAATCCAGAGACTGGCTTAACATCGGGGCTCTGTCCTGTCAAGAATCATGTGCTAGATGCAAGTGGTGAGCCAAATCTCACGTTGGCTGCTGTCTCAATGACAGGAGTACCTGAGACGGAAGGGACCTTTTTTTGGTTTTATCTTCAGGGATTGGTGTTGAAAGGCACTCTCCCTCAATGAGCGTTTTATGAAAACAGCACCTCATTTACTCTTGCATAAGCAGGGAAGAAGCCAACAACAGCTAAAATGTGAACTTCCCTAATAAAATTGCTAGGAAAGGACGCAGGCCAGATCCTTGCCTTCCGATTTCCTTTGAGTCTTTTCAGGAATCTCCTCCAAAGAGAGGGTCCTCCATTGTGAGCCTGTCTAACTGGTTTCAGGTGCCTGGGGTATACCGAAACAGCAAGCTCATTGGTGGACTTGGTCCCCAGATGAGAGGCACTGCAGCTTTGGTGGCTGCTGACGGATGGCCCCATTTACATCAAAGGCAGTTATTATGCATGAAACCACTCAAGCATCATTTGTTTCGGAGAGTTCAACCAGTCCATTTTTCAATTCCTTTCTGGTTCAGGGTCAGAAGAAAATGAAGGATCTCAGGTTGGCTTCATTTGGGGCCAATGATACTTCCTCTGTATTTGCAGCAAATTTGTTTAAAGAGTATGTGAAAATATCCTTTCTGTGAGAAACTGTAATAGGGCTGGAGCCCCCATACACACTGCACACAAATTAATCTAAACAGATAAGCTGGGACTCACCTGGACATTCCCAGTCATAAATGTGTGAGGAGTGTGCAGTGAGGAGGTTGGCCACCATGTGCAAACATGCATGGAAAACCAGGCTAGAAATGCCAAGTCAGCTTTTCGTGTCACTTGAATTTGACTTTTTTATTTCACTTTTAGATAAGGCTTCACATTTCATTCCAGGGCAAGAAATGATTGATATGGTTTTGGAGCGCCTCTCAAAATATTACTAACATTTTTATAGTGCATTGTAGTTTTAAAACAATATATTCTGTATAAATAATGAGGAAGGCATTAATGCACTTATCAATGAGGAAACTGAGTCTCCAATGAGCATATTCAAGTTTTATGGATGAAGTAGGTAAAGCAAAGAAAGCAAACATAGGAAAAACAGGAGAAAAAATTCCATGTGAAGAATGCAGCAAGAATCATATTCTGGATGCAAGAAATGAGAACCCAAAGTGTTGTGATAGATGTTATGTTGGCTACTGACCCAGCATTTGGAAACACAGGGTCCAAAGCACTTTTTACTTTTGTCTATTTTAGGATTTTATTTATTTATTTGGGAAAGAGAGACAGAAATAGGAGAGGGAGAAGCAGGCTAGGGAGAGCCACCTAGGAGTCCCTTTACTTTTGTCTGAGCACAGAGCAGAAGGAAGATGTGTTAGCACTTCACAGATGGGAAAGAATATACTTAACTCTATACGTGTTCTATAAGTTACTTTCCACAGTAGTGTTTGTCGTGTGTGTAAAATGTTCTTGCTTTTTTCCTTTTCCATGAGATGGTCACATTAATTAAGAGCACAACAAGCTCTGTCCCACAGCAGATCAGGGTACTTCTCAGTACTGATAGCCAGGACCTGCAGAACAGTGTTAAGTCTGCATCTTCGTCTACATTGTATCTCTTCCACTATCCTGTATTACCTTTTTAGTATCTCTCGAAGAGATCATGAAAGTTAATGGAGAACTGAAACACTTCATGTATAATTTTGCAGAATTGTGGCTTCTGCTACTTTGTACATGGGGCAAAACCACATGGTGGGGGAATCTGTATATGTATAAATGTCTACACATATGGAATTCAAGGTCCAGAGGGAACACACATAATTCTTATAATCTTCCAACCTTCTAGAGATATTGTTGAGGCCATGATAGAATGGTATTTAATTTGCTGAGTTCTGTGTGTCTATTTGTTCATAGGAAAGAAGCCAGAATAACTTCATTATACACAGATCCCATATCTGAGATTTTCCTCCTTTATTTGAAGGGAGGAGACAGAGTTGATTGACAACCTAATTTCTAAGCATTAGTGTCTCTGTATTACAAAACCAAGGCTCTGTGTTTATTTATTTGTGGAATAAGGTTTTGTAGATGAGCCCCATCATTTAAAAACACTCAATTGTAAATCTGAATAAAAGTAAAAACAATTAAACTCAATAGACTCACACTGGCTTTAAATGCCTTTCTCAGTATTCCCAGTGATCACTGAAGAGAATGTCGAGCCAAGACTGTTCCCTATAGGATGGCATGTCGTGGCTTATTCATTTTATGTTAATAACATGTTATAGTCCAGAGTGAGAAGATTCTGCTCGATAGATGCACACCTGAGGCTGTTTAAGGCAGTAGGTGGATATACTTATAAGAAATAATATCTTCTAGTGTCATTACATCTGCTAACAGATATTTCATGCACACAGAATATATTTAGTGGAACGTTTTTTCCACTGATACACACCCATGCACAAAATGTAACCGGTACTGTTTGTCTTCATGCTGTTGTATGATGTAGGACCATCTGGCTCCCAAACACCAGCACCTCTTACATCAGGGTATTTCTGTGTGTAACTAAAGTGACACTGTCTTATTAAAGCACATAAACAGGTACTTCTTAAGCACTGTGCAAAGATAAATATTTTTTTCAGCATTCATGCATGGAGTACTGGACTTGATACCAGTGAGCATATTTCTAAGTTTTGAAGTCAAACATTTTTCTGAAAGAAGAGTTAATAATGTCTATTTTAGTGATTTTTAGTAAATACCAGAGAAGCTTATGTACATTTTCATCAGCATCTGAATACTACATAAAAGAATGGAGAATGTACGTATTCATGAAACTGAAAACTGAGAAAAAGGAAACACACTATCGCAAGAGTTATTGTAAACCAAAAGATGAAGACATATAAATATATTTTGAACAAAAATGAACAGTTACAGCTCTCTAAAGTGGATGGATTCTTCTGGAGTATAATTAATGTAAAGTATTTATCAATTTGCTGTTACACAGTGATATTACAAAAAAGAGAAATACTCAAGGTTGCTTTCATATTTTACATCATTTCCAACTATCAAAAACTTCTTTGATAAATAGTAGATGAATTTTGTTTTTCCAGAGCAAACCACAGCAAGACTTCACCAACATTCAAGACCCCAATAAACTACTTGAGCTTCTGTGATGTGCCAGGTCTGGCCAGCTGCTGTGACCACAGAGCAGTAATTCAGATGGCTCAGAGACAGAGCATGTGTGACCTATATGAGGGGGCAAGGAGTAGGAGAGGCATCTACTAAATATTGAAGTTCATTCAGAAAATGTTCAGTAACACCTACTGTGTGCTTAGCACTGGGGATAGGACAGTAGACAAGGGTGTTGGGATGTCTGCCATGGAGTTTATATTTCGGTGGGAAGGAGACTCTAGGTAGATGGTAAGTCTCAGGCCATGATCGACACTGTGATGAAATCAGCAGGGTATTCTGATGGAGAGAGATGAAGGCAGTGACTTAGAGTTGGTGCTCTGGAGACTTTCCTGTGGAGCTTCAGCTGCTGGCCAAGCCAGTGTTGGGCAGATACCAACATCCAGTACAGTAAACCAAGCCCTGGAGGGAATGATTGGCACAAAGCGCTAGGACAGGAAGTGGGTAGTAGAGAGCATTACCCAGGCTTAAATGTAAGGTGTTTTTGTTTTTGTTTTTGTTTTCAGATTAAACCCCGTTTTTAGCATCCCAAGAGAGGTTAGATTCTGAGGAAGGACCATTTGCTAAAGCTCATTTATGTTTCATCGTAGTCTAGATGCCAAGAGGAGGCTCCCTAACAGCAGCTCTGATGATCATCTAGGAAAATAGGAAGGTTCCAGGACTGCCACCAAGGGCATTGCTCTGCAGGTGTCTGAAGAGGTGGAGCCCGAGGCTGCATCTGTGATGGCCACATGCCCATCTATCCTTGCCACCCACCACTCCAACTTTCTCACTTCTGTTCTTCCCTTTGACTTTGTTCTGTCAGAATTTCATCTTGTACTCCTGAGTCTACTCTGGACAATCTTTTTGAAGGCCTTTTTGATGTTTTGAGCGTCTTTATCTTTCTAAAATGTCTGCTGATACTAATACTCTTTTCAAACAATGCTGAATGATAATCTGTATTTTTGAGAGAATTTTTCTCATCATATTTTCTCATTCTGGCCTCATCTTGTTCTCTAACTTCCTCATCTCTTTCTTCAGTCTTATTTGTAGATTCTCTAAATCTGTATAAGTATTCAGTGTTCCTACCTGACATGTCAAAGTAAAAGTGAGTGACTTCTGCTGCTACTCAGGGTGATACCAAAAGATGGAATGGCTGTCCCTTGAAAGGGATTTTTGATCTAGTTACAACAGTATGGAATTAGGTGCAGGTCTGCATGGCCAACCAACCATTTAACATGGACTTTTCTCATAATGTTTGCTGTGGACTTTTCTCAGAAAGGTTAGTTGGGGGAAGAAAGATTTTCAAAGTGCTTATATAGCATGCTTTAGTATATGGCTGGGAGTGACGTTTCATGACCCTATGCTATGTCCCTCTGCCCATGGTAGCTGACCATAGCTCTTCCTACAGCCATAGACACAGACCGTTCTGTAGCTCTGTTTCTGCCTGACGTGCTGCTGCTTTAGGTTGTTTCAGGGTGTCCTAGAACCTTCAGTTTGGTCTCTGATCCCTCGTCTGAAACCCAGAGAGACTGAGCAGAATTCATGTGAATTCAGGTGTCCTAGATAGTAGTCCCTGCCCACTAGTGCAGATATTGTAACTTTATTGTATAAAAGACCTTGTAGTCTCTAGTTCAGAGCATTCATTATGCTGGAGAGGCAGGGAAACTTCACTTCACTTCAATCCCACCTGGGTTACTGACCCCGCAGATTGACTCAATGCCCAGGGTTGGGGTAGGAGTGGTCTTCTTATCAGCCCCACAGTCTACTCAATCCATAGCCTCTGAGGCCCCACAGCTCTCTTTTCTGTTTTTTTTTGCTTTGCTGTCTCCCTTTCTCTCTGCCTCTTCTGGGAGAAATTCTATGAAGAGTTAGTTTGAGGCATTTATCTGTGTCTAAAAATCCCTACAGAACTAAGCTTTTAAATTGTATCTTTGTTTGTTTAAAATAAAGTTAGAAAAGGTTTGTAGCTACTCTTTCTCATTCCCCCACTTTGTCTCTAAGACAAAGAGCACAGAGACATCACTTTGTTTCATACAATGAAATACAAGGACAAAAAGAAACTCATTAATAGAGCAAAACATTATTCAGACAATCTTACTATAGTCTTAACATATAACATAATTATTTTAAAAAATATTCAGCAATCCTTGCAAAATTTTTGGTATGTTGGATCAACTGTATATACATAGAAATTTGGGGATGTTCATCATTTTGAATTCCTTCTATTTTCTCTGGACCTTTATATATTTTGATGTTAATCTTTTAAAATGCCTCCTAGAGTTTTAGGTTTTTATTTTTGAACAGTTTTCTTTTAAAAGTCAGTCACACATTCCTGCCTGAGATATTGTGGATAAAATATTTTGCCCCGTCTTCTCTTTAGACCAATGATTCTCAAACTTGAGAGTGTATCATAATTAACCAGAATCACCTCAAGGGCTTGTTAAACCACAGACTTCCAGGCCTCCCTCCCAGAGTTTTGGATTCAATAGTTCTGGGATGGGACACAAGAACTTCCATTTCTAAGTGCCCAGGTGATGCTGTTTCCGACCTCAAACTTTGAGAACCACAGAGTTGGTGATTATCTTGTAGCCAGAATACATTGCTGTGAGGCAGCAAGGTTTAGGGAAATGAGCATGCCTTTTGGAGTCAGACATATCTGTGTTGAAATATGAGAAAATTTCGGATTGCCTGGCCATGCATAATTAGTGCTGAATGGAAGCTACCTCTCTTCCTCTGTTCATTAGCACATCCCAGCTACTGGCCCACTATTGTAATTTTTTATAATCCTCATAGCTTCTTAAATTGAAAGAATTTGCAACAAGGAAAAAAAATAATAATGATAACACAAGTACTTTATATTTTTGTGGAATTTACAGCTTAAAAAATATCATGTACAAGGAGGCAGCATAGCACAGACAAATTATGGAACTTGGGCCCAACACCTGGATTTGCTATCTGCTATTTTCTGCACAATGATATGACTTTAGGCAAGGTACTTTATCTCCTGTCTGCTATTATTTCTTACATGTAAAATGAATTTAAAAAAATACTGCCAGCTTCATACTGTGCCCGATACCAAATGAAATTTTATTTCTTTTCAAAACTCATATTTTTCTGTTTCTAATTGATTGTGGACATTCAGAAACTGAGTGAAAGTCAACTTCATATGAAGTGTTTTTAGTCCTATATGACTCCTTACATTGTTATGGAATAACAGAAAGAGAATCAACCTCACAAGTGGCACTTTGGTTTGTCAATGACTATGTTATAAAAAAAGACATGCTTCTTGAGGGAAAAGACCCAAAGAAGACCAAACAGAAATGTGGCAGAGATTGGATATTTCCCAGAGACCCAGAAGGACCTGTTAGTATTTCTGGTGAGAGTGGGAGGACCATCATTCAGTTGTGCCCGAATCACTCAGGAGACTCCATGTTTCACCCCAAAACACACCTTCTCTGTGTGTACAGAGTCATGATCTTCCCTCTCTGACAGATCAAAAGCGTAGATTTCTGACAGCCACACGTATGTAAGGTTTGGGAACACGTGTGTTTTTTGCCATTCAGCCCTGCTCCCTAGCAGTCTAGGTCAGAGACTGGCATCTGACCTCTCACTTTTAGGAGGAGAGGATGGACACAAGTGAGAAAGAGAAGGAAGGGAAATAACAAGGTAATTCTGTCATCAAGGTAGACACATCTCTCTCGGCAACAGAAACTAAAACTGAAGAAATGTGTTGGTTATACGGGTTAAGAATGTCTATCTTCATTATGTATTTCTAGCCTTTATTTCTAAGAGCAAAAGAGTGTAAGGAGGAAATGGCCAAGATCATAGCCTTCAGCTTGGACCAGGATCAAATATTGTGTAAAGATGTATACAAGGATAAAATTTCATTTTTCTGGGATGCCTGGGTGGCTCAGTTGGTTAAGCAGCTGCCTTCGGCTCAGGTCATGATCCCAGCATCCTGGGATCGAGTCCCGCATCCGGCTCCTTGCTCAGCCTGCTTCTCCCTCTGCCTCTGCCTGCCATTCTGTCTGCCTGTGCTCGTTCTCTCCGCCTCTGTCTCTCTGATAATTAAATAAAATCTTTTAAAAAAAATTTCATTTTTCTTGTGTCATGGAAACCAAGTCTTGAGAACCTTGGAATTGAGAGATCTTAGAACTGCCAGTGGTCTGATCAAAGGCCAGCCTGCGCTTTCCCCCTAGATCCTATCCCTTCTCGCTGATGCAAGAACATCTCAGCAGTCCAGCAATTCTCCTGTTCTTTCTCTTATGCCTGTTTTCCCCTTTTTCTTGGATCATTCCCATCAGCATAGAAACCTCCCATCATTTCTCCCTTTTTATAACAGTTTCAGAAACTCCTTTGACTACCTTTCCTCCTTCACCTTCTGCCTTACTTCTCTGCTTTCCTTTCCAGCAAACCTGCTCAAAAGACTTTGGGTATTCCCTACACCCAGTTCCTCATCTCTTCTCTCAGACTTTGCTTCCACTCAGGATTCAACTCACCACTCTGGAGAAATGCCTCTTTTGGGGTCTATAGTGACATCAATTTTACTACACCTGCGAGTCCTATCTCCATATTCCCCTTACCGGAATGATCAGCAGTGTTGTATATGGTTAATCCTTCCTTGAAGCATATTCTTCATTAGCACGGACTTCTGGAAATTCTTTTTTCTCTCTTTCTCTTCTTTTCTCTTCTCTTTTTTCCTTTTCTTTTCTCTTTTTTTTCTTTTTTCCCCTCCCTCCTTCCTTCTTCCTAACTTCTTACCTCGTTCCTTCCTGCCTCCTTCCCTTCCTCTTCCGTTCCCTTCTTCCTTTCCTCCTTCTTCTTTCCTTCCTTCCTGCCTCCTTCCTTTCCTTTTCTTTCTCTTTCTTTCCTTTTTTAAAATTAGACTTTCAGTTCACTGCCATCTCCTGGTTTGTTTGTTTTTTTGTTTTTTTCTGTCTTGCCATCTACTTTTCAACTTCCTTTGCTCCTGCTTTGTCACTCCCTTGGCCTGGGCCTCTTTTTTCCTTTTCTTTTCTCTTTTTTTTCTTTTTTCCCCTCCCTCCTTCCTTCTTCCTAACTTCTTACCTCGTTCCTTCCTGCCTCCTTCCCTTCCTCTTCCGTTCCCTTCTTCCTTTCCTCCTTCTTCTTTCCTTCCTTCCTGCCTCCTTCCTTTCCTTTTCTTTCTCTTTCTTTCCTTTTTTAAAATTAGACTTTCAGTTCACTGCCATCTCCTGGTTTGTTTGTTTTTTTGTTTTTTTCTGTCTTGCCATCTACTTTTCAACTTCCTTTGCTCCTGCTTTGTCACTCCCTTGGCCTGGGC
>NC_081559.1:119703964-119736672 GCF_022355385.1 Mustela nigripes | reverse complement strand
ACTGTTGAGACTGGTAAGCCCCGGGAGCCGTCTCACAGTCGGCTTGTGGCTCTGACCACCATCGTTGTATTGACAATCCTCACATCTCCAGCTTTTCCTGATCGCTAAACTCCTATATCAAATTTTCTTCTTTATATCTCCATCTCAGTGTCTAGTCAACACCTCAGTGTGTTGATTAGACTTACTACACATGCTCCCTCCCTCCCTCCCCCTCAGCATGTGTCTCTTCACCTTCCCTTTCTCAGTTGGTAGCAGGTAAATCCACCTGTCATCAAGTCAACGACTTTGGAGCCCTCCTTGACTTCTCTCTTTTCTTGTTTCGTATCTAATTCATCAACAAGTCATTAGTTCTAATTTCAAAATATATTCAGAAAGTGATTGCTTCTCATCAGGCTATAATCACTACTTACATCTTAACTAGTCTTCCTGCTTCTACCCTTTTCTTCTTACACACTCTTCACAGTATAGTAGCTCAAATGCTTATTTTAAAAATCAAATATGTCACTCTCCTTCCCAAACCCCTCCATTTTTTTAGGAGTGAAAGCCAATCCCTTACAATTCAACGTCTTAGATAATCCACCCCCAGACATACTAGGTATGCTGCTTTTTAAGGCCTCTGCTGTTCCCTGCTTCCAGGCAGTTGCTGTAGGATCTCCTAATTCATGACTCACCCAAGAGCTCCTACAGCTTTGGAGGACCGTTCTGGTACTGACTGAAAGATTTTTACCTCACGCAGTTCATTTTCTCTGCCTGAAGGCTGTTCTCTCACCTTGGATTGTTCTTAGACTACATAAAACAAGACAGAAGTGCCAGGAAGGGACCCTTATCCAATAAGGGAGGGGAGCATGCCAGCTTCTTCATACCCTCAAGGGGCTTTTCTAAGTCTTCTCCAGCCTTTCATGGCTTCCCAGGGAGTTGAGCTCCAGTGCCCACAGTGGCAAACTAGTCATCAGTGCACACTTTATGTTTCCATTTTAAGATGTTATATAATTAGAATTTTTAATGTTGAATCATTACGAAATGAATTACTGAAATTAACCCAATTTTGTCATGACAGATTATTTTTTGATATATTATTAGATGAGGTTATTAATATTTAGTTTAGAATTTTGTGTCGAAGTTCACTAGTAAGATTATCCTGGAATTTTCTTTCTTAATCATTTTTCTCCTTCCTCCTGATTTTGGTATTGTTATTCTACTTCACCCTCTTTTTTGATTCTCTGCATGAGTTTGCATATGTTGGAATCACTTATTCATTAATGCTCTAGTAAAATTCATTTGTTAAATCTTCCAGAACCATTTGTTTGTTTTCAGGGGAAAATTTTACATACCATTTCAATTTAATTAATGCTATGAGATCATTGAAAATCTAGATGATATTCTAGTCTAATTTAATTAGACTATATTAGACTAATATTAGATTTATTTATTAATTAAATTAATAATATTAATTATTGTTATAGTAATAATATTATTAGATTAATTATATTTGACTAATATTAATAGACTAGATTATTCTAGTCTTATTGTCATTTTCATAATATTCAATGTGTTTTTGAAGTTTTTATTAAATTCCAGTTATTTAACATACAGTGTAACGTTAGTTTCAGCTGTACAATACAGTAATTCAATACTTCTATACAACACTCCATACCTATCAGAACAAATACACTCATTAATCCCCACCAACTCTTTCACCCATGCCCCACCTGCCTTCCCTCTGGGAACCATCAGCTTGTTCTCTAAAGTTAAGAGTCTTTTCTTGGTTTACCACCCTCTCTCTTCCTTCCACCTGTGCTCATTTGGTTTGTTTTTATATTCCACATATGAGTGAAATCATATGGTATTTGTCTTTCTCTGACTTATTTCACTTAGCATTATACTGTCTAGCTCCATCGACATCACTGCAAATGGCGAAATTTCATTCTTTTTGCCTGAGTAATATTCCACTGTATATATAAACCACAACTTCTTTATCCCTTCATCAGTTGATGGACATTTGGGCTCTTTCCATAATTTGCCTATTGTATATAATGCTGCTATAAACATTGGGGTGCATATATCCCTTCAAATTAGTATTTTTGTAAAATGCTTTGGGTAAATACCAACAAAATTTTTCACAGAGCTATAAAAAATGATCCTAAAATTTGTATGGGACCACAAAATACCCTGAAAAGCTAAAGCAACCTTGAAAAAGAAAAGCAAAGCTGGAGGCACCACAATTCTGGACTTCAGGGTATAGTACAAAGCTGTAGTCATCAAAACAATATGGTACTAACACAAAAATAGACACATAGATCAATAGAACACACATACACACCCACACACACAAAACAGAAGTGAACTCAAACTATATACTCAATTAATCTTCAACAGGGCAGGAAGAATGTCCAATGGGGAAAAAATGTCTCTTCAACAAATAGGTTTGGGAAAATGGACAGCAACATGGAAAAGGATGAAACTGGATCATTTTCTTACACCACACACAAAACTAAACTCAAAATCCATTAAAGACCTAAATGTGAGATAGGAAATCGTTAAAATCCTAGAGGGGAACACAGACATTAACCTCTTTGACATCAGCCATAGCAACTTTTTACTAGATATGTCTCCTGAGGCAAGGGAAACAAGCAAAAGTAAACTATTAGGATCACATCAAAGTAAAAAGCTACTGTAGCAAAGGAAACAAACAAACAAACAAACAAAAAACCTGAAAGGCAACCTATGAAATGGAAGAAGATATTTGCAAATGACATATCTGATAAAGGGTTAGTATCAAAAGTATATAAAGAACTTTTTCTATGTTTTTAAAGAATTCTGGGTTCTATATAAGTCTATTAGTTCAAATTTGTATATTTTATTAATCATCTATAGACTTATTGATCTTTATCTGCTTATCTGCTTAATTAGTTACTGAGGGAATTAAACTCCACATATGATAGCAATTTGTCAGTTTTTATTAGAGTTTTCATTGTCTGCTTTATATATTTTGAGACTATGTTATGAGATGCTTACAAGTCTAGAATTGTTATATGTTACTGATAAACTGAAATTTTTGTTGTTATATAATGACAAATGATAAAGAGAAATCTTGGTATTTTTTCTTTGTCTTCTTTTTTCTGTTCTCTCTTTTCTTGCCTTACTTTGAACCAATAAAATTTTTTCTTTAGTTAATAATTCATTTTCCATAGGAACTTTCATACATGATTTACTTAGTAAGATTAAAATTAATCGGTATCAGGAGTAGTCAAGATGGCGGAGAAGTAGCAGGCTGAGACTACATCAGCTAGCCAGAGATCAACTAGATAGCTTATCTAAAGATTGCAAACACCTACAAATCCATCAGCAGATCGAAGAGAAGAAGAAGAAGAAGAGCAACCTCTTTTTATCCCCTTTCTCCCTCCTCACGATTTGGGATCTTCTGATTTGGTTAAAGCATATTTTCCTGGGGTTGTTGCCAACCTATTAGTATTTTACTTCCTCCTTCATATACCCTTATCTGGGCAAAATGACAAGACGGAAAAATTCACCACAAAAAAAAGAACAAGAGGCAGTACCAAAGGCTAGGGACCTAATCAATACAGACATTGGTAATATGTCAGATTTAGAGTTCAGAATGACAATTCTCAAGGTTCTAGCCAGGCTTGAAAAAGGCATGGAAGATATTAGAGAAACCCTCTCGGGAGATATAAAAGCCCTTTCTGGAGAAAAAAAAGAACTAAAATCTAAACAAGTTGAAATTTAAAAAGCTATTAATGAGGTGCAATAAAAAATGGAGGCTCTCACTGCTAGGATAAATGAGGCAGAAGAAAGAATTAGTGATATAGAAGACCAAATGACAGAGAATAAAGAAGCTGAGCAAAAGAGGGACAAACAGCTACTGGACCACGAGGGGAGAATTCGAGAGATAAGTGACACAATAAGACGAAACAACATTAGAATAATTGGGATTCCAGAAGAAGAAGAAAGAGAGAGGGGAGCAGAAGGTATACTGGAGAGAATTATTAGGGAGAATTTCCCCAATATGGCAAAGGGAACGAGCATCAAAATTCAGGAGGTTCAGAGAACGCCCCTCAAAATCAATAAGAATAGGCCCACACCCCGTCACCTAATAGTAAAATTCAAAAGTCTTAGTGACAAAGAGAAAATCCTGAAAGCAGCCCGGGAAAAGAAGTCTGTAATATACAATGGTAAAAATATTAGATTGGCAGCTGACTTATCCACAGAGACCTGGCAGGCAAAAGAGCTGGCATGATATTTTCAGAGCACTAAACGAGAAAAACATGCAGCCAAGAATACTATATCCAGCTAGGCTATCATTGAAAATAGAAGGAGAGATTAAAAGCTTCCAGGACAAACAAAAACTGAAAGAATTTCCAAACACCAAAGCAGCTCTACAGGAAATATTGAAAGGGGTCCTCTAAGCAAAGAAAGAGCCTATAAGTGGTAGATCAGAAAGGAACAAATACCATATACAGTAACGGTCACCTTACAGGCAATACAATGGCACTAAATTCATATCTCTCAATAGTTACCCTGAATGTTAATGGGCTAAATGCCCCTGTCAAAAGACACAGGGTATCAAAATGGATAAAAAAAACAAAACCCATTTATATGTTGCCTCCAAGAAACTCATTTTAAGCCCGAAGACACCTCCAGATTTAAAGTGAGGGGGTGGAAAAGAATTTACCATGCTAATGGACATCAGAAGAAAGCAGGAGTGGCAATCCTTATATCAGATCAATAAGATTTTAAGCCAAAGACTATAATAAGAGATGAGGAAGGACACTGTATCATACTCAAAGGGTCTGTCCAACAAGAAGATCTAACAATTTTAAATATCTATGCCCCCAACGTGGGAGCAGTCAACTATATAAACCAATTAATAACAAAATCAAAGAAACACATCAACAATAATACAATAATAGTAGGGGACTTTAACACTCCCCTCACTGAAATGGACAGATCATCCAAGCAAAAGATCAGCAAGGAAATAAAGGCCTTAAACGACACACTGGACCAGATGGACATCACAGATATATTCAGAACATTTCATCCCAAAGCAACAGAATACACATTCTTCTCTAGTGCACATGGAACATTCTCCAGAATAGATCACATCCTCAATCGTAAATCAGGACTCAACCGTATCAAAAGATTGGGATCATTCCCTGCATATTGTCAGACCACAATGCTCTAAAGCTAGAACTCAACCACAAAAGGAAGTTTGGAAAGAACCCAAATACATGGAGACTAAACAGCATCCTTCTAAAGAATGAATGGGTCAACCGGGAAATTAAAGAAGAATTGAAAAAAATCATGGAAACAAATGATAATGAAAATACAACGGTTCAAAATCTGTGGGACACAACAAAGGCAGTCCTGGGAGGAAAATATATAGCGGTACAAGCCTTTCTCAAGAAACAAGAAAGGTCTCAGGTACACAACCTAACCCTACACCTAAAGGAGCTGGAGAAAGAACAAGAAAGAAACCCTAAGCCCAGCAGGAGAAGAGAAATCATAAAGATCAGAGCAGAAATCAATGAAATAGAAACCAAAAAGAAAATAGAACAAATCAACGAAACTAGGAGCTGGTTCTCTGAAAGAATTAATAAAATTGATAAACCCCTGGCCCGACTTATCAAAAAGAGAAAGGACCCAAATAAATAAAATCATGAATGAAAGAGGAGAGATCACAAAAACACCAAAGAAATACAAACTATTATAAGAACATACTATGAGCAACTCTACGCCAACCAATCTGACAATCTGGAAGAAATGGATGCATTCCTAGAAACATATACACTACCACAACTGAACCAGGAAGAAATAGAAAGCCTGAACAGACCCATAACCTGTAAGGAGATTGAAACAGTCATTAAAAATCTCCAGACAAACAAAAGCCCAGGGCCAAATGGCTTCCCAGGGGAATTCTGCCAAACATTTAAAGAAGAACTAATTCCTATTCTCCTGAAACTGTTCCAATAAATAGAAATGGAAGGAAAACTTCCAAACTCATTTTATGAGGCCAGCATCACCTTGATCCCAAAACCAGACAAGGATCCCATCAAAAAAAAGAGAGCTATAGACCAATATCCTTGATGAACACAGATGCGAAAATTCTCAACAAAATACTAGCCAATAGGATTCAACAGTACATTAAAAGGATTATTCACCATGACCAAGTGGGATTTATTCCAGGGCTGCAAGGTTGGTTCAACATCCGCAAATCAGTCAATGTGATACAACACATCACTAAAAGAAAGAACAAGAACCATATGATACTCTCAATAGATGCTGAAAAAGCATTTGACAAAGTACAGCATCCCTTCCTGATCAAAACTCTTCAAAGTGTAGGGATAGAGGGCACATACCTCAAAATCATTAAAGCCATCTATGAAAAACCCACCGCAAATATCGTTCTCAATGGAGAAAAACTGAAAGCTTTTCCGCTAAGGTCAGGAACACAGCAGGGATGTCCATTATCACCACTGCTATTCAACATAGTACTAGAGGTCCTAGCCTCAGCAATCAGACAACAAAAGGAAATTAAAGGCATCCAAATCGGCAAAGAAGAAGTCAAATTATCACTCTTCGCAGATGATATGATACTATATGTGGAAAACCCAAAAGACTCCACTCCAAAACTGCTAGAACTTGTACAGGAATTCAGTAAAGTGTCAGGATATAAAATCAATGCACAGAAATCAGTTGCATTTCTCTACACCAACAAGAAGACAGAAGAAAGAGAAATTAAGGAGTCCATCCCATTTACAATTGCACCCCAAACCATAAGATACCTACGAATAAACCTAACCAAAGAGGCAAAGAATCTATATTCAGAAAACTATAAAGTACTCATGAAAGAAATTGAGGAAGACACAAAGAAATGGAAAAATGTTCCATGCTCCTGAATGGGAAGAATAAATATTGTGAAAATGTCTATACTACCTAAAGCAATCTACACATTTAATGCAATTCCTATCAAAGTACCATCCATCTTTTTCAAAGAAATGGAACAAATAATTCTAAAATTTATATGGAACCAGAAAAGACCTCGAATAGTCAAAGGGATATTGAAAAAGAAAACCAAAGTTGGTGGCATCACAATTCCGGACTTCAAGCTCTATTACAAAGCTGTCATCATCAAGACAGGATGGTACTGGCACAAAAACAGACACATAGATCAATGGAACAGAATAGAGAGCCCAGAGATATACCCTCAACTCTATGGTCAACTCATCTTTGACAAAGCAGGAAAGAATGTCCAATGGAAAAAAGACAGCCTCTTCAATAAATGGTGCTGGGAAAATTGGACAGCCACATGCAGAAGAATGAAATTGGACCATTTCCTTACACCACACACGAAAATAGACTCAAAATGGATGAAGGACGTCTCTGTGAGACAGGAATCCATCAAAATCCTTGAGGAGAACACAGGCAGCAACCTCTTCGACCTCAGCAGCAGCAACATCTTCCTAGGAACATCACCAAAGGCAAGGGAAGCAAGGGCAAAAATGAACTATTGGGATTTCATCAAGATCAAAAGCTTTTGCACAGCAAAGGAAACAGTTAATAAAATCAAAAGACAACTGACAGAATGGGAGAAGATATTTTCAAATGACATATCAGATAAAGGACTAGTGTACAAAATCTATAAAGAGGATAGGTTGAGCAAACTCAACACCCAAAGAACAAATAATCCAATCAAGAAATGGGCAGAGGACATGAACAGACATTTCTGCAAAGAAGACATCCAGATGGCCAACAGACACATGAAAAAGTGCTCCATATCACTCGGCATCAGGGAAATACAAATCAAATCACCTCACACCAGTCAGAATGGCTAAAATCAACAAGTCAGGAAATGACAGATGCTGGCGAGGATGCGGAGAAACGGGAACCCTCCTACACTGTTGGTGGGAATGCAAGCTGGTGCAGCCACTCTGGAAAACAGCATGGAGGTTCCTCAAAATGTTGAAAATAGAACTGCCCTATGACCCAGCAATTGCACTACTGGGTATTTACCCTAACGATACAAACGTAGTGATCAAAGGGGCATGTGCATCCCAATGTTTATAGCAGCAATGTCCACAATAGCCAAACTATGGAAAGAACCTAGATGTCCATGAACAGATGAATGGATCAAGAAGATGTGGTATATATACACAATGGAATACTATGCAGCCATCAAAAGAAATGAAATCTTGCCATTTGCGACAACATGGATGGAACTAGAGCGTATCATGCTTAGCGAAATAAGTCAAGCGGAGAAAGACCACTATCATATGATCTCCCTGATATGAGGAAGTGGTGATGCAACATGGGGTCTTAAGTGGGTAGGAGTAGAATCAATGAAACAAGATGGAATTGGGAGGGAGACAAACCATAAGTGACTCTTAATCTCACCAAACAAACTGAGGGTTGCTGGGGGGAGGGAGGTTGGGAGAAGGGGGTGGGATTATGGACATTGGGGAGGGTATGTGCTTTGGTGAGTGCTGTGAAGTGTGTAAACCTGGTGATTCACAGACCTGTACCCCTGGGGATAAAAATATATGTTTATAAAAAATAAAAAATTAAAAATAAAAAAAATTAATCAGTATCTTCACCATCCTTTCAGTATAATCATAGGCTTCTTTAAATAAATTCCAACCCCCCTGACTCCTATACTATTTTTTTTTAAGATTATATTTATTTATTTGACAGACAGAGATCACAAGTAGGCAGAGCATCAGGCAGAGAGAGAGGAAGAAGCAGGATCCCTGCTGAGTAGAGAGCCTGATGCGGGGCTTGATCCCAGGACCCTGAGATCATGACCTGAGCTGAAAGGCAGAGGCTTACCGCACTGAGTCACCCAGGTGCCCCTCCTATACTATTTTTAAACCATGTTTAATAATTCTTTCCCAACTTTGATGTTATTATTATTGCTCTATGAGTTAATGTTTATTTAGTTTGCTCACATGTTAACCATCTTGTTCATTTATTAATGCTTTTGCATGCCAGTTTTGCATTTTGGATGTTCTTTTCTTCCTATAGTGCATTACATAGAAGACCCCTTGTGCGTGGGTCTATTTAAAGTCTTTGTTGTATTTGTCTGAAATGACTTTCTTTTCCTTTTGTTTTGGGAGAGAAGATTGCTCACTTTAGGGGCCCCTGGGTGGCAAAGTCAGTTAAGCATCCAGCTCTTGATTTCAGCTCAGGTCATGCATGATCTCAGGCTCCTTTAGCCCTGTATGGGGATCCATGCTCAGTACAGTGTCTGCTTGAGATTCTTTCTCTTCTCCCACTGCCAATCCCTCTCATGCTCTCTCTCTCTCTCCCCCTCAAATAAATGAGTAAATCTTAACACAAAACAAAACAAAACTGCTCATTTTACATGGCTAAGTTGGCAGTTATTTTCTCATGGTTTATCCTAGCCTTTGGAGATGATCTCCAGATCCCTGGCTTCCTTTTTTGTTGCAGAGAAGGCTTCTGGCAGTTTAGTACATTTTCTTTTAAGTAATAGGTTACTGTTTTTCAAATTTTCTTATTGATTAATTAAGTAGTGCATCTTCACTATCGTTTGTATAGGTATAGATTTTGTTTTATTAATTCTGACTGGAATTCACTGTCGATCAGAAATGTGAGGAAACTTTAATCCACTTTCTCTTTGAGCTTTTTGATTCTTCCTAATATATATATTTTTGAGATTCTTGTTAGACACGTTAGCCCTTCTCATTCTGCCTTCCATATTTTTAAATCATTTTAATATTTTAATCTCTTTATCTCTCTGTCCTATAGTCTGAGTAAATTCTTCAGATCTATTTCCCAGTTCTTTAAATGTGTCAAATTTGTTATTTAGTCCATCTACCAAAATTCTTGGTATTTGTTACATTCTTCATTACTAGGTGTGATAATTAGTTCTTTATCAAATCTGCCTCATTGTTTTTGATAGTTTCTTGTTCATCAACCATCAATTAGATATGTTCATTTCATCAATGAAGTTAAATTTATTTTATATTCTATAGCCCTTATTTCCACAATTTGCAACTTTATGAGTATGATACTGCTGTCCTTTTTTTATTTACTGTCTCTCATTAATTTGTTTTATTTTTATAATTAGTTCTTCACATGTTTTATTATTGTCTTTTGGAAAAAGGTGCATTCATATGTCTTGCAGTCTTACCTGAAGGAATTCTTTAATGATTGATTAAAGATCTCTTCCTTCAAGAAAATTTGTGTTTACCTCTACCAGGATGCAACCCAGACCACTTTGAATTCTTAACTTGGTTTTTTGGGGAGACTAAACAGTAGATGGATTCAGGTGCCAAATGCACCTGAGAGACTAATTATTGTTACAAGTTATTTTTATTCTTTGGAGGTAGAATTGTTCACTGTGTATATCTAGGTTCGTGGTTATTTTCCACCTTTACCCAGAGTTACCCTAGATGAGTCATATTTTTTTTTCTTGTTAATTGTTTCATTTGGGGCATTTCTTTCCATCGGCTCAGGCTGCTCAAGTAGTGGGAGTTAATATATCTCTAAATTTCTTTCCCACATTGCATGGCCATAGGCTTTATCACCATTCTCTGCATAGCCAACTAAAACCAAAGCTCCAAGGAACAAGGGATTGACAGATATTCCCACAATACCTGTTAGCGTCCTGTCTTGCTCACATATACATATGCTATTTATTTATTTAATCCTTTTGCCTATGTTCAAAAATATTTTGTATTTTTATTTATTTTTCATGGGAAGGTATTTTTATAAATTTTTACACTATTGACTTTAAACATTATAAGCAAATGGAAGTTACCTAATGCTTTTTTAAAAAAATTAACATATAATGTATTATTTGCCCCAGGGATACAGGTCTGTGAATCATCAGGCTTAGACATTTCACAGCACTCACTATAGCACATACCCTTCCCAATGTCCATAACCCAGCCACCCTATCTCTAACCCCCCAGCCCCCAGCATCCTTCAATTTGTTTTGTGAGATTAAGAGTCTCTTATGGTTTGTCTCCCTCCCAATCCCATCTTGTTTCATTTTTTCCTTCCCTACCCCTTACAAAGCCCCCAACCTGCCTCTCAAATTCTTTTTTATTTTCTGTAGAAAAAACAAAAAAACAAACTCTTTCCCAAAATTTATGATGCTGGAGGTAATCATTATGCTCATTCCTGGCTAAAAATAATTTAGTAGGTTAGTGTCAGCATTTAAATAAAAACCCATAGCTTCCAGCTCAAGATAAATAATCTAAAATTCACAGTTGTCGTTGTTGTTAATAGATATGGTATTGTTATTGTCAACTAGAAAATTCTGTCTACATAGTGTATCTTCACAAGATAATTAATTTTATAAAACTTTATGCACTTATATAACATTGTACACAACCTGATGATGTGTCACATTCACTTCAATAACTGAATTGCTATCGATTCTATGTGGTTGTCCTGGAAACAGAAAATTAAGGGCTGTAAAATAATAGCGGTCTCAAAATTATCACTCTTTCTTCATGTTGAAAATGTATTTATCTCAACAACAAACACTAAAAATCTTAGTAAGAACTTTAAAAGTGATCCTAGAGTTAAGAATGACCTAAAATGCTTTTGTTATTTAATATTTTCTAATTATTGCTGATGCTAATTTTGTTTCTACTCTCAAAGTCCCAATTTTTTAGTACTAACTTTGATAAATACACTATTTTTTAAAAAGATTTATTTTGGATAGAGAGAGTGCTGGGCGGGGAGTAGGAGCAGAAGGAGAGGAAGAGAAATCTTCAATAGACTCCCTGCTAAGCATGAGGGTCTTGATCTCAGGACCTTAAGATCATGACCTGAGCTGAAATCAAGAGTCAGACTTAACCAACTAAGCCACCCAGGCACCCCTGAATACACTACTTTATATGTTTAGCATGTTTTGAAAGTATAGTCACTATTCAAATTCTCTTTGGGACGAGTCACAACATATATAATCCAAACCACAAACACAGATTAAATGATATTTAATAAATTTCTTCTTCTAAGTCTAAGAACATCATGAGATGGGAAATCCTTTTCTAGATTTGATATTTCAACATTGCAGCATAAAAAAGAGGAAGAAAGTGCTATCATCTGCTGTTCTGGGTATTATTTTATTTTAGGATAAAAAAAAAGAACTGCATGATTTCAGGGACCTGAAGCAAAAGGGGACTTGAACTGGCTTGTGACATTGTCAAGAAATAGGGCTCAGTATGAGCAGGAACAAATGCAATGCATGGCTCTACTGATCTGTATCACACCAGTACGTTCTAGGTCACTCTTTGGGGCATTGTTCAATACCAAACAATCCCTAGCCTCATCTGTCCTCAGACAGTCTCTGATCTGGAAAGTGTCAAATTCAGCTGAGACATAAGAGATTTTACAGCTTTGACCATAACTTAGACAAATAATTATTTGTTTCCCTCTCTCAAGATAGATTATTTAGTTCCTGTGGAATTAGAAGGTGTGGAATTGGTTTTATGTACAGTGACTAAACTGGTTAATTGTGCTAGGGCCGTGGGTGCAGACTCTGAGAGGCACCAAGGGAAGGAACTGATTCTTTTCTTGGGACGAGGTGTCTGCTTCCTGCTGAGAAATACAGAATCCTGGAATGTCAAATATAACTTATCAAAAAGAACTGGGAAAATCATTTTCTTTTTGGGTTTCTTGGGTGTGTGTGTGTATGTTTATTTTTTCCTGGAATCATAGATTCCTAGAGAATTGTTTCTCATATTTGTTTCTTGCTATGCTGGTGGGCTCTGACCTTCTAAATTTTAGAGACTTTCAGCATTTTTCTTTTGTCTCACTTATGTGATCTGAGGATGAGAAGCACTGTGCTATGGGGCTGTGAAAAATCTCATGTTTATCACTCTATGTGATTTGCTCAGGAATAAGGTCCGTGGCTTTTATCAGCTTCACAAAATGGTTTGTGATACCCTCCCCTTAAAAAATATTAAATGATTTATTTTAACAGCCTTTCTATAGATAAGTCTGCTTAGTTTCTAGAAATCATAGCGTATTTTCTATAATTCCTCCAACTTTTTCGTTAGGAGGATAATAATTTACCACAGATAAACATCTACTTGCACTGTACTTGCATTTCAGTAATGAAGAACTTATTGTTGTTTAGACATTCAGCAATGATGGATTGGATTTGGCAAAGCTTGATGATATGACATACCAAATGCACTGAGACGAAATTGCTTCAAAGTTGATAAACTGAAACAAATGAATTTAAACTTGAAATGAACTTTAACAAAAGTCATCCATCTCATTTTAGTGATAATTTACTTTTTAAAAGGACATAATAGACAGCATTATAATCTAGATAGTAGAAGACAGCGTGCAATTTTCTATCTACAAGGTGAAAATGCTTTTATTTACTTATATAGTTTCCTTATTTTCAGTTTCAGTAGTCAGTGCTTATTTTAAGTTTTTACTTGTAGTTTAAAAAAAGGATGAGAAGTATGTCTCATTAGATTATTTCTTAAGTATTTGCATTTAAATTTTGTATCAGTTGGTATCTGGAGTTTTGACTATACATCATACAGAAACCAAGTCTGCCAACTCTGGCAAGTTTTCAGTCTGAAGGAATAAACAACATAACACTTTTACTAATAAAATCAGAATTAAAATGTTATAAAGCTCTCTATATGGTTTGACTTAAGATTTTTAAAAATCTGTGTATTTTACATACTTAAAAAAGTAAACTTGTAACTTATACACAAAATTGCATTCCTTCATGAATAAGTAACATGAATTCAAGAGAAAATAATAACACCAATTATTAAACGATGAAAGTAACCGTACTATTTCTTATAGACTTCAAGGCAAGACTGTAGATCTGGATAATTTTTAAAAATTGGATTGTTATTTATTAATTTTATGTTTTTTAAAAAAAACTGATTTATTACATACAAAACTAGGAGCAACTAGAATGTAATAACACTGTTGCTCTGAGACAGCGGATTACTAGTTTATGTTTTGTATTTACAGTTAAGGTGTTCAACAAGATGGAGTTAGTAGGATAAACCCTTCACCTCCTTCCCCTTATTCATTATATATTACTGGAAATTATCTATTTTTTGACAGACAAAAAAGGTTGCATCACTGATATACTATATAACTCTTCTTTTATTTATGCTAGACTTTAATGAAATTTTGTTTGGGAAATGTTGATTTCTAAAAATTAAATTTACAGGTAAAGGACATACATAGTTGAGATATATATATCTATATATATATACACACACACATACATATACTTATATAATTATATTTTTATATGTTTTATACATTTAACATACACATATATATGTGTGTTTTACCTACATACTTATTTTACATTCACCTTTTTTGATTAACTTTCTTCTAAAGGAAATCTGTACAGCACATAAACATCAACTATTACATTTTAAGAATGAATGTACGAAAGTGGAATATTGTTTGGTGATTATTGCATTTGATACATTTCTATCTTTTCATTGTAATTATTTTCAACATTTCTACTGGCAGTTGATTTATTCTTCTTTAGCTACTCCAAGAGAAGATGTCAAGTTATCTGGGGGTAAGGTGAGAAGTATTATTTCTATAAAGGCTGTCAATGTAGAGAGAATACACAGATGTGTCATGATTTAAAAGAAATTCACTTAAGCGAATAGTGTCAATGGGTTATAGAACTGCTGAACTCATCGAAAGCATTGTGGAATAAAATGTATGAGAAATATAGTATTCGTAATTAAGTTTTTTAATGAATTGCCTTGTTAATCCATACACTGTATGCATGTTGCAACATTTTCTAGGCTTAATTAGTGTACTTGATGATTATGTTTATTTTCTGATGTACACACTGATTAAGCATTGTCCATACACTGGAGCTTGAAACAAGATCAGTCTGTAAAGTAATACCTAGTTGTCTAACTGGGGACTCAAAATGCAAATAGATCAACTTATGTAAAATTAAATTAGTTCTAATAGAACCCATTTTGCCTGAGCAGCTGGTGTCACATTATAAACAGCGTTCTCTTGTTATAAGAAATAAAGGGCTTCTGTTGACAGATCCTTATATCCTTTTAAGCTTAAAAAACTGAATGCGTACAATGTGAGGGTTGAACTGCAACTCTTAGACACAAGGAATCATGGAGTATGTTCAGTTAACTCATTCTATTGTGTTCTAGAAATGCAACTCATTATGTCATTATGGCATTTGGAGGAGTGAGTGCCAGGTTTCAAAATGCTTTTCATCAAAAACTCCTGTTTTTAGTCACTTACAACTTTCACGAATTATCTGTTATATTAAAGTTCTCCAGATAGTTTTAACTCAAAAATTCAAAATAATCATATATTCCAAAATTTAGCGAATACTTCTCTACCTTAGTTAGAAAATATTTTAGGTATGTTCTTTTTTTCTCCCTTCCATTAAGTGGTTAAATTCATAAAGTCAGATTTAGGATTTAGGAAGTTAATAAACCAAAAAATTATTTTAAAGTTACTTGTAACACTGTTAAGAAAGCATTTGTTCATTCATTTGTATACATTTGTTGTACACAAACAAACATTAGTTAAATAGTTCCTGATCAATATCATACACTGTACTAACCATTGGATTCGTGTAAAAGATGTCTCCTGTTCTCAGGGAGATGATGACTTCATGAGGAATATATTAGGAAGGAAAATAAACCGCAAAATAGTGGGCTGAATGTAATTTGCGGGTGTTAACAGTGCACTGGTGGACAACAGAAAATCTAAAGGGAAAATTATTGCCGTAGACTACATGGATATTTATTCACACAACTTCTGTAAGGTCTATTTCCTAGAAAAATCTTAGATGTCATAAATCCATGAGCTTTGGGGGAAAGAGAGGAGGGGGAGAAGGTATTAGGTAGTGATACTGTGTATTCATTGATAAGCTACTCGATACTAAGCATCATAGGGAACAGTGACCTGGCAAGATTTAAGAAATATTCAATAGCACTATGATTCACCATTCAAAGGATAAAATGACAAGGAACCCTTATATTAATAGTGGCAGGACACACTGGTATTACCATAGTAGAGAGCAATAGAATTTTTTAAAATAAAAACCCTGAAAAGGAAAAACAAAACAAAAACCACTTCTCACCAAGGATGTTCACCACAGCACTATTTCTAATGGAGAAGCACTGAAAAAACATTATCTTTCAAAAGGGGAAGACCGAGCATACAGTGAGATAAACATTTGATAAAATGAAGTTTTTTGACCCCATCCACGAAAATGATTTTTACAAAACTTTAGAAGATCTATAAAATGCCAATGCCACGATGTTACATGAAGTTAGCATGTCATAAATTGTGTAAACAATGCGTTAAAATATGTAGAACAAGAAATAAACACTTTTTTCCCATTGGAAAAATTGTGGAGAAAAGTAAATTATTGTTCTTTTACAATTATATTTTCCAAATTTTCTCAAGGTACAAATTGAATTTATTGGAGAAGGGAAAAAATTTAAAATATAGACCAGTTACAAGAAGTAAAAATGTGGTTTTGCCATGAATTATCAAAGTTAAGTTTTTAAGAGCCTTCATGTACTCATTTGGCAGAGTCTTCATCCCCAAACTTGGAAGATAATATTCCAGAAAAAAAGGGGGATGTGAAAGAACATTAGATTCTGGGTCAGAGATTTAATAAATAACCTGGTAAACTTGGCCCAAACTTCTGTCAGTTCCTTCATGGAAAATGAAGAGTGTGTGCTAAGTGAGTTCTAAAGACCCTTGAACATCTCCCATTTGGATCTCCTGATACCACCATGAAACTGGCAGTGCAGAGAAAAGTATCACTCTCTCTGACGCAGAAGATATGGATACTCAAACTCCAGATGGAGAGTCACTCAGAGATAAATCCAAGCAATTCCACAATGCACTGTATCCTGCCCAAAGACCACTCCAAAATGTGATTTCCAATCGCATCGAACCACACCTTTTGGCACTAAACTCATACCAACTCAGCTGCTCAGTGGCCCAAAGGGCAGCCAACATTCTCAGAAATTTCTGTAGCAGTGATATAAATTGTGCCTTCAGGTACTGCTAACATACTCTTAAGTGATATCCTATGAAGTTCTCTCAGAAGCCTGGTATTCTAGGCTTAAATTCTTGTATTCTTGTCTTAAATTTTTCCTGCTAGTTTTACACCTTAGAACTGGTTACTGACTTCATCAGCTTTGTGGAGAAAATCAGCAGTCATGCTATGTGAGAATGCATTCACCCATTTATCTGTGCATTGTAGTTCATTTTAAAGGTTTCCTAGGAATAGCCCCCCAGTTCACATCCAAATAGAGGATGTTGGGTCATCTTTCTGGGTGTATAGCCGTGGTTAGGGTCTTAGATTTTCTCCAGGCTGTGGGTGTATATTTAACTGACAGCATTAGAGAGTTTCACTTATGAGGGTGTTATCATTAAAGCCATCACCACCTGGCATTGGTCTAAATCTCCCATAGAAATGATACTTAATGGGTACTTGAAGGATATTCCAGAAATTCTAAAAATTATTCCTAGATTGAGTCACATGGCAAAACTCTATCTAGTTTGGACTCCATGTGCTATGGCTTGATGTCATCAGCCTCTACTGAGAGGCAGCACAAAGTCACTATGGTCTGGCAGGATGTGGCTGAGTTCACTACCCATTATGTCATACAGGGTCTTCTTAGAAGACAAAAATCCAGCTGACCTAAGTGCCAGGAGTAGCTGCACTTCTCCTAAGCAGTGGATCTATTGTGATCCCATAGATACTATGAACTATATGACAGTTGCCCCACACACAACATACACTGCTGCTAAGACGCTTACAGCAATGTTGCAGGTATACCCACAGCAAGGGAATAGGGCTTACTGCTCTGCATTCTTCAGCCACCTCCCTGCTTGATTTTATATCCCCCAACTTGGTTTTCCTTCCTTTACGGCTCCTTTACATTTATTATGCATACTTTCATTTTATGAATTTTTATAAGTTGCTTTAAATTTTTCCTGGAACAAATGATACATTAGTAAATAAGTAAATAAATAAATGATCTTCAGTGCTTCAGCATCATCACCTGTAATCTGGAGGCCTGGGAAGATGCCAGGCCTGCTGAATGTTGGGCAAGATCCCTGCCCTCATGTATATCCTAGGTCTGCTCCAGATTTTGAGACCTGTTGAGAAAGGAAGTAGTTTCTAGCTTAGTCAACACTTACTACTCCAAGTGAAACACAGTAGCAAGTTGAATATGAGGAGACTTGAGTAAGCCACTGTGGTTACTATCTACATTAAAACTCAGGTTTCGGAGGTGAAGAAGTGGGGGGATTCATTTTTTTTTAAGATTTATTTATTTTAGGGGTGAGAGAGCACAAGCAGGGAAAGGCACAGAGGCAGAGGGAGAGAAAAGAGAAAAGAATCTCAAGCAGACTCTGTGCTGAGCACTCCCTGAGCTCACCCTGAGATGAGACAATTCCCTTAGCCAAACCAAGAATCAGACACTTTAGCCAACTGAGCCCCGCAAGTGATCCAGGGATATATTTTTATGTATATAGACAGTCACACTAGACCAAAATGCAATTTGCTATGTCTCAATATTTGAATTTCGTCATAATCAGCAGGTATGTCGTGAAGGATCCTTAATGCACTCTTTAATGCGCCAAAGGAGTTTGCTCAAGAAGGTGAAGAAATAATAGTAAATCAAAACATTTATATCGGGGTGAGCTATGATCATTGCGCTTATTTTCATGCACTGTTTCCTTTTAATCTCACTCTGATCTTGGATGTCTATGCCCAGATGAATTAGCCACGGAGATGAAAGGCAGGAATGAGACAGCAGTTGAGGGAAGCCCAGGGAGGATGCATCCAAGATAAGCTCAGGGCCTGGCAGCCAGAGAATGTTTCTGCTCTTTGCCACTGAACCTGACAGCTGTTTGTTACCTCCGGAATCCCAGGTGAAGCGTGTTCACATGAGTACCCTGTTTAAAATTTGTGTGCAGCAAAGAGAACGTAGAACATTTGTCTTAAATACAGGCTGCATAGTGATCATTCTGCCATGTGTTTTTGTTATTTAAGAATAGATATATATTTTCCCATTAGATGATTTTATGTTATTTTCCCATTAGATGATTTTATGTTATCCTAACGACCCTTAACTGCACCTTGTTGCTGTCCCCCACATTCACAGAGGCTCCAGCCCCGGCTCACTATCTTCCTCTTCACCACACTCCTAATGCTACTGTCGGCCACATGACTACCCGAGTCATACACTAGCCTTTCATTCCCTTGGCCTCCCCACCACACCACCCCCCCTTCCCTGGCTGATCTTTTCTTCTATGCCCCTCATTCTCAACTTATATGCCTGACCTCATCGTTACCAGTAGCTGCAATATCTCAGAATTCTATATTTTGAGTATCCACTCCTGCCTGATTTCTTTTCCCTCTTCTCTAAGTGTGGATGGTGCAACATTACACACCACTGAAACCACCGCAGCCTTCACCCCACCCCACTGTCACCATATCCTACTCGCCGGCTTAAAACTCGGTCCCCCTACTCTGTAGCTGCACCGGAGCAGACACACAGGGCTAGAGAAGGATGGGACTGCTCTACATCCTTCCTCAGCTCCTGGTTTGCAAGCCACAGCACTCCCTTACTTTTTAAAATAATACTGGAAGGTAAAAACTTCCTTGGTGTTCTAAGTATGTACATTTCCTTCACTTGTTCAATGGATTTCACACCTTCCACTTTCTTAAGGGTTCACTGTGGTCACAATATACTCTTCCATTTCATTGTCAGTTTGTCTTCTCTCTGTATGATTCCATAAAACAAAATGATGCATTGTTCTTAACTACAACTGCCTTGACCGCATCTCCAGCCACACTTAGAGTGCTATCACTCTGTTCCTGCCCATGGTCACAGTAACCCATCTTGAAAGAGCCATTTATTGCCTGTCACCACTTCTGTTCATCTTGTTTCTCCTCAGTTCACTCCACAGTATCCTCGTTCCTAAAACTGCCCTTACATGGTCACCTCTGATCTCGAATTGCCAATTCAATGGTTACTTTCTTGTCTTCAATTCATTTGACTGCTTGCCAGTATTTGATGGAGTTGACCATACACTTTTTCTTAAGAAACACTTTTCTCTTGATGTCTGTGATGTCACTGCTCATTTTCCCCTACTGGCTTTTCCCTGTGCTTGTCCCTAAATATTATTTTGTTTCATAATATGGTCATTAGATCCCTACCTTTCCTAGAGCTACACACTCCCTATAGAATCGTAGCTAGTCCTTTTGGCTCTAAACTCTATCTTAATGGCTACCACACCCAAAAGTCTAAACTGGACTTTTCCCTGAAATCCAGATGCATGCTCAGTAAGCATCTTAATTTTATTATGGACAAATGAAAACCTTTATTTTCCTATCCTGATCCAAACTTGTTTCTTCCAGTTCCTCTGTCACTAAATAAACTACCTTCCATGCAGTTGCTCAGGCCAAAAATAGAAAGTAATTCTTACCTCATTTTCAACAAATTCTGTGGCTCTTATCTCTAAATTATTTCTGAATCTGTCCATATTTCTTTATCTCCATTGTTCTCTTTCTAAAACATAAGCTGCCTTATAGCTGCCTGGATTATTTTAATAGCATTTAATTTGTCTTCTTCTTTGTTCTCTGTCTCCCCTCAATTAGTTCCCATGTCACCCATCTAGAATGTCTAGAATGACCTTTTAGACATGTAAGTCACCCGTGTTTCTTCTCTAGTTGGAGCCCTCTGGTAATTTCCCCTTGCACCTACAATAACTCTGAACTGCTCACCACAGGTTAAGCTCCAAATCTGACCTTCCTTCCTATTTTCGCCTTCATTCCCATTCCCTCTGCTCCACTGCAGGACTTTCTTATTTTCTTTCAAGCACACCAAGCTCATTGTCAGCTCAGGGCTTTCGTATTTACCTCTTCTTCTGCTTAGGAATCTCTGCCTTCAGCTCTTCCTCCAGCTGACTCTTTGTAAGTCACTCAGGTCTAGGCCTGGACTTCATATTTTCAGTGATGACTTCCATTATACATTCCACCCCTAGACACATGCACACACACTACAGAGTTATTCTCTACCCCATTGCCCTGCCCTATTTCATTCACAACTGTCATCTTGTTCTCACTTGTCTTTCTGCTTATTCTGGAATCCAGGCTCTTTGTGACAGGAAGTTTGTCCCATTCTCTACTGCATCTCTGGAGCATAAAATGGTGCCAGGGACAGAGTAGGAGCTTGACAAATACGTGCCAAATATATGCACCTGTAAAGCTCAAAAACTGGTATCTCGATATAACTTTAATAAATGGGATAATTATAGAATTGAAGTTCACACTCAATTTAATGATTTGGTGAGTCTGGATAGACAGTTTATTTTCTATAACACTTGATGAAAATATTTATAAGATGTGTAAGTAATGTTTCTTTTCTTAGTGAATACCTAATTGTAGACATTTTCTTCTCATCCAGATCCAACACTGAATTATTTTTACTGTCTTGACTTTAATTTTTAGTTGTTTAAAAACTGAGGTCTTTTGAGTTTAATGCAAAGTGTTCTTTTACTATTTGCATATTACAATATCATATATTTATAATGAGTTAAGTCAGTGATATTTAGATAATGTGCATACTCAAATTTTGACCCCAAAGGTTTTTTTTTTAATTCAGTGTATATTCCCTGCTAGAACAATAAATAATATAAAGTAAAATTGTCTGTGTAAAATTAAAATGAATTAACCAGAGAGCTCATGCAAAAAAAAAAAAAAAAAAAAAAAAAAAGTTTGCTCTTTATTTCACAACTGCTCCTTATCTGGACAATTAAAAAAAAAATTACGATTTTTATTATGTTGACATTTGTTTCTTTTTCTAATTCTCTTTAGCAAACTCTGTGCATATACAAGGCTGTGACTAATCCCAGGAGATTAGAGAAGAGTATTTGGGATGGGGAGGAGGAAGCATTTTCTGAAAAACAGATGATTACAGGAGAGAAATCACCCACATCCCTGGTGTTCAAAGCCAGCTTTCCACATTTCCCTTGCTTCAGTACCTCTCCTCCAAGCTGTGTCTTAACTCTTTGAGCATATTCTGAATCAGGTGCCCTGGGAGGTCTAGATTTACCTTAATAAACTTCCACTTATTTTCTCATTTTCAAAACTTACTCTGAGTACTGTTCCATTTCTTGCACATGAAGTACATGCTAGATATTCACTGGGACCCTTGTTTCTAGGGATACAATTTCAGGTCAAAGCACAAGAGCAAAAAGTAGGATCTTGTGGGAAGGGCAGGAATGTAGTCTAGAACAATTAAAAGCATGATCTTTATCTCTTAAACCTCTTGTGTCAGCATCAGCGGGCACATGGTATCAGTAGCTTCAGAGGTGTGTCTCAGCCACCCAAGAATGACTAAGGCTTAGTTTCTCTGAGATAAAGTCCGAAAATCTTAGAGAAAGTTTCTCATTGGTTAATATAATTCATTTTCTAAGCGCCATATATGTGAAATATGATTTGCAAAATCTCTTCCCTAGACCCATCAGTTAAAGAGAAAGAATTTCTTTTCTTTTTTTTTTTTTTTTAAAGGTTTTATTTATTCATTTGAGAGAGAGAAAGAGAGCACAAGCAAGGGGAGAGGCAGAGGGAGAGGGAGAAGCAGACTCCCTGCTGAGCTGGGACACACCTCCCCTGACTTGGGGCTTGATCCAAGAACCTGGAGATCATGACCTCAGCTGAAGGCAGACGCTTAACCATTTGAGCCTCCCATGTGCCCCAAGGAGAAAGCATTTCTATGGTTTAGGAGGAAAATTCCCCATGAGAATGGTGACCATTCAAGGTGGATAATATAGTACATGCTTTAATATCTGTACTAATGACGATACTTTTTCTGCAGTTTCTGCCTGGGGTAGTGGTGCTGCAGCTCCCACATGTGTTAAGCCTGAGGTGGCAGTCATGAGGGCTGTGCGTGGGGGAGGCGCCTTCAGTTGCTAACCCTCAATAAACATAATGGTCTATGCTTTCAGGAAGTCATATCTTATTCTCCTATTCTCCTTAAGATCCTTTTCAATAATAAATGTGTGAAAAGGAGACAAGAAAATTAGGCTAAATCTAGCTTTCTTTTTTTTGTCTCAAAGCCTAAAAATTCCTTTAACAATCCTTGACAACATCTTATTTACTTTGTCTCATCAATATCTAACACTTTCCATTTGTTTGCTTCTGCTTTTCTCAATTATGGAGTCAAAAACTAAGGCCATAAAGTCTGATCAAACTTTATACATTGATTTGCTGCCAGAGCCAGACCCCAATTCTTTTTGCTTAATCTATTTGGCCAGATATTTCTTTATGAAATGTAAGCCTCAATTTCTTTGTGTTATGCAGATTATAACATATATTTCTCAGTGTTTTTAGGAGAATCAAATGACATCAGGAGAAACAAGTGATTGTGACAGGGCCTGGGTCACTAAATGTTTAGCAGATATTAGTTATTTTAGTAGTACTACAGTTATTATCCCAGAAGTTTATGATGTTACTTTCTAATATAATTTATTGGAGTATTATCTAGTAACAATAGTGCTATACTATTATTTTGATGACAATCTGGTAGAGCATGAAACAAAACACAATAAACTTGATTAGAGATATGCTTCCATGTATTTAAGTCTCTGTTGGCTTAAAGACCAGAAGTTACTGTAACTTAGAAAAATAGAAGTTAAAAAAATAAAAGTTCCCAGAACATTGACAACACCAAGTACTGGCAAGGATGTGGAGCCAAAAGAACTCTAATTCATTGCTGGTAGGAATGCAAAATGGTACAGCCACTTTGAAAGACAGTTTGTCAGTCTCTTACAAAACTAAACATTCTCTTACCATACACTTTGGAGATTGCATTCCTTGGTATCTACCCAGAGGGGTTGAAAACAGTTACCTCTCACAAAAATCTGCACATGGATGTTTATAGCAGCTTATTGCCAAAACTTGAAAGCAATCAAGAGTTCTTACAGAATGTGAATAGATAAACAAACTGACATATCCAGAAAATGAAATATTACTCAGTGGTTTAAAAAATGAGCTCTAAAATTGTGAAATGGCATGGAAAAAACTTAAATGCATATTATTAAATGAAAGAAGCCAATCAGAAAAAAACCTAAATATACTGTATGATTCCAGTCATATAACATTCTGGACAAGTTAAAACTGTGGAGATAGTAAAAAAAAAAGTCAGTTGTTACAAGGATTTGATGGGTAGGAAGAGATGAATAGGCAAACTACAGATGATTTTTAGGGCAGTGAAACTATTGTATATGATAGGATAATGGTGGATACATTTGTCTAAACCTATAGAATGTATATCATCATGAATGAACCCTAATGTAAATTAGGGAATTTGGCAGTTGCAATAGCTATACCACTCTGGTGGGGGATAATGTTGATAATAAGAGAGGCTCTGCATGTGTAGGGGCTCAGGAGATATGGGAAATCTTTGTACTTTCCTCTCAAGTTTGCTGTGAACTTCAAAGTGCTTTAAAAATTAAAGCCTTATAGATTTTTTAATTAAAAAATAATTTTCTGTTGAAAGTTCAACAAGTATCATTTCATTTGTTCATCTTGGATCAGTGGTTTTGAAATTTTGAACTTTTAATATTATTGGCCTGATTGTAACAATCACATTAATGAATATTTCCTTCTTAATTTATGAAGATTTTGTGGAGACTTACTGCTTATGAATGCCATTTGGCTATAATTTTTCTTAATATTTTACTTTTTTTTTTTTAAGACTTTATTTATTTGAGAGAAAGAGATCATGAGCAGGGGAAGGGGCAAAGAGAAAAGCAGACTCCCAGCTGATCAAGGAGTCTGATGTAGGACTCAATCCTGGGACTCAAGGGGTTATGATCTGAGCCAAAGGCAGACTTTTAACTCACTGAACCACACAGGTGCTACCGCTGCCTTCTTCTTCTTTTCTCCTCCTCCTCCTCCTCCTTCTTCTTGAAGATTTTATTTATTTGAGAGAGAGAGAGAGAGAGAGAGAGAGAGAGAAAGGGCACGTGCATGCATGCATGTGCACATGGGAGCAGAAGGAAAGGGAGAAGACTCCATGAGCATGGAGACTGATGCAGGCTCGATCCTACAACCCTGAGATCATGACCTGAGCTGAAATCAGGAGGCAGACACTAAACTGATGGAGCCACCCTGATGCCCAGTATCTTATTATTTAACGTTTAAGAAATAGGACATCCCTATTCCCAAAATACTTTGGCATAAATTCAGCTGGAAAATGTCACTATTTAGAGAGTATAAAATAACTAAAGGGAACTCTGATAGACTTCCCTGATAAAAATTATATGGTGTTATAAGAAATTAGAAGGATTAAATATACACAGCAATCTATCAACAACAAATTTACTGATAATAATAATTAAGTGTAACAAATTTACCGATAATAATACTTAGCATACAGAGCTCTGCAAGGATAGAGTTCATTCCCTCAACAATGTCACTTGAATACATTCTCTTCAAAGATGTCTTATGAAACTCTAAGTATTTGCCTTAGAAGACTACAAAATCTTCCAAAGGCAATGGTTTGTAACTCTAACTTCACACTATGGGATTATGTAGCTTTTTTCTTTGCAAGGCTCAAAGTATTTTTGAGATATCTGTATCTACATCTATATCTATATCCATATCTACACACACACACACACACACACACACACACACACACACACACTCACCCCTGGGAGATATTTAATTGGAGGAGAAGAAGAGGCAACCACACTTTCTCGCAGTATGTGATAGAAGATTCCAATCTACCCACATTGCAGTGTGCTTATTACCTATCAATTCTCCAATCTGTATGTGTGGGGAAAATGATGGAAATCAGCATGAAATTTACACCATTAGCTGTGACACTCCAAGAAAGCAGAAGAAGCCTTTCACAGAAGTGCTGAGGGCTCAACAAACAACTTGGCTCCATGTATTTTGGTTTCTGGGGGAAAACCACAACCAGTATAATAGCCTGAGTAAGAAAAATTTTGGCATCTCTGGAGAGAAGAATTCAGTGAGACAGAGTGATATTTAATGTCTCTCCTTTTTTATTATTAAAATATATTTGATATATAACATTGTATAAATTTGAAGTACACATGCAGCATATTAATTTGATATATTTATATATTGTAATATAATTGCATGGCCTCTTTTAAATGATGTCTAGAAACTAAATAAATTTATTCCCAGGCAAAAATGAGCATGACACCTGCCGTAAATGGTGTGTAAAGAGTGGAGGCAAAGTAGCTGACCAGGCCAGCTGAGGTGGAATTGAGAAAATCCAAGTAGCACTAAGAAATGTGGACTTAATTCTACAGATAAAGGCGGTTTGTTAGTGGGGGCTGCATTTATTAGGCTAACATTAGCTGTGTAAGAATCCACCCAAAAATGTTCATTGATACAAACATAAAAACAGTTTTTGTTTTGTTTTGTTTTGTTTTATCATGCAGATCGTCTTAAAGTCTTGTTTTGTAAAGGAAGTCAGGGTCTGGTCTATGCAGTCACTCAGGACTCAGACTAACCAGGGGCCTGCCATCTTCAACACATGGCTTTTGAGGTCATTTCTATGCAGTTGGTGGAAGAGGAGCCAGGAGACTGAGTTTGGGAGGGTTTTATGGGCTGGACTGGAAGTGACAAACACGTCATGCTTCTGTACCACCGTAGCACACAGCCACACCTATTCTCAAAGGAGGCTGGGAAATAATGTCTGGTTGTTCACCCAGGAAAAAAAGGAAAGCCATAAGGATAGACATAACTAGTTATGCTTTACAGAAAAAAAATACTGGAGGCAGAGAAAGGATGTCCTGGAAAGGGACTGCTAGAGAGATTGGGTACAAGGAAATGTTAGGGTTCAGACAGGGGATGATGAGAGATTGAAGAAGGCTTTGGAAATAGGCTTAGAGAAAGTGCAATTAAAGGAGTCTGTGAAGGACTGTGGTAACTGTGGGAATGCTAAAGGCCTTGCAGGAGCCCAGGGTTCCCAGTATGGTATGGGTGGGTCTGTTGCATACAGCAAGTTGGAAGCAAGGTGACTAGTCAGTGACTCAATAAATAAGACCAGAACTTTAAAATTGGCACTTCCTGGGACACCTGGGTGGCTCAGTGGGTTAAGCCTCTGCCTTCGGCTTGGGTCCTGATTCCAGGGTCCTGGGATGGAGCCTTGCTTCGGGCTCTCTGCTCAACGGGGATCCTGCTTCCCCCTCTCTCTCTGCCTGCTCTCTGCCTGCTTGTGATCTCTGTCTATCAAATAAATAAATAAAATCTTTAAAAAGAAAAAAAAATTGGCACTTCCTGCTAAGACTGAGAAAGTTTATGTTTGGGGGTTGACCTGGCATGGAACAAACAATGAGAATAAAAAAGTGCTTTGAATCCTAGACCAGTGAAGTGACTGAGGAAGCGCTTCAGCCAAACTAGGCACTCTCATGCTGTTCAGAGCCCTCACCCATGCTGCTGAAGAGAGATGAAAACTGAATGAGACAGGCCCCCATGGCACACCACATTCACCATTCCTACCTCATTTCCTGGGTTTATGTTCACAATAGTCTCTGGTCATGATGTCTGTTTAGCTAAGTGTAAGAAAAATGTTGTGCAATCTCTGGAAACACATTCAACATTCTAAAAGTTTTTGCAAGTGATTTAGATGTGCTTTCTCTTTTTCTTACCTCTTTTTGCAAGTCAGTGGCAGCCGCTGAGCATTCAGAGTGCCATGTTGGTCTCACCTCCAATCCAGGGATATCCAGAGTGTTAGCCAAGAATCTTGTTTGCTTAACATGGGCCATTCTAAAACCATCCTTCCTCTTTGGCTCTGTCTTTCCTTTTTGTTGTTTTAAATGTTAACTCCTCAGTCATGAAGACACTTACTTCAAATACATTTACAGAACTAAATGTAGAAACCACAGAGAATCCTTTGTTCGAGACATTGTGGCCTACTCTGTCAAATCACAGTAAGAAGGAAAACCGGAAGTCAAATTACCTGCCTGCAAAATATGTTTTTTTTATTTTTTTCCCAAGTGGAATTTAATAGGCCTGCCTTGCCTTTCTGTGAAGGGGGAACTAAGCTAGTTGTTATGGACTGAATGTTTGTGTCCCTCCCCCAAATTCATATGGTGAAGCCCTAACCCCCTAATATCATGGCATTCTGAGGTGGGGCTTTTGGGAGGTAATTGGATTTGGATGAGGTTATGCAGGCGGGGGTGGGGGCCCCCAGATGAGATTAGTGTCTTTTTAAGAAGAGAAAGTGACTCTTTCTCTATCATGTGAAGACACGATGAGAAAACAGCCATGAGCAAACCAGGAAGAGAGTTCTCATAAGGAACTGAATCACCTTGATCTTGACTTTTCCAGCCTCTAGAACTGAGAGAAATAAATGTCTACTGTTGAAGCCACCCAGTCTGTGATATTTTGTACTAGCTCAAGCTAAAACACTGTTTTAAAGACAAATTTATCTGATTCCAATAATTGCTGTGTGTAGAAGGAAGTAGAGTGACTTTACAGAGGCCCCATGTATATGCAGTGCTTGTGTTTCAATGGAAATATGACCCAGAACAAGCAAGAGAGCTGAGGATGAAGCTGATGAATGCATCACCATGACGACTCTTTCCAGATCACTAAAGTCCATGATCCAAAGCCATCATTTTGCCACATGTATAAAGTGTGTAAAGAGATCATACCACAGATTTTATGCAGCTGAATGATGCTGCACATCACTTGGTGAATGAAAACAAGGCAGACTGAGTGAATGAGTTGGCCACCAAGTGCATGCAATTTGGTTGCTTGGTGACAAAGCAAAACTTGACCTGCCGTGAAGGGCATGCTGCAAATACCTACATATAGACATAAGAGATACAGAGGTATATATAGATACAGGTGTAAATATTGGCAGAGGTATAGTTAAAGATATACGTATAAGTACAGAAATAGATCTATATACCACGCTTCTCACCAAATATTTTGTGCCTCATTGTATTTTAAACTATTTGTAGTGTTCATGTGGTTCCTGATGAATGGAAACACCTGACAAAAGTAAGATCTTTAAAAGATCTAATTGATTTCATCAATTTTACATGAGAAGTTTCACTCCCTGAATGATAGCAGCTTTGGAAAGGTGTAGGCGATGCAACACTACATGCAAAGGTTAGAGGCAAATCCTTTTGGCTGGCATCAAATTCTTGTAAAAATGCCAAAGGCTAAAAAAAGAAAGAGTTCACTGGAGAGTGTTCTCATCAGATCCACAGTGTTTTTTCACTGATCTGATATGATGCATAGATAGGAGTGAAATTGGCAGTCCTGCAGAGTGGTTAAGAGTGAGTCTAGAGGTAGACCACCTGAGGTTGCGTCCTAGTTCAATAACTTAGTATGTATCTGGGAAATTTCATGAGATTTTAGTGCTTCTGCATCCAAAGTAATCCATGAAAAGGTGCTAAGAACAGCACCTCACACAGGATAAGCATGAAGACAAGTGTTAGCTGTTATTACTGTTGATAATGTCATCATCATTACAGGATTCATTTGGGCTAATATGTAGCTGTATTGGGGATATCTCATCTTTCATTTATTATCAAAATATCATTTGATTTGGTAATTTTCCTAATAGCTGATTCCATTTTGCTACATTCTATTAACTATAAGTATATCTACTTTTGCAAACAGTTATAACAGATACCGGAGTCCATATGTTGAGATTAAAAATGGGGAATGTGAACCAGATGGGCAATATTCTTATGACCAAGTTTGTTTGGTTTAATCCCAGACAGCAGGTGGAATTTAGGTCGGCTGTCTACACCTGACCCTGACAGAGCCTGCCCACAAATGTTGGTATAAAAGGTGAAAGACTTAGAAGTCAAACCTATAGTTTAGCCTCTACAGCATCACTAAACTTTGAAATAACCTGATGTTTACTACCAGAACCTGAAACACTCCAAGGGAAACCTTGCCACTTAGCTCTGGTAGGCTGTTACTGACTTTCTTGGGGGATAGTCTGAGCCACCAAAAGAGCTCATACTGGATTGAATAAATTCTTTGTGTCAGACCATTCTAGTCATACCCAGCAGGTTTTACCAGGGAGCTGGGGAGCAAGTATGACCAGCACCATGGCAACTTCCATGTCAAGTACTTGTAAAATTTTAGAGGTAGAGGATTTCTTTTTTGGTCTCCCTAGGATTACACCAGTGCAGGAGAGTTTACTATGCCAGGTTGCAATTAGCTTTTCAGTTTAAAATGTTTTTAAACCGAGCTTTCAAAATTCCAAAATTAGTGTAGCATCATGTTTAATGGTGAAACAATGACTACTGTCCTTCTAAGCTCAGGAACCAATGATTTATGCTCTTGTCACTTCTATACTACAGGCTCCAGCCAAGGCAATTAGGAAAGAAGATAAGTAAAAGTCATCTGGGTTGAAAGAAAGTAGTAAAACAATCTCCATTTGCAGATGATATTTTGTTATATAGAGAGGTGTATATAGAAAAGGCCAAGGAATCTTCTAGAAAACCTATTAGAACTAAAGTTCAGTAAGGTTTCAGGTTACAAAATAAGCACAAAAATTAAATGTATTTCTATACAGTAGTAATAAATTAAGAAAATAATTTTACTTATAATAAAATCAGAAAGAATAAAATACTTAATAATAGATTTTAAAAGAGAAGCATTAAACTTTGAATACCATAACACATTGTTGAAAGAATCAAAGAAGGCCTAAATAAATAGAAAGACATGTTCTTCAAGACTGGTAAGTGAAGTGAAGAACAGTGAACTACAATTTCAACATATTCCCTATCAATATCACAGCTGGCTTCTTTGAAGAAATGACAAGTTGATCCTAAATTTCATATGGAAATTCAAGGGACCCATAATAGCCAAAAGCATCTTGAAAAAGAACAAAGTTGGAGGAGTCACACTTCTTAGTTTCAAAACTTACACCAAAGTTACTGTACTCAAGATACTCTGGCTCTGGTATAAAGATAGATATACAGATAATTGGGATAGGATTGAGAGTCTAGAAACAAATCCCCATGTATGGTAAATTGATTTCCAATGAGGATTTCAAGACAATTCAACGGCGGTGGGGGGAAGATTCTTTTTTTTTTTTTCTTTTCTTTTATGTAAAATTCTTGGACAGCTGGATATTCACATGCAGAAGAATTCAGTTGGACCCCTATTTTACACTATATACAAAAATTAACTCAAAATGGACCAAAGACCTATGTGTGAGAGCTAAAACCTATAAAACTCTTAGAAGAAAACACAGATGTACTCTTTGCAACCTTGAACATGGAAATAGTTTCTTAGAAATGACACCAAAGGCATAAGCAATTAAAGAAACACACAGATAAGTTGGATTTCACCAAAATTAAAACCCTTTTTGTTTTAAAATACAAAATCAAGAAAGTAGAAAGACAACCCATACAATGGGAGAAAAGTTTTGCAAATTATATACATGATAATGGATTCAAATCTAGAATACATATATAAAGAATTCCTACAACTCAATAACAAAAACACAACCATTCTCCCAAAAAGATATGCAAATAACCAGTAAACACCTGAATAGATGTTCAGTATCATTAGTCATTAGGGAAATGCAAATCAAAACTAAGAGATACCACTGTATATGTCTTAGGATGGTTGTAAAAAAAAAAAAGAGATCTATGCCAACAAGTATTGGTGAAGATGTGGGGAAAATAGAACCCTATACACTGCCAAGGGGAATGTAAAATGTTGTGTCACGTTTGGAAAACAATCTGGAAGGTCCTCAGTTAAACATAGGGTTACCAAATGACCGAGCAATTCTGTTCATATGTGTATATCTAAGAGAAAGAAAAACACATCTCCACACAAAAACAGATATGTAAATGTTTACAGCAACATTATTCATAGATGTCCATCAGCTGGTGAATGGATAAATTTAAATGTTGGATATCCAAACAATGAACTATTATTTAGTAATAAAGAGAAATGTGCTGACATGTGCTACAACACACATGAAATTTAACATTATTCTAAGTGAAAGAAGCTAGTAACAAAGGGCAAGATAACATATAATATTGTGAAATGTCCAAAAAGGCAAATTCACACAGACAGAAAGTAGATTAGTAGTTGCTTGGGACTGAAGGAGGGAACTGGCTAGGGTTAGGTGTTACCAGTAGAGAATGACTTCTAATGGTTATGGTATTTCTTTTGGGGTGATGTAAATGTTCTACAACTGTGATAATGGTTGCACAATGATAATATATTAACAATCATTAAATTGTATTCTTAAATTGGTAAATAATTTGGAATGCCATTTGTATTTCAGTAAAACTGTTAATTTTTTCTTTTAAACATTAGGTGATTATTTTTCAGTGTTAATAGTATCCAGTAGAGTTCTGAAACTGACCAGGTGGCTAGTCTTCTCAGCTAGAAATCCATGTTTTCACCAGACTGTACCTGTGGCAGCATCTTTTATATCTTGTATGATCTTACTCATGGTATAACTGACAGTTCAGTAAAGGGATTTATTTGAAAGAGAGACATTTAAGTACTGTACACTCCCAGTGTGGGGGATTTTCATACTGGACATTCGCTGTTCCTAATTTGTCCTTGTACTGTAGTATTACCTTTAAATAGCACAGTAAAATTTTGCACTAGGCAATTGTATTATTTACAGTGCCAAATGTATTGCAAAATA
>NC_081559.1:119591464-119698964 GCF_022355385.1 Mustela nigripes | reverse complement strand
GTTAGGTGACATCCTCCCATTTGCTGAGATATTCAACATTACATAGTATTCAAGGTGAAGGTAAGTCAAGCATATTTTAGATTCGAAATTCATATTTACTTAAAAGTTGCAATGTTCCAAATAACACTTGTTTTGTTTTCTCCTCTTTCTACACTTCAAAACTAATTGCCCCAGTCTCTGTTTTCACTCAGACCCTGCAGAGGACTTCAAAAGATACCAAGTTGTATGTGAAGTAGGTTTTTCTCAACTCCTCTGCTGTTAGTCACTTTGACATAAAACATGGGGAAAAGATTTAGGTGACTGAATTGCCCAGGACTTTTTAGTGTCTTTATATAAAAGTAATGAAGATCTGATGCCCCGTTTCTTGACTTGTTTCAATTAAATCAACATGATGGAGAGTTAGAAAAGTTAATACTATATCCCCTTTAACTTTTAATCATATTGGTAGATTTTTTTTTCTTTTGGTCTGCCCGCATATTTTTAATGAGAATGAGATTTCCCTTAGAAATGTATAGCTCGCCTTTAGGTCAAGGTAAGTGTTTGCTGGTTGCTAGTTAATTGATCCATGATAGAGATAAGAACATCCCTGGAAGCTAGGCTGCTTCAGTAGCCAGCATACAATTTAGCACTTTTTTTGGATGGTGATTTCATGAATGGTTTTTGACTTTTCTTTCTCTGTGGCCCATAGCTTACTGTGGTGGGTTTGTTGGATTTACTATAAAGATTCTCTTTGCACCCTGTGGGTTGGGTTAAGAATCAGGGTTTATGCATTTACTTGTACTGTTGCATTGTTTATACAGCTTTGGTTTAGTTTTGATCTTTTTTTTCTTTTTCTTTTTCTTTCTTTTTTTTTTTTTTTTTTTTTTTTTGCCTTTGAGGCTCTTCCACAGTGTCAGCTGCTGACTGATAGTAGGAAAACGGCCTCGTGGTGTGAATGAAAGGGACCTAGCGGTTGGTAAACAGAGATAAGGAATAAATAGAGCACAGGCAAAAGGAGATAGTTCTGTGGGGGCCCAGATTGCTGCCAGTCTGTTCAAGGGAGATGCAGAGCCTGTCCTTTTCCCAGATTAAATTAGTGTGCGAAATCTCCAGTGACCTCCTCCCCTTCTCCCCATACTCTTTAGCCAAGCTGAACAGCCTCTGCTGTAAAGTATTCATTTTATCCAGGGACAAGCTGGACAATAGAACTCTCCCTGATACTTATGGACAGCTGTCGTCATTCATAGTGCTCCCAGTATTTCATTTTTCATAGGAGTTAAAAGGGTTTTTACCTTGTAACTGAAAGAGGGCATAAATGCAACTTTGCCAGTTCTGGGGCTGCTGGGGCAGGGGGTGGGACTGAGGTGGGGGCGACTTTAGAGTAAGGAGAAGCTGCTAAGGAAAGCAATTCTTTTTTGTCTTGTTAATATGATTAAACTAAGACAGAAATTAAATTCCAAATCTAGGTTCCTTATAAACAGAAAATACCTCTGATTCTGAAAGTTTCCTAAAATTAAGGTCAGCAGTGCAAGCTAGATAATTCATCTCTGCCTGCACTACCCTTGTTTTGGCTAAATATGCATGCATTTTATTACCTGCGTATAACCACCCGTAAATAGTAAGCCTGTAAGATACCTCGGTAGTCCCATATTTTTTTTTTCTTTTTTTAGTGATTTACTGCAAATATATTCAGCATTTGACTGATTAAATAGACCTTCGGCAACCTTGAGGGTCACTGTGTAGAGTATGTACATAGAAAATGCATCAGCCCATTGTACCCTGGCAGCTAATGAGATTGGTCGTTAAGTAAATGACACAAAGCCTACAAAAAAAGCTTAGCAGCTCACTAGAGTATCACAGAGTGTCCCTGCACACCACACAACGACACAAACACTGGACTAACCTAGCCCACCCCTGCTTTATTCTACATCACTGCTTCCCTGATGTCAGCGTGAGAGGCAGAACAAAGGCTAGGAGGCACGGGTAAGTCAGTCTGGCAATTAAGCCCTAGGGAGAAAGTAGAACAAATCTTAGCCTAACCGTGGGGCTGAAAGTCCGATTCTCGACAAGTAGGTCAGAATGAAGGGATTTTGCTATCACTTCTGGAAATGCTGCTTCAGTGATCAATGCTCTTATGTTGTTGTTATTGTTGTCTTGTTTTGATGTTTCATAAAAGTTTTTGAATTTCAAAAGTGAAGTGTACCCCAAAATGTAAGTGAACTTGAATTTGAGAAGGTAGGCTATTTGTTGGAGAAATGGTGCTTTCACAAATGACGACCATTCAGGTGTGGGTTCAGGTTTGAGAAACTTTCAAAAGCATGAGGCAACTTTGATTTTAGTTGTCCTACTGCTTTTAAAAGATAATGGAAACCTTGGGCTGGAGTGTGTTCAGTGAGGTTCATTCTTGTCAATGTAAAATTGTCCCATCTGCTAAGGTATATTTAATATCATATGTGGGATAACCATTTCCTTGATCAGTATCTTAAAAATCAATCAATCAAACGCAACAAAACAAGAAAATAAAAGCTTCTCATTCTTCGTGTATCCTATCTCTCTTGGATCTGCAAATAAAATCATTGCTGCGAATTTGTAATATTGAATAGGATTAGTGGTTATTTGCTTGCTGTACTTGGGGGAAAAAATCAAAGCTCTCTGACACTGAGCTGCATTGGCTTACTGTGTCCCTTGGAAAAATGCATTTGCAGTATTGAAGTATAACATTGCAGGATCCTTTTAGAGAAATATGGCAACAGGAAGTTGCCAGAAAGTCTTATTTGCCTTGCTGAAATGTCTGTCTGCCTTAGACTTGTGTACTCAGAGGATGTTTAGTTCAAGAGAGGATGATATTGTTACAAGACATTCAGGTAAATTAAATATTTTATTCTAAGAACTGTTCAGCTTAGCGGATAGTCAGTGATTTAATAAACTCTGACAATCTCATTGAAAATGTTTGAAAAAGTACTGTTAACATAAGTGTGGTGTTTTAAAATAGATGGGTTCATAAAATCAGTGTCAGGATTGAATTTTTAAAAATCACTGTCATTTAGTATTAGAATGGCATGTCATAATCATCTGTTCATAAATTAAAACTCTCCATGTTATGTAGAAATCAGTTTGCTAACTTGCATTACTTGCCCTGGAACATTTTTATTTATATAAGAATATAGAAATTTTATGATACAGAATAAATCACTTATTAATAGTATTCATGAGAGATTCATAATAGAGTTTATATTATAGCATGGGTGACCAGAGGTCATATACTTCTTCCTTTTTTTAAATTTTTTTTTGGCCTCAAAGTACTTTTCCTCTTCTAAATGTGTTCCCAGTATTCATTTTATTTATATAATTCATTTAAGGCTTTATGTGTATTGCATATAACATACATTATGTATTACAAACTCTATTATTTTCATAGTAACCAGAATTGACAAGGAAATCAATTCTGTGAAGAGGGAGTTATTAATAGTGTCTTGGTAATGTCAAGTGAAATATATATGGGGAAGATATGCTATGATTTTACTAAAGTAAGAATTTTCCAATATGTAATCTAATCAATATGGTAGAAATCATGGGAAAAGCAAGCTATATGAAAATGGCCACAGTGGCTACCTACCAATTTTAGTTTCCAATAGAGTTCTGCAACTCTACTGGAGTATAATGCCTGAAAGAGTAGTTTACTCTTTCAGGCATTATACATATATTAGGGTGGTGGTGTTGTTTTTTTTCCTGTTATAAAGATTTAAAATCTGAATCTCATGGGTTATAATCTATTTTTCTGTGCTTGCTAACATTCATCCTATTAATACAGGAGTGAATTGTTCAGAAAATACACAATCCTTCTGGATTGCTATAAATATTTTGCCCCTCTCCTCAGCAGCATGGCAAAGGATGAGCAAACTTGACTGAAGTCTGGGTAGTTGCATCACTGGGGATAAAACTGAGTGGAATTACTGTAACAGAAATGTAATTGTCATTCTTTAGGACAAAATAGGTCTGTGTGTGTGGTAATTAAGATAAGAGGGCACAGATCATTCCTTTTGGCTTATGTGAACTTGTTTGTACAAACATTGTTCTTGAATTTGAGAGATTTTTAAAAATGTTCACTATGGAAATACACTAAGAAAATGGTTTTAGCTGCTTTATAACTTTTTTCTTTAAGGAAATTTGAGGAACTTAATTTCTGTTGACAGAAGGAACTTTAATTTAGGTTCATTTATTTGACAAGTATTATTAAAACTACATGGTTCAAAGGATTGTACTCGGGACTATAAGGAATATGGGGACCTCATTCTCACCCCTGAGGATCCATGATATAAGAACTGTAAAGCATTTCCTAGAGAAGAAGTCATGTGTGCTATATAGGTGACACAAAGTGACAAGAGAATCTCTGACACCCCTTCTCAGGTGCATGTGTTTGAGACCTGATTTTTCCATTTACTAAATCCATAGCCCTGGAGAAGTTACTTAATTTTTCTGGGCCTTGGTTTCCTGGTCTGTTAGATGGGGGCCAGGCTAGATAAATCTTGACTCATGACTCATGTGAGAATTAAATAAGATAATATACCTAAAGCCCTTGGTATATGGTAGGTGTTCAAAGAGTGTTTGTTTTCTAACTTTCACGTGGAGTTTGTGACAGTAAGTGGACATGTCAGTATCATGTTACACATTCCCGACCACCCGCTTCCATCAATACAGAACTCTCTTATGTTTTCCCTTCCAGAGCCTTAAATTTGTGAGATTCCTTGAAGGATTTGAAAATTCCATTTTACATGGCTGAGTGCTCATATCCAGTCTAAGGTAACAAGTTAAATATACTAAGTATACATTAAGTATTTATGGTTAAATTGGCTTATTATGCATAGCTTTATTAATGGCAATCCAAAGTATACATTAGAATTTCATGACATTTCAACTTTAACTTTCTGTAAACAGAAATACTAAATTTTACCCTATTTCAAAATGGAATATCTATAAGTATTAAATTATAGCAAAGGTCTTCATGTAGTAAGGTTATTGGGTGTACTCCTCATTTCTTTCGTATTTTTAATATTAGTATCTTTATTTTTTGCCCCTTTAGGATTCATTTCATAAGTTTTGGCTTAGTTGGTTTCTCTTAGTTGGTACTTTGGATGTGATTTAAAAAAAGAAAAAAATTCCCTCTTCTAGGACATTATGATTGAAAAATATTTTATCACCTACATAAAGAAACTTGAACATGTTTATTACTGAATGCTTTAAAATTCCATTTCAGTGAACTCTAAGAGACACTTGGATTTCTTTATAAGTATTTGAATATTTTTTGACAAGTTTTGCATCAAATTTATAAGCTTCTGGGCAAGAATTACTGCTTTTTCAGTTTAATTCTTCAGATTACAATTGTAGGAATATTTGTTCTGACAGGATTTGATCTGCATATTTAAGTTGGACCTTTGAGAGAATTTCAAAGCTGAGGAGAATTTCTGATCTTATAAATCTTGTAGCCACAAGTAAATTGTGTTAACTCACAAAACTGTCAATACCTTCAAAGTCTTATTAGTAACTTATTTATACTATTAAATAGGGTCATCTATAACATATAATAGCAGTTTAGATCAGAACGTTTTAATTTACTTGATTTATATAGTATAAATAAGAAGGACCCAGAGATAGCTGCACAAATACATATTCTCTAAATACTCCTAACTAAACATTTTATTTGTTGGTTTGTCGTGGTTAAATAGGTGAATTGATATATTATCTTAAGGAAGAGTTATACTTGATAATTCCATGAAAAACATTTACATTACAATTTCATTAAAAAATAAGTACACAAATTTCTGTGATACATTTTCTTCCCACCTTGTCTAAAATTTGAAAGTCTAATTTCATTTCCTCAATTTAGAATTTTCCCTCATGAAGGAGAAATATGACTAAAGGTCAGTGTGCAAGTCTTATCTTTTTTTTTTTTTTTTTTTTTGCAAATGTATCCTATGTGTGTCCAATTTCTATATGAGTGAATTCAAGCTTGGCATGAAACAAAACTTAGTTTTATCATTACTTGTTATGCAAAACAAGACAGAAATGAAATAGTTAATTATTTCAATAGAATAAATAATATTTTCATTCCTAAAATATAGATTAAAGCAAATCAGAAAACAAAAAAATGAAAAATTTTGTTATTGAAAACCTAATTTGTAAAAAATACAATAAGCTAGAAAGATGCATCCACTGTTTGCTCTTTTGTTTCTATAGTATATTTGGTATGAATTTGAATGAAGGTATTTACCTCTTTTAAATTTTCTTCTTTCAAATATCAAACAATGGCAGGAATTAGTCTAAACATTTCTATTCTGAAGGGTGAAAAGGAGGTGAGAAAGAAATATGCTCATGAAGAAAATGAAATCAAGGAAAGATTGAGGCTGACAATATGACTACTTTAGAAAGGGGGTAAAAATGAGAGTATACAACCTATTATGTGTACAGCCCTTGATCTTTTTTGTGTGTGTGAAAGATACCAGTGTCTACCAAAAGGGTTAAAGAAAATGCATTCTGTTGCATCTGCTTACTAAATCCCTTACTTTAGTAGAAATTCAAATTTTGTAAAGATTATTCGTTTTATTGATGCATATAATTATAATCACAAGCCATCTGCTGATTTGGCAGGCATGGTTAAAATTCTCTAACTCTCATAACCTTTCAAGTACAGTGCCCTTGGGACTCTATTTCACTTTTATATTTTGGAAAACATGTAGGGACAAATAAGGGCGGTCATCTGCAGAATGTCAGACCTGAGGACATGAACGAGTGGAGACCGCGTTGCTGTTTGGGTTCTTTTTAATGGTAGAGCAAGTTATTTATTTTTTCTTTTTTCTATTTTTGCTTCTGACTTCATGAAGGATTATCCTAGATTCTATGATGTATTGGGGAATTTTTTTTTTTCCGAGGGATTAAAGCTCTATTATTTTCCTCCTGAAACGCAGGTTCCAAGTCTAAATGAAACAAATAAAAAACCTTTCTAAATACTGCCTACATTGGTTTTCACAGGTCAGTTAAATATATTCCACTTGGACTTTTTTGAACTAATAAAATATTCCACCAGCTCTATCTTTCTTAAATATTCACGTTGAACTGAATAACCTTCCAGGCATAGATTTCAGATCAGAAAACAGTTTGTACATTTTGATGCCAACTTTTTGTTTTAAAGGTCAAATTTTCAAGTGTTTGTTGTTGTTTTTTGTTGTTATTTGTATGAAATCATGTACTGACCAGCTTTCCCATGGCAGGTATCTTCTTGGGGTCCAACTTTGCTTCCATAAATATTTGAGGTTTGGTTATATTCCATACCTGATTCACTTACTTCTTTGGGACTCTTTCTTCTGTAATCAAACTTTATCAACCAGAGGATTCCAAGGGCCAGGATTTGCAGACTAGAGTTGATAAGTAGGCTATATTACAGCAAACTGCAAGTGAGGTAAGGAGAATTTGAAAAAGCCATAGGATCCCAGACCTTGGCTCTGTCAAATAATGGAAATGTGCACATATACCTCTGCTGCCTCATTCACACACACACACACACACACACATACACACACACCACTCATAGTTAAATATCATTAAATAGTTGAAGGATTCTGACTTGACTTGGGCAAAATCATTGACCCAAGAACTATTTCTTAAAGTTTGGCAAATAAAAATAAAATTTTAAATAAAGAACTTTTGGTACAAACATTGTACATATGGATCTTTCCCATAAAAATGAGACTATGTTTGACAATAGTAATAATAATAACTCTTAATATTTACCAGGTGCTTACACTGAGCTACCCATGGTGTTAAGTTCTTTTTAGGTATTATATAATTCAATACTCATAACATTTCCACTCGAGTCTCCTTTTTTGCAGGTGAAACAACTGAAACCGAGACAGTAAGATATTTTTCCTTAGGTCACCAGCAGGATTGAGACTTGAGCCCCAAATCTAACTGTTCTCTAAATCCATGTACTCCATATGTCCCTATGCAGAATGGTATCTGGGCACAATGTAGGTGAAAAAACAAAACACAGAAAAAAAATCAGTGTCAGCAACATTGTGTCAAATGACACTGGGTCTCAAGTTTGTCTGGTTTCCACTCATAGTTAAATATCATTAAGAGGTAGAATGATTCAGACTTGAGAAGTTGCTTTATTTTCCTTATTGATAACATCTGTCACATTAAGGGCTATGCTGGGTGAGCACTACTGTTCTTTTCACTCCCCATATTCTGTAACTCCATGAACTTTTTATAATGAAAACATCCCATCAGTTTGAAAAATAATTCAGAGACAGCATAAGTCCTTACTATACCTCTCTGAGACGCACGTACTTACTATGCCAATTAACTCTGATATCAGAAGTAGCCTGTGCAAAGAACCGAATGAACCTTAGCTCTGCTGCTAAACATTGGATCAAAAGTGAAACATTTGGCCCAACAGCCAGAAATCTTAGCTTACAGAATCTGTGAGCATCAACAGAGATACTTAAAAATGTCTGATAATTGAATTTTTCCTCTGAGTAGTTTGGTGTCAAGCAGAAGACACGCATTTTTCTATTATAATAATACGATAGCACTGACATGGTGTCAACCACTCTTCTAAGTACTTTTCGTCTACGAATTCTTTTAATTCACACAACAGCCCCAACCGGAGCAACAGCTTATGGGGTACAGGGAAGGGCTGTTACCAGTCCCTTTTCATACATGAGAAGGCTGTGCCATGGGAAGGCGGGATGTGCTGCAAGGTCAGAGCTGTGCCTGACCCAAGGCCTCAGGCAGGGCAGACTGACGGCTGCACATTTGACCTCCGTGACTTCGGTCTGTGGGCTTGTTAAGATTTTGTCTTGCTTAAAAAAATATTTGGAAACATAGATTACAGTTTGCAGATATGTTTAGATACATTGTTGTATTTGGTTTTGCATTTTAGATCTTAATTAAGCAGTTACTGTTACAATACTCATAAGGTTTCCTGACATTACTATAGAAGATTAACTTAGAAGCATTTTTGAATCTTTTGCAAATACCATGTTGAAAATACAGTACTAACTAAAATGCATCAAGTTAATGAGATTTGACAAAAATCCTTTAGAAGACAAACTCTATTTAAAATCATTTCATTTTCCTCAGAATCTAGCAGAGAAGCTTTGAACATTTGAACACATGAGTGATTGTTAAAAGAAAGAGAGAATATAAGAATGAAGAGTTTTAGTTACCCTAGAACCCTTCATAGTTAGACACCACGTCAAATTCATAAGAGATTAAAATATTTTATTCCAATCATACCTCCATAGCTCAGTGGGTTAAGTATCCGACCCTTGATCTCAGCCCAGGTCTCGATCTCGTGATCCTGAATTCAAGCCCCATGTTGGGCTCCATCATGAGTGTGGAGCCTATTTAAAAAATTTATGGGTAAATAAATAGATAAAGAAAATATTTTACTCCAGCCAGATATGATTTTTGGATATTGTTTGTATTTTACATGTACTAAATTTTCCAAGAGAGTCAAGTAAAAAAATGTAAATATCAGTACTAAAAAATTGTGAACAGGTTATGTAGGCCTGTGTACCACCATGACCTATGCAAAGATAGAATAGGCCGTGGACACATGCAATTCCACTCTGCCTCTCAACCTTAGTGTATATGGGGACAGAGCATCTCATCAGGCATTGTCAATTCTATTTCTTCTCTGAAAGTTAGTTATGGCCTGAAGAACAGAAAGACCACCTTTACCTAGAGATAGCATCTGGGAAAATTTCAAGGAAGAAAGTCTTGAATCTATCCATTGAAAATAAAACTACAAGAATCTACTGTTTTCCAGCAACTGTGTCAAGCAGTGTAGACACAACCATAAACATTGTGAAAGCTCACACCACTGTAGGTGATACAGCTAACTGTTATTCAGAATACAGTGGGACCTGTGCTATCCAAGAGGCAAGCCCAGGACACAGATTTGAAAACTGGTGTCAAGTCACCTGGCTTGGATTACAGTATGGGTGGTTAACCCAGATAAGAGATTCAGAAGGAAGAAGTTATTTGAGGAAAAGATGATGTACACATTGAATGAAAGATAAGCAGGTGGTAATGTTGGCTATAAGGTCAGTGAATCAAGAAATTCAAGAGTGAGACTTGGTTGGGAAGGAGAGAAGGACATTTGGATGTGGTTTCCAAGGAGAATAAAGTGAGAAAAGGACCAAAATTAGGAACCCCAGGAATATAAAGGGAAAAAGAAGGAGAACCAATGATAAAGGAACTTAGACAATGCTAAGAAATCCAGGAGTGTCAGACAAAACCAAGAGAGAAACAGTTTCTTAAGGAAAGACTCAGCACTAGTGCTAATTACTCAGAACACAGACTGAAAATTCACCCCAAGACATGCCAAATAGGAGGTCATTGGTCATCTTAGCTGAGAAACTTCAGTGGAATAAGGGGTTGGAAGCCAGATGGCCATGGGTTGTGTAGGGAAGGGGAAGTGAGAACAAAATGTCTCTGGGGATTTTAAGAAGTTTGACTCTGAAGAATAGATATAGCACTATATGTGTATATATTAAATAGAAGGAGCCAGAAGAGATAAGAACACTGAAAAGTTTGAAGATATGGAAGGCAAACCAGCTAGATGAAGTAGGAACAATGGAGAACCCACCCTGAGAAGGAAGGAGAAAGCCTCTTCCTCTAAAACCAGAGAAAAAGGGAGTGGAGACAGAAATATATTTGTTAAGTATAGAGATGAAAGTCCAAGACCATTCAGAGTTGATAGCCTCGACACTCCCTGTAAAATCAGGCAACAAATTCAGTACCAGCTCTGTGTAAAATGGGTTTAGACTGCAAGTGCCTTGAACATGCTAGTTTTTATTATTACGTTCACATGATATTATTAAAAACAAGGCTTTTACCTAACTCCTCGACATTATTAATGGTTGATATTGGCATAGAAACTCAGATTAATGGGAACCAGAAAAGCTAGGGACTCTCATCTCCAACTGGAACTGCTTTTAAATTAGGAAAGGCAAAGGGGCAATGGCGTTGCCCCTTTCCTCTGGAGTCAGGAGCAGCGAGGGGTGAGGAGTGGAGGATTGAGATTGGCTTCGTTCCATGCAGAACAGTGTCAGACGTGTTGGGAGCAATGAGTGTGGCTTGTAACAGGCAGTAATTATATTTCTGCTCTCCATATCTCTTCTTTTGGTATTTTATCCTTCTATTTTCCTGGAGATAGAACTTCCAACTGTTATCTTTCTTGCTTTTACTACTTCTGTCCCAGACAAGGCCCCCCTTTTCATACCCAGATGACTGCCTTGGCCTAGAAACTGATTTTCTTCCTCCTACCCCTCTGCTCTGTCATTTAAGGACGTCCCATCACACTTAAAACGCAGACTCCTTACTGTAGTCTGTATGGCTCCATCTGTTTTATGAAACAGTTTTATTGAGATATAATCCACATACCATACAATTTACCCACTTGAAGTGTAAAGTTCAGTGGTCTTCAGTACACTCGCAGTTATGCATCCATCACTATGACCAGTTTTAAAACACTTTGCTTCCCCAAAGAAACCCTGCACCTCTTAGCCATCAGCCTACAACCAACCCTCCCTCCACCCCAAACTCTAGGCAACTGTTATTCTACTTCATGTATCTGTAGCTATGCTTATTCTGGAAATTTCGTGAAAATGGCATCATACAACATGCGGTCTTCTGTGACTGGTCTCTTTCACTTAGCATGTCTTCAAGGCTTACTTGTCTTTCAGCACATATTAATAATCCATTCTTTATTATTGCTGGGTAATATTCCCTTGATTGGATATACTACATTTTATCCACTCATTAGTTTATGGACATTTGATGGTGTTTCTGCCTTTCCACTAATATGAATAATGCTGCTATAAACATTCATGTCCACTTTTCTCTGGACATATGTTTTCTCTTCTCTCATGTATGTATGTAGGAGTCGAATTGCTGGATTATATGGTGCCTTGGAAAAGACTATGCAATAAAATGGCATTCCCACCCACAGTTTATGAAGGTCTGAGATTCCTTCGCATCCTCACCGATACTTGTTACTGTCTGTCTTTTTCATTATAGCTGTCCTACAAGGTATAAAATGTTATCTCATTGTGGTTTCGATTTGCATCTCCCTAGTGACTAATAATATTGAACGTCTTTTCATGTGCTTATTGTCCATTTGTATGTCTTTTTTGAAGATGTATCTATTCAAGTCATTTGCCCATTTTTAATTGAGTGATTTTTCTATTGAGTTGCAATTGTTCTTCACATATTCTAGATGTGAGGGCTCTTTTTCACCCCAGGCACATGGTTTCTCTACTGCTTCTCAAATGAATAAAGATAATTCCTACTTCAATCTGAAATACTCCCTATCTACCAGCCTACCTTGTTTTCTAATAGCACTTATCACTGCTTTAGATTGCAATTGTATATTTGCTGTTTCCTTGGCTTTTGGTTTGGTTCCCACACTGGAATACAGTTTTTGCTGTCTATCCCTGCTTTTCTATTCCCTGTCTCATGATGATGAGAGACTGTTGTGATTAAACACATATACCTTGGAGCTAGAATTCAATTTCCAGTGTGGCTTCTCACTAGCTTCGTGACTCTGGGCAAGTACTTAACTTCTCTGTTTTAATCCCCTCATTTGAAAGATGGGAATAATAAATAATCCCTTATCCATATAGTTGTTGTGTAAATTGAGTTAATATCTAATATGTATAAAACATTTATAACAGTATCTATGACAAAGAAATAATTGAATTTTAAAAAGTGACAAATATTTTTTTGACTGAGTACTTAATGAATTTTCCTTCTAACTGCATATTCTCTTGAAGAAAAGGGCTTGTTTGGGGCACCTGGGTGGCTCAGTGGGTTAAGCCACTGCCTTCGGCTCAAGTCATGATCTCAGGGTCCTGGGATCAAGCCCCGCATCAGGCTCTCTGCTCAGCAGGGAGCCTGCTTCCTCCTCTCTCTCTGCCTGCCTCTCTGCCTACTTGTGATCTCTCTCTGTCAAATAAATAAATAAAAGCTTTAAAAAGAAAAGAAAAGAAAAGAAAAGGGCTCGTTTAACATCTCAAGGTTTAATCAGTCTCATCAAGCTGAGTCCTCACCATGACCACACAGGGTTATGAAGTTTGGTTATGAAGTTTTCAGTGGGTTTTGTGTAAGGAGTGATCTCTTTTTGGATCTTTTGGATCGTGGAATTTTGCAGAATTTCTACTCTGTGCCTTCCTATGTGTGACATCTCATGGGGTCCTAACAGCTCTAGAGGAAAATTCTGTTTTTTCACCTTTTTATAGGTGAAGAACCTGAAGATTAGGGAAGTCACATAGTTCTGAGATCGAGAACTAGCAGATGTCACAGTTAGGATCCCAACTCGCATTGGTGATAACTCAGTGACAAAGTACGGCACTCCCTGAATCTGCTGCCCTGGGCCAGTGCTCAGGGTCTCCTGTCATCCATGAAGCATTTCCTGGGTCATTTATCACTGTCTTCCCTACATACTGGCTTTACGATTTTTTAAAAACATATACAATTTCAGTGTCTCCATTATCTTAGCAATTGTTACTGATTTTCTGAATATTCTGTGCAGCCTATATCCAGTCTAAATGTAGCACAAAAGTTTATATTTCCTTGACTCTGCTCTTTTGTTGTGGATTTTTCTATGATTTGCTCAAAGAAAGACATAGAGTTGTCTAACGTCACACTGCCACTCTAACGAGTGCTACATAGCAGGAAAAACGTTGGCATCAGACATGATTTTGGCACGAGTTCTTACTTCAATTGGGAATAACAATAATGTCAACATCCTTAGGTTGTTGTCAGGTTTAAAAAAGATAACAGAAATATAAGATGCCCGGTCTGGTGGCTGAGTCAGTGTTGATGCACACACTAATGGCAGCAACAGCTGAAAGCCTCATCTGATTTTATTTTTACCTTTTCCCACCTAAATTTACTTCACTCAAAGCATTGTCTACTACTTTCTCTCCTCCCTACGTCCACTATCTAATTTGAGAGAAGTATGCCTCGTACAACATTCATGTATATTTTCATGATAAATACTATGTTTCTTGTATTATCTTGTAATTTTATTTTATATTTTCAAGAACTGCTCCATTTAGTCTTTTTCAGCATTTGTAATGTGCCACTTTTCTAATTTTAACATGTGGTTGAACCAGCAGTAGCACTCCTTAAATTTCGATACCCCCTTCCCTTTGTGTTCAAGTGGCTAGGATATAATACTACTACCTATACTGTGGGTCCATTTTTTTGTTTGCAAAATTAATCTCAATTTATAATCAAACTGTTTATAAAATGATTATTTTCTACTTCACTGGTCTTTAGATATAACATCAATAATTCAATAATCTACTTTATGGCATTACATTTATTACTCTCAGCTAAGCTCAACTATGTGTTTTCACCAGCATGACTTTTTGCTACATTGTATGGATATTTTCCTATTTTATCTCTAAGTATTTCATCCACTTGTTTCCTAAAATTCCCATCACAGAGGCAGTGACTTTGTCATGGTTCCCTGTTTTCTTAATAGTCAACTGGCACTCAGTCAACATTCTCATTGAGTACCTTATCTGTGAAGGGAAACGAAATTGCCCTTGCCCTGCAGGAGTGTCCAGTCTAGAGCAGATGATGAGTATATACCGACAGTGACTTCTCCTGGTGGGTCAGCTGCTATGTGAGGTGTAGGTAGCTTCCTACGGGAACACAGAACCCAGACTTGGAGCGGGAGAAGTTAACAGATGAAAGGAAACCCATACAAATATCTCTGACTTAAAGCCTTCATTTTGCAAGCTCTCTTATCATTCAGTATAATAGCACAGTGTTCATATTAGGTCTTTAAAAGCAGGGATGTCATAGATCTTCTGAGGCATTTTCTTCATGCACACGCTTTTTGGGGGGAAAACTCAACATAGTCAAAAAAAATACGTAGTCTGTTATCTCTGAGAGAAAACTCAGGTCAGATTCCTTCCGTAATCTGCCACAGCTAATGAAACACTGACATAGAGAGAAACTGATTGGCCAATGAAAACCAATAAAAATAATAGGATGGAATTGGATAAGCATAGGACAAAATGCCTGATGTGAACTGTACTGACCTCTGATTAATCACATGAGACAACTATAAAACCAGATGTTCCAATGACCAAAGGCACGTATTTAGTCTGATTCATTGTAACTCTTAAAAACCTTCCAAGGAGAAAGACCAGTTAGGATGTTGATATTCACATGCAGGCTCGGCCCATGACAACAATTGTACATTTTCATTCTAAATATGTACGATTATGAGTTCTTTACTCAAACTATATACCCTGATGTTTGTACTTCCAGAGGAGAGTTCTTATCAAACCCATCAAATTGTTGTCCCATGTTACCAAGAAATAAATTCAGTACCAACATCTCCTCAAAGATTTTCATTTTACTGCCTCTTTGATTTGTACAGCAGATATATCTGTACTATTAAAGCGGCACACACCATACACCCCTCTCTGCTCACTAAGACTCCACCTGCTTACAAAAATGTTTCCCTTCTTCTCCAGAAGAATAGGTGCTTAATGAAGATTTGTGTAAATAAGTTAATGAACTTATTAAATAATACCATTCTATATCAAGAGGGCTGCTTACACTGGTATTAATTAAATTCCTTATTTGAGACAATATAATTCTCTTGTGTTTAGATGAGATTGATAGATTTAAAATAGCTTTAAAAAAAATCAGTGAGATAGCAAAGCCAAATAAGTGCTGGCAAGAATTCAGAAGGGGAATTGTTTCTTTTTAATAGCCTTTTCCTATGCTTACTGATACTTCTTACATTGTGCCATATTCTCCCAACTTTATTGGAGTACAATTTAATTAGTCCATGTTTCAGGATTACTGGGTAGATTTTCCTGGTCTGAGTAAATCAATGCTAAAGCACCTATCTTCTTCTCAGTGAGAAGCTTGGTATTTGGGAGACTCGCCCTTCATCTCTTTACTAAATCACACTCAGCAAGATTTCATTATATAATTTTTCTCATTATTAACTGGTTGTATTCTCCTCTTTCTAAAATATACGTATTATTTCTATTAGTGATGTTGCAAAATTCCCTTTTAAGAGCTTTATCACTGAGATATTTACATGAACAGAAATGCAAATGTATTTTTAGTATTAGACCAAAAGTTTTCATTTTAATATTTTAAGGAGACTTTAAGATAGTGTGTACTTCAAAATAGCAAAAGAAAAAGAACACTTCACATGGTGTCTATGAGAAACTCATCGAACCAGTTAGAAAATGTCAGAGTTTACTAGGGCTGGTAAAACATTGAAGTCTCAAAGAAATTTGCATTATTTCTTGATATTGAAATTTGTTTTTATTATATGATTTTTAATTAATTCATCCTCATATTTTATTTGCTTTTGGCAAGTTTAAATGTTGTGCAGTCTTACATTTGTAATTTGTGAGCTTACATTTGATAATGGCACCTGTAATGAAGAAGTACTTAATTGCTGTTTCTTTCTTGACATGAATGGCTTCATCTGAACGGAAGATCAAGTTCAATATGCTATAAAGTGGTTCTCAGAATGTACTTCAAGGATGGGCCAAAACATTCACTTTTTTTCTGTTTCTTTCTATCATAAAATATTAAAATCAGAGCAAATAAATAGCTCTAGAATAAAGTGGAAATGCTACTGTTCCATGTGAATATTTTTTGCCTTTGGGGATTAGGATTCTTCAGAGCATTTAATAATGGATATCTAAGGTGATGCTTCTCAAAATGTGACCCCCAAACCATTAGCACTTGCATCATCTGGGATCTTGCTGGAAATGTACATTCTCAGGCCCCACTCCATACTACTGATTCAGTAGCCTGTACTTTAACAAGCCCTCCAGGTAATTCTGACACCAGCTAAAGTTTAAGAGCCACTGCAGTGACACTTTGCTATTCAGAGTGTGGTCCATGGATCGGCAGGAACACCTGGACCCTTATTAGAAATGCAGGACATCAGGATGTCAGAAGTAGGACCTGCATTTTAACGAAGTACCCAGGTGATCCTTACGCATATTAAAATCTGATAGCCACTGCTCTGAGGGTTAAATCAAGAAACTTACCAGTGGGAGAGTAGCCTCTATTCAGAGGCATTTTGGAGGTTGTCAAAAAAGACCTCAATAGATACTTCACATTTGTATATTGCCTCTCAGTTTCCTCTGGAATAAAAAAAGGGGGAAGAAATGTGTAAACCTTTTGGTTGCAATGTTCAAAAAATGCATAAAGGTAAACTGTGTCTACAGTATGAGTTGGGGAGCAGGACTATTATCTGGGTAGCAGAGCTATTATCTATGTAATAAATCATATGCATGTATATATGTATATACATATGCACATGCATCTATGTACTTATATATGTGTACACATATCCTACAATGACCTAGAAATATTAGGTGAATACAGTTTTCAGATCTAAATTATTTTAAAAATTCAATTTTTTAATTCACTTTTAATGTACAAATAAATCTAAGATTTTTTTTGCCTTTTTTGTTTGTTTTGCATCTTTTTCTCTTAGATTACTTTCTACCTTTGAATTTAATTTTCTGTAGGAATCTCTTTAGGAAGCAGAGGAGGTTACAAACTTTCAAAGCTCTGTCTCATCCCAATAGAGTGATTATAACCATGCTAAGGAATCAGTAAGACAAAGCTGTCTGTGGGAGTGAGGAAGTTTGCCTCTTTGCAAGGATTTGGCCTTTTGCACTGACTACTGGTAGATCCAGTGGACTGGGAGGAAAGAATAGTTCACCAAGTAAAATCTCATTTGTAAAAATATTTTTAACATAGAAACACATGAAAATTAAAGGATTTTTAAAATCCTTTGAAATCTTTGCACAACAAACACCCCCATATGTAAATAGGACTGTCACTCGGTGTTTGTCCACAACTAGAGCTCCAGATGAACCAGTGTAGTGCGCGGTGACAGGAACAGCTGACTCATTAGCAGAGAGCAGTGAAAGGTAATTAACCCTGGGAAAAGTACAGCTGCCGTGCGGGCTGTTCCTTTCTGTAGGATCTGATTAGAAATTAGTGTTAAACCACTGATTCTTTTTTTTTTTTAAAGACTTTCACTCTCAGGTGTGTCCCTAGAAAAGGTTCTCAAATGTATTTATATACAAAAGGGCTCAAATCTAAAAAGCATTTTCTGATAACAGTAGACACCTGTTTTCTTGTTGAGGGGGAGTTCTTTTGAATGAATACTATGTTTGACTATTCAAGATTGCTAGTACCCCAACCCATACTCCAATAGTCAGTATGTAAATTATTTGAAAGGATTGTTTTATATAGTTAATAAGCTGTAGATAATTGCCATTTAATTAAGTTTTCTCTTCTTTCTTTCTATTTTTCCTCTGATGATGTTTCTCATCAGTAGCAATGGAAACTCTCCAGTTCAAATCCAATGAATATTAGAGAAGGTAAGTAAAGACTATTTAAAAATAAACTTTACCCCCAAAGAGAAAAGATTCCTAACTTTTCGACAGCCTTTGAAAACTTGAGAAGTTAAGGAAATTGGTTTTAGGGGATAACTAAAGATGTTCAATATTTTTAGTGTTGGTATTATCATGCTAATTTGCAATTTTTTTTTTTTTGAGGATTGCATACGCTTGCTCATCCTGATTGTGATGTCACATGGCTCATATAAAGAGCATTAATACCTTAACCCAGTTAGAATTCATATATGTAGCTAAAGAATGTGGTAGACAGAATAATGTCTCCCCTTCCCCCAAGGGAAGTCTGTGTCCTAATTTCTGAACCCTGTGGATATGTTACCTTACAAAGCAAAAGGAGGGTGATGAGATTAAGAATTTAGTGATGGGAAATTATGCTGAATTATCCAGGTAGGCTCAATTAGTCATATATTCCATAAGAGAAGGGTGGGAGAATGAGTCAGGTTGATGCCACATGAGAAAAACTCAACTCAACCCACCATTGCTGGCTTTGACGACAGAGGAACAGAGCCATGAGCCAAGGAATTCAGCCACCTCTAAAAACTGAAAATGGAACGGCTCTCAGTTTACAGCCAGCAAGAAAACAGGGACCTCAGTCCTGTAACAGCAAGGAACTGGAGTCTGCCAACAGCCAAAATGAGCAAGGAGATGAATTCTTTCTGCCTCCAGAAAGGAGTACAGCCTGATTTGGTTTTAGCCTAGTGAGAGTGTACCAGACTGTGGGCCTACAGAGCCATAAGAGAACATATTTGTGTTGTTTTAAGTCCTTAAGTTTTTAGAAATTTGTTACAGCAGCAATAAATAACTAATACAGCAGATGAGACACCCAGTAGATGGGATACATTTTACAGCTGGAAATATAAATCCAGTGAAGACTTTCCTGTGTGTGAACAAAGAGGAGAAAATATTTCTCAAAAGGCCAAGACTGATATAGTCTGTAGAAGTTAGAATATTCATTTTGTAGATCCTAGAGATGTTTACCACCAACTCGGAGAATTCCATCTTTCACTTTGCCACACACCCCCTACACAAAACAAAACGAAACCACACACACACAATTCTCCACATGATATTTTTGTAAACACAGTGTATCATTCAAGGTGCAAATGAATACATAGCTTTATTGGAGTGTTTAGTGAGTCTGTGTTTAACTGAGTAAAGGTGAGTAGAGAGGAATGTCAGTGGATGGAAGGCAAGGTTCCTGCTACAGAAAGAAAGCTGACCTGACGGTCCCAAAGTATGCTGAGCCCAGTGCTTAAAAGCTGACGGTTATCATGTGGAGTCTGGTTCTACCTCCTGCTACCTGTGTGAACACTGGGTAAGGTAGTAAGCTCACTTGGTTTCCTTTCTTCACATGTACAACTGCTAATACCTCCTTATAGGCCCATCGTGATAACTAAGGAAAAGTGCTTGTGAATACTCACACTAGTGCCTGTCACTTGGTAAGACTGCAGTAAAGGTGAGCTAAATTTATTTAGAAAGCACTGTGTCTCTTTACTATTTTGTGGCGAGTGCCATCTTACCTCCAAAACAAGTCACCAATCTATAGCATATGGATAAACCTTGGTTAAAATAAAATTTTTAAGTGCATAATAGTCAGGACATTCTGGCACATTACAAGTAAGAAAAGTGAGGGATTAAAAACCAGGAACTGGATCTCGTTTAAACAAATTAGAGATCTTCCTAGATGGTTTTCTTCCCAAATTTGAAAAAATTAAGACTATATTCTAATTTTATCTTTGGCTTTTATTCTCACAAAAGGGCCAATTTAAATCAAACTATAATTTTTCATATAAATTCGATAAAAGTAGACTTTAGGGGAAATCTGGCCATAAATTCTATTACATTTCATGCTTGTTCTCCTTTGCATTTGGGGATCTGACATTTCAACTTAGGGGAAGACAAAAGTGTAAAGTCTCCTTAGCTGGCATAGCAGTGAGACAAAAATCTATAGAGTCCCAGACGCTGTGTGTCTGGGATATTTTGTATTAAAATACAATTGATAGAACAGTATCTCAAGCATCAGAAGAGTATTATTTTTGGCTTACTTAATTCAATAACCCTGTATTGAGCACCTACTCTGTCCACAGCATTACGTTGTAGTAACAGGACAATAAAACACAGCCTCTCACTTCCATGAGCTATAGTGGCATGGAGAAGATCAGATGGACATGAGTGATATAATATCAGGCACAACAGAGAAATCAAGATGAAGGTGCCATCAAAACCCATTCAGTCCAGAGTTCTGCGAGATGCTCTCACTTAATCCACTACTTGAGTGAGAGATCACATTTTTGCAGATAGAGTTTGCAGTTCTGACACTGAAGGGGAAAGTTCCTTGGAAAATTACAAATGATCAGATTCTAAGCATTTAATTTTAGCTATTTAATTTTCACCATCCAGTCTCCTTTGACCCTTATGTACCTATAGAAAAATATGGCTTTAATACATGGTCAGCCAGGCCAACTACAATTTCAACTATTTGTATCTTTCCAATTGACCTTTGGGACATTTATTTATTTTAGTCAAAGTTCTCTAAATCTCTCTAGGGATGAATTCTTGAGGAAACATCATTTTCTACAAGCTTATCCAGTCTGGTCCCACTGTGCCTCTGCCTCCCTCAATAATTAGGCTTTCCACATCTCACTGGAATCCTCAGTTTCCTGGTTTGTACTTGTGACGACAAGAGTCACGCTTCATATATCTTTACATGCTCACTCTTTGGCATGGAGCAATCCATTGGTTGTTGTTCAATAAATGTGCATTAAACCAGTAATAACTAAATATTTAGAAGGATACTTTTATTAAAAGAATCTATTTAAATTAAGCATTGCATTGAGAATAAAATCCAAGGTCATTCTGCAAAAATCCAATGTGCCATTGGCCTCAACAATTGAGGGTCATGTCAATTTTTTTTTAGAAGTTTCAGTAGATTCTCCTATTCCATATTTTGTAGTCAGGCAATGAAGATAAATGGCCTTATTCTTTTAATTTAAATTTACAGAATATGGTAAATATATTTATGAAAAATGGTTATTGTTGGGAAAAACAGCAGACTTGCTGGGAAAAAAATCTAAAAATCTCTTTAAAATGGGTCAGGAAAATGAAAAATGTCTAAGCCTAAATATCAAGCATACTGTGTAACAATCTATATAATAAAATAGACTAAGTAGAGAAATTTCCCTTTACATAATAAAAATTTTCATTTTTGAATCAACAAGTGCTCTTTGAACTTTATTACAAATGTTTTGACATTATAAGATTGTTTAGTATAGTTACTCAAAATAGCACATTCAGTGTTGCAACACAAGCCTTGAAGTTAAGTGGTTAGTTTAATAAAACAGAGTTTCCATAGTTACCACAGGAGAACAGAGGATAACTTTTATTTCTTTGGCAGTCAGGAAGGAGCTTTAGAAAAAAGATGAAGCAAACAGATCCAAGCAGTTTCATTATGCGGAACTTTGCACCTGATTGGCTTTTTAAAAGAGGAAACTCTTGATATTATGGAAATTAAACTTTTTCCCACTTAAATGTATAGCAGCTCCTTAAGAAATATGAACACATCCTTTCTCTGGGCATTTGAACGAGATTTTGAGTCAGAGGGAAAGCTCGCTTAATAAGATATCCCTATGAGATATATTTTTGCTCAAGGTGTTACCTTAATAAACCATCCAGTAGAAAAAGTGGCTAAAAATGCCATTTTAGAAGATGGCAGTGCCATCTTCTAGATGCTCTACAGGACAGAGCATACAATCTTGGGGCTAACATTTTGTCGAAAGGCCTGATGGAGGGGAAGTGGAAGCCCATGCTGGTGAAGATGTCTCTTTGTGCCAGCTTCATTGTTTTCTCAGTGTTGCGTTGAGATGTGCTCTCTCGGAGTGCTAATGGAGGTCACTTTCGGTGTTGTCCCTGCTGTGTTCGCCCAAGGAGTTCTTCACAGTTGACTGTTGAGAAACAAAATGATGTGGTTTCAAGTATCTCACCTTCAGCTCCTGAGCCTTTAAAGCAGCAGTGATTAACAGGACTTTTACAAAGTTCCTATGTAGTTACAAGGACAGTTTCAATCTTCTGTCATTTTTTTGCATTAGCTATGATTATGCTTTTACCACAAAAATGCATTTGTTTTAAAGGTAACAATACAGACTAGGAGAATAGCTTATGTTTCATCTATATTTATCAGCACTCACTGTACATTTGTGTCTTCATTACCAGGAAATATTAAGGGACATTGTGCCATCTATTCCTGTTTACAGTTTATTATGCAGAGATAGGAAACACTTAGCATGTAAAATGAATGTAGAAATTATTCCTGGATAGAAACACGGACATTTCCCACTCGTTGGCTCTTTCTCCTCCATCACCGGATCAGAGTGTAATTGTCAGTAATCAGGCCTGCTTGCTGCTGATAAAACCACTCTGAATGCTAGCAGCCTTCTTTGTGTGATGACTCAATTATTCCAGAAGTGCCTCATCAAATCTGCCCCATCAGCTGGGCTAATAAATAAGGAGAAGAAACTGGCCCCCCAAAGCAAATTATAAATCCATTTGCATTAACCATTTCGCTGGTCCATGATCTAGGCAGAAATAAGCATGGCAGATTGTGTTAAGCTTATTTGAATATGTTTATAATGTTTACAGCATGCAACTTTTTTTTTTTCCCACAAGGTGTTGGAATTATCAGTCATGAATGGCATCTAAATGCAGTTATGTTAATTGCGGCAAGGCTTTAAGTATCTTTGAGGGCTATTTTGTTACTTAAATCAGGTGAAAGTTAAATCCTCTTGCAGGGAGAAATATGGGTGTTGCACAAGTTTTTGGCATTGCTTTCTAGTTCAAGGAGAAGAGGCTTGTGTTTAATTTTTGCCTGTACTGGAAGGACAAATACAAATACTATAGTGACTGCTGGTACAAGTACAATGACTTCATATCTATCACAGTGGAAGCCAGAAGTTATTCTGATGCTCTGTATGACTTCGGTAATTTGCAAAGCAAAAATTGCATTTTCTGGGAGGAGATCAGAGTTGCCATAGTGCTCCCTGTACTTAGAATTCCTTGAAAGATTCTAGAGGACAGAGATTTCAAAAAGCCAGGCAAACCAGTAAAAATCAATTAAATCCATTCATGGAAATTTTGTACATTGACAAATCTTATTTTTATTCTTTTAAAATGACAAACTCTGCTGAATAACAAGAAGGCCTTTTTTTTTTTTTTTTTTTTTTTTTTTTTAGTATTTGAACTTCAATCATCAGTCAGGGAAGCAAAAAATGTTCCAAATGGATCATGAAAGGCGATTTCATTGCTAATATCAAATAATCAGTCTTGTTGAATATGTGATGATTGAAAATCCAGACATTCTCCCTGAAAGTAAGCAATACCATTGACCCACTTTGCCAAGGGAGCTGGTTTTCCTACAGAGTAGTTCCAGTTTTGCTGAAGCTCTTCTCTACCACTGCTGTGATCAGGAGTTGAATAGAGGCTGATGGTAAAAGTAAAGCTTGTGGCCAATAAACAATACTTTTCTTTTCCTAAACTAACTTAAAAGAAACTCACTACTTCTCTTCACTGGCTCCAGCCAATGAAGCATATCCCCTAATATCAACCTGGAGAGTTAGGCAGAAGAAAGCCGTCTGACTTTGACAACGTAAATATACATTGGCGATAGGCTGACATAATTTTTATGCGCCAATTTTTATATATGCAATCTCTAACTATGACAGAAAAATCAATTCTATAGTTCATTGATTAGAAATTCAAAAATAGGGGGTTTGGAGTTTCATTAGACATTTAATGGAGCTACATGGCAACTGAGAAAATAAGGAACTTGACTGTCCAGGTTAAGTTATCATTAAGCTTTCTACAAAATTTGACTCTAAGTTAAAATATACTGCCGATTCATATAAAACTAAACTTGGAAACTATAGACTGTAAAGGACTTGCTTTACCATTCAAAAAAGTTAAACTGAGCCAGGTTAACCATCCCCCCCCCCTTTCTCATCATTCTACCTGATGAACAATTGTTGAAGATTTTAATCTTTGAAAAATGGTCAGGAGATTAAGACTGTTAGAAGTTGTGGAGACATGGCCTCAAAGGATAGCAGTGCTAGGGTAAATATGCTGGCATTCTTCTGTTTTTATCTTACTCTTTAAGAAACTAACTCTGAGAGTGATCTCTGCAGCCTGTATTAACATTTTAAACTTCCGAGAAGTTCCTGCCATACATTTCCATCCTGACTGAAATACAACACTCCTGTTCCATTGGTGAGAAATTCCAAAAAGAGATTGGTGGTCATGGTGAGCTCCTTTTAGTTATTAGTTAAAGGGCTACAAGTGTGACATAGCTTTCTTATTAAATTTATTGGCTCTATCATCAGATTTTTTACTTTGAGTGTAGTTCAGAGGATTTAAAAAAATATATTGTGTTTTTTGGAACCACAAATACATCTGTGGTTCTCTCTGTCAGGATACGACTGACATACACATCATATCACTTTAGGTCATTCACTCCCTCCCAACCCCAGACTGCCAATAGAACATAGTCTGATATACCCTTTTAAAAAAATAACACAGCAGATTCATTCTAATGCATCATTGGTTGAAGGAACTGTCTTTTTCAGAAGCAAGTAGTCACCCATGAAGCAGCTGTAAAGAACTGAGAGGCCCTAATTATTGGCATATAGTAAAGCAGATAAATGAAGTACTTTGTGATGACTCCATTTAACAAGTAAAGCCATGTCTTAATTAGACAGCACATTTGAGGACCGTGTAGCCCATTAGGCTACTAACACTTTGGTAATTGTCATCTGGTTTTATCTTTTAAGATTGCCGTTTCATAAAAATGTGAGCTTTAATGAAAAAGTGTTCATCCTGGTAGTGGGGCTAGAACTAATGGTCTTGCCAGTTGTGGGAACTTGGTCAAGATTCCAAGTCTTAACAGTTCTAGAATGTCTGTTTTCTATGAATATATTAGCAAGTCCTGAAGTTTTACAAAATGATTCAAGACCAGTGAAAGAGACTGAAGTATGGCAATTAATAAAAGTGGGTTTTTAAAGGTATTCTCTTGCTGTACTAATAGGACACATGTAAGGAACAGAGGGAACCAATTTCTGTGGAAGATTCCTTTTGGTAGCAGCCAAGAGTGTGTTTCCAAAAAGCGGGATTGGAGGGGGGCCTGGGGGTGGAGTTGTTAATGATAGACACATGGGATGGGGAGCCTCTAAAGGGCTCGAATTTCCCATTTGTATTTTGGTGTACTTGGACTTCTCGAGCCCCTTTGTGTCAAATCATATTTCTAAACTTATATTTTGCTGGCGCCCTCTGCGCACTTCTCCAAGTTGATCTCAGCTGTGCTGCCTTAACTCTCCTCCCTAGGGAGGGGAGAGACAGCAGATGGGGTTAGGGCAGAGGGCTGATGCATCTGACAGCAAACGGCCGGGTTGTTGAGTGGAAGCTGCGAGCGTCAGGAAGCTACTTTTCCCCTGAGAACCAACTAACCACTGAAGAAAGTTGAAAATGAGCCCTTTGAGAAACGCTATTAAAAGTAGTAAAAAATTGCAATTGTGCAGATGATGTGCTGCTGTGTGCTTATTCGGATGCTAATGAGTTTGACATTAGGGAACTCAGAGGGTTTACAGCTACTCCCTTATGTGATTCAGTTCTTTATTGGCAATCTTTGAGAAAATAAATGGAAAATGTATTGCTAACAAATACATAACACGATAGGGTATTAGACAAAAAGCCATTACTTTCAGGATTTAGAAAGAGCTTTGCTCACCAGTGTGACTGTTTTCCAGGATCTTTTGTTTTAGGTTAGAGTGTGGCAAACAAAAGGGAATAGGCAGGTGGAAAGCTTCGGGACTCTTTCTGAACTGAGAGTGAAGTAGAATCAGCCAAATGCCATTTGTACAGAATGACTTTTTTTTTTTCCCCAGTTGCACTCAAACACAAACTAAGAATTCCCAAGCTCCTGTGCCCCTTTCCAATTCTGACATCATGTTCAATAATCTGCTCTATCACTTGAGAGAGTTTTATACCTATTTTTTCCCAGGAACAGTTGATGACTTGAGTTGAAGAAGAGCTGCTTAATGTCTGGTCAAAGCTTACAAGCAATACAGAAATCTATGGTTAAAAAGCCACGCACTTCAATCTACTGCAAGGGGTAAAATACAGGAAGATAGAAATCTTCTGCAAGGAAGGTTGGTAGCTTGTGTTTTAAAATACCAGAACTGCCAGACATACACATTTTAGATGTGCATTGATATACGTGATATTTGTATAAATAGTCCTGCTCTAGGATGCTGAATGTACTATGCTGAATTTCAAAGTTTCCTCTCAAAGGCCAAATGGTCTGAAGACAGATTCTCTTCCCATTCCTGGGACAAAATAAAGGTGAAGCAGCTCTCTGTGGTATGTCTGAATGCAGAGTAAAACAAGGGTAAATCGTTTCTATGAAAAGCAAGATAAAATATTGGCAAAGAGAATTACGAGCATTATATGAAAGTCTCATTCAAGAGAGCTCTTAACAAGAACAGGATGAATTTTGAACCTGTCTTTTGTGATTTCTTGAGTAGAGTACTTTCCAAATCTTGTCTGAACTTCTTTTGGTGGTTAAAAGTAAGAATACTAATGATAATAGTAAAAATACTAGTAGATAATACTATCCAATTTCCCTACCAAATTGAAGACGTAATATATACATATATAGTTTAGTAATTAAGACGAGAATGAATTTGACTACCTTTAAAAATATAAATGTCTTTTACTCATTGATATTGTAGTATACAATTTTTCGTTCTGTCTATGGTAGAGCCCAACCAGATTACAGGTAAAAGTGTTAATGCATTATTGTTCACTTCATTGTTTACTACTGATCTTCTGTTTAATTTTATACTCTTTCCTCCTTTTAATTTTGATCTTAATAGAATGAATTTAAGGACTTCTCACTGAGGTGGACAAAGAAATTTTGTCACTTTGACAGAGCAGGGCAAACCAAGTTGGCAGACAAGTTACCTGAAGAAAAAGAGAGGTAAGGCAACATTTTGTGTTGAAATAAAATGTATCCAATCAAGGCATTTATATAAAAGCTCTCCTTTATAACAGCACTTGGTGGATTTGCTTTGAAAGGAATTTATTGATAGTGCTGAATTTGGATTTGGAATTTTGTCAGAAGCATGATCATTTTAATATTTAAAAATATTAAACAGGTAGAGTCCTTTTGCATATTGATTGGTTTATATTATTTATTCATACATGTTTACCCCTAAAGAAAGCTTCAGCATTAAAATTGTCTTTAAAAATACATTTAAATTCATTTGTATTAGGAATCAGTTTACTGAAGGATTAAGAATAAATAAGAGATAGTTTAAAAGCATGTTTTTAAAAGCATTGTAGATGACTTCTGAAGTTAATTCCTACAAACATTAAGAATTAAGTTGTCCTTGGGAAAAACCTATTAAAAATAATTTATCTCTATATGAAGTAGCTTGTCTTCCAACAATTACATATTTGTACACATACATCTTAATATATCAGTAAGAAAAAAAATTCTTAAGGCCCTTTTAGGGTATTATTTAACCCACATTGTCTTTAAACCGGGCATATTTTAAAAAATACACAAAAAGTCTCCTAAAACATAAAGCTGGCGATTGCCCCCTTATATCACAAAGCTGTGACTCAGAGGCCGTGGTACGGCGACTAATAGAAATCCTTGGCACACGTTGGCTACCTAAGGGAATAATAGAACTATTTGCTGGAGTCGTTTGGCAAAAGGACACAAACATATGGCTTTGGTTTATATTCAGCTTTGCCAGTTGTGTGAAGTTACAGGATGGAGTCGACAAAGCAGTGACACCTCAGAAATGAAAAATGAAACTCAAAATAGATGAACTTCCTTATAAAGCGACTCAAGCTTGTCTCAGGTCGAAGATTTCTTTTACTGGAGTGCATTTCCAAGTGACTCTGGAAATCCCTGTGAGAATCACTTCCTCTAAGGGGAATGGGAATGAAATTGGCTCTCAGAAAGAAGAGTTTTCCAGAGAACTGCACTTGATCTGATGGTGGACTGAGTCTGTTTCTTCCTTAGGTGTAGTTTTTGTCAGGTTGGGAAAGATTAGGGCAGGCAAGAGAGGTATTCTAAATCTAAAGGGGACACATCATTCTATTCCTTAGCTTTCTGTGCAGAACCAAAGATAGTATAATAAGAAACATATAAGTAGGAACAGGGAGTTGGAATCAGAGATAAAGATAAAGGATTCAGAAAATTTTCATTTTTTCTAAAATAAAGGACTTAGAGAAGGTAGAGAAAATTAATATGATATCTTGAATGATGCAAAAAAACAGTTTTTATTAGTTTACATTTTTTAAAAATTCACTTTTTGATGTCTTCTTTCTGAGCAAATAAGAAACATATGAAAATAAAACCAGAAAAGTAAAAAGAGAGTTAAGAGAGAAAACAAATACTTGAACATTCCACCTCAATATTCTTTCAACAAGAAAACTATTCTTTTAGTATTAGAACTCATGTTCCCCATCCATTCCCTGTATAAGAGGAGACAGCTTTTGCTGCCGTTTTGGGCTGATCCAAACCTGCATTTAAAAGAAAATGATGCCAGAATCAGCAAAAGAAAGGGCACTCAGTGTAAGGTTCTTTGTTCTTCAATCTGGCCAAATTTCATTCTAAGATACTGGCATCCTCCAGTTGTTTCATTTTCTGGGCTTAGCCCTTTCCAACTTCCTGAGTTTCTCTTTGTTATTTTTTTTTAATTGATTTTTGTAAAGGAAGCATCCACTGAGGATAAAAGACTCCTCATGGAGAGGACCCTAGGACCTCTTCTCAGCAGCCATAGAGCTTCCTCTCTCCATTGCCACGTGTTCCCTGGGATTGAAATGACATCTAACAAGAGTCATGTGGCACAACCTACAAAAATGCATTGCCAGTCCAAAACTCTGAGGAGGGAAACACAATGAAATCTTGTTATAAATGGAAATTATTGCAAGTTGAGTGTATGTGAAGGACTTCTCAAATTAAAGATAGTTACCATCATAAGATTATGTGTTAGTAGAGTATGAAGTTTAATTGTATCAGGATTTTGAGAAGTTGTGCTCAAAACATTATGATCACTATGACTTTTTATATTAATGTAACAAATTCAAGATTACTCATACATATTTGTATCCATCTTATCTATCATCTATCTATCTATTTACCTATCTAGGACACCAGTCTAGTCTATAGTTCTGTTGAAAGGAAAAATAAAACTTCAACATCACCAAGAGATATTTTTTTTTATCCAGTTTTTAAGAAATGATTAAATATTTACTTGGAGAATTTTTTTTTTTACCATTAGGTTTAAATAGGATTTTGAGTAAAAAATAAAATCAAAGGGAACTAAACTTCCTCACATAGCAGTAATTTGCTAGTGTGACTGAAAACAAAATTGATTTTATAAACTTTGTGTCCTGTTCCTTGAGGCTCTCCTTTCTACAAACCAACAATTTCAGGACTTTCTCTTCAGCTCAGAGGAAGGCTCCTGATCTATACACTGGGTGATGTGGACAGGAGATCTGCTGATGTGAGGGCCAGTAAGAAAATATGATCAAGTAAAAGCAAGGAGGAATTTCCAATGGGTACCTGAATATAGGTTGCAAGTATATAAGGATGTTAAGTAACAGGTTTCCAAATTCAACTAAGTAGTTTAATTTCATTTTTATGTTCATTTTTCCTCTTCATTATCTATCTACTTACTTCTTATTGGATCTTGCATATCCTTCCTGCAAGTTTCACTTCTTTGCCTTCTTTATCTCATAAGTTTCTTTCCCTCTTGCCATTTTTCCTCGTATTAACTCCTCTTCCAAGAGAATGAAATCTTGTAAATTTTTTTTCATGGCTTTATTATGAATACCAGGTAAGAACCACTTTTTTCTCCTTTTCACATATTTGTACATAAAAATCTTCATACTTATAGGTTAAGCGAATTTTCTTAAAGTAGTTTGAGATTAGGAAAAACAAATGGCAAAACGTATTTTTAATATTTTATCTCTATTGAGAAGTAAATTATCAGAGCCAGGAGGAAACCATTATAGGAATCCCAGAAAATATCTTGACTTGTTCCCATTCATAAACAACAAAATGAGATAAACAAAGGTTCTAAGAAACCTCAAGAAGGACAGTTGTCTTTTTTTTTTAAGGAAATTAGATCTCTGTTTTGAGAAAGGAAATGACTCATTAAGATTTGCCAGATTCAAAAAAAAGATTTGCCAGATTCATTGGAGACTTGTCAATAGCATTTGGGACTTCCGCAGTAAAAATGATCAAGTCTCCTCTTACAACAGAAAAAAAAAAAATGTTCCCAGTGAAAAGTGTAGTTTCCCATATTGTAGCACATATTAGTTAGGTCCGTCTCCTGGATCACACCAAAGCCATGGGCCTTCTCTATAGGTCTGGAAGAAGTTTAAAGAGTGGGAATTTCACCTCCACCCCTGCCCTGCCATACTTACCCCATGCACTGAGGTAGAAATCTCTTTAATGCACCATTCCCAGCAAAAGGTACTCACTGAATATGGAGTTTGACTTTTAAAAAATTAAGTCCAATTATTGGGAGTTTATTAAAATCCACAAGAATAGTCCATATAAAAGAATAGTTAGAAATTTCTCCTCCCGTATATAAGGTTTTAGAAAACAAAGTCTTATCTTCAGATTGAGATCTGTCAGGAGAGCAAGCCATCTCATGAATGTTAAAAACTTCCACCCCTGAAAAGAAAGCACATTGCTTTAGGTTTCTGATCTTCTTCTGAACTTAGTAACTTCTATTGTTCTTTGGTTGTGAAACAGAGAAAGAATTTGAAATCAATGGATTATATATTATGATCTCAATCCAATTCACTCATATAACTTGGCTCACAAGTTAAATTTGAAAACTTAGCTTTATGAGTTACCAGTCTTTAAAATGTTTACATAGGATATATATGCTGTACCACCAAGAGGACAATAGCACCACGAAATGCAATTATGAGACTAGCATTCCAAGCATAATCAAGCGGAGGTCCATGAATATTTATGCATTCTTTCCAATGACTTTATGGGGGAGGCAGCTCATGGGGTGGCTGCAGACCCGTCAGGTCCAAGGGAATAGCTGAATTGCAAAATAGAATTAGTCTTAAAGCTGTTATAAGGAAGGCTACATTTAAGTAGGTTTCTAAAACTTTTATATGTACCTGCTGGCACTGTTTGCAACCTGTATTTCAGTTTTGGTAAAGAAACTCATGGAGTTCAATCTTCACTTGCCTTTCAGGAGAGATTTTTCATATTGGTTAGGGAGAGCTCGTAGCACCTGTGTGGCAGGAAAATATTAGAGTTGTGTTGAGTTGGTACTCACCCACGGGAGTAGTCTCCTCAGAAATAGTTGGTGTTTTTCATTGTTTTAATCCTCCTGCTGCTGATCTCTCTTAACCGAGTTACTCATTTAACACATGGAGGGGAGTTTGCTTGAGTTGAGCCACTTTATATGCAACAGAGATACTCATGATGGAGGAGGATTTCACAAAGCAGTGCTCACCATCCTGAGTAAACCAACCCATTTTAATCCTAGGCAATGTTGCATCTGTCATAAATACATGTGGTTTTAAAAGAAGGAAAATCTACAGGAAAAAAAATCACCTCTCTTTTATTGTTGTTTCCTTTTATTATGTAGTTTTAAAATATTCATAATGATGGACCATTTTATTTAGACTAAAGCGACTGCAGCTTAGCAAAAGCAGTGAACACTTTTTGTTTGCTAATTTAAAAAACAGTTCAGTGATTGGTGTGGTGTTTATTATGAAATGATGACAAAAGAGTACTGGTGGTTTTAATAGTTTTAGCTTACAAGAGCTGTTGTTAATTTTGTCTGTAGTGTTGCAGGTGAAAAAATGCACAATGGATAAATAGTCTATATTGGTTTAACTGAACATAATATATAGTGTGTTCTGGAGTTGTTTGTCTCAATAGACTATAGTAATCAAAAGTAATGAACCTATTATGTGCAGGACCTTGGAGAGCGTCGAATGGCAGTAAAAGTGTGGCACATAAAAGGTTTATTAAAGGAAATTAAAGTCCATCATTGCCACACCTGCTCCCCTATTATAAGTCTATGGCAGGTCAGTGCCTTCAATCACAACTCAGCCTGAGAGAGCAGAGATGCGCCTCCCATTACCATTGCAGTCATACCACATACACGCTATGTCAGGATTTAAGGATGGGCACCACGGACAGCACCTTCTGCCTCCTTCTCATTTTCAAGCAAAATAACTTCTCACTATTTAAGGACTCCTTTTGATAATGTGCAAAGGTGAATTAAACTAGACATTATTGGAAGATTCTAGTGAAAACAATGGGAGTAGTCATGTCTGACTATCTCCAGAGGGACAAAAACAGCAGGCTTTTTAAAGTCTTTCTATTCTTTCAATAGTTTATTTGATTACTTTTAAGATATTTAGTAATGATGTTTTAGGGAGTTTGATGCAGACACATGCAGCACTCAAATTTCACTTTCCTCACAGATTTGCATGATTAGAACCAATATTTATTCTGGAATTCTGGAAGTAAATGTATGTCATTTGATGATTAACACTTCCAGTGGTATTTTGAAATGGGGGCATTTCAGTGATTGGCCTTCATGTTGCTTTTTTACACAGGGAAATACTTTTCCTGAAGTAGAAAGAGGTACATATCAGACAAGGTCTAGTAAAAAAATTTAAAAAACCTCCACACCTGAAAAGAAAGCACATTGCATTAGAATCAGGTTTTAGTAAATTAGTCTGAAACCTTTTGTTTGGCATTTGAGGTTTTGTCTACTTCACAACCACTGTTAATCAGACAATCCTTTTTTTTTTTCTTTCAATTTTTGTAATGCCAGAAATGTTTGAATTGCTAGCAAACACTTATGGACAAGGACATCTGCCCTCTTCTCACTGTTCCCTCTGGTTTCAGCATCTATAAAAGTATTTCCAAAACTCATGGACTGCAAGAGCAGTCGCAGCTACTTACCTGCCGAGGCAGGGTGCTATTCAAGAGCTTAGAGGACTACTCTGTTTTTCATTATGACCCTCAGAACTGGCAAGGACATGTTTTTGTAATTTGGTCAATGTCAAAGGAATGACCTCAGGACTTTGTGTTCATGTTACAGATGGATGCAGAGGCTGAAGATAAAACACTGCGTACCCGCTCTAAAGGAACCAAGGGTGAGTTAGCAAGCAGGTTCCATGACACCGTGCCCACCACACCATGAAATATGGAAGTTCCAGTACTCAGTCCCTAATGTGTAGTTAGAATCATTACAACTTCCTCAGGGCTTCTTTTTTTTAAATCAAGCTAGGACATTGGATCATGGCATTGAGAGGCAAAATATTATGAACCAGGAGCTAAAGGACTCAGAAAAGTCCCAATGATGTGTGATGCTAATTTTTACAAAATGGCAATCATGAGTAGATTTAAAACATCCTGCAAAACAACATAAGGGTCAGCAAGGGAAGAATGCTTCATGGAGACCTTCAAATTATTGAAGTGACCTTTAATGGTCAAGGGAAAAGACAGAATTGTTAGTTTACTGCCAAAGCAGATTTTGATTTTTATGTTATCTGGTTTAGTGGCTCCCAATCTAAACTTAGTTCAAGTAAAATGATGATGTTTGTTTTTTGCCTGTCCCTGCTGGGAATTTCCGGCAGCTCCGCAAAGTAACGTTTGAAAGGTTTAACTTGCTGGTTATCCTTCTCTTTTTGTAACCAACAGATGGTAATGTAATATTGAAATATAAACAGGCCCTTGATGATCTAAACATCTGGAAAACAGGATTGACTGGCAATAATACCCCTTAAGGAAAATAACTTTTATTATAATTAGCTATATTTTTGTGACCCTTAATTCTAAATGGAAAACTGTAGTTTTACCATAGCCTCTGAAAACACTCTGGATAGCCATTCCCCACCTGACTCTTCTCCCAGTTAGCCTTGCTAAGGAAGGGTTTTTGAGATTTACTGTTGAAAGTGGGCTAATCAGATGAAATGCTTTCCTTAGCTATGTTTCTATTTGTAGTCAAGGTAAATAATGCCTGTTTGAGTAAAGTCCAGAATCCCAAAATTTTTAGTAAATTCCAGGATGACTTTTTTCAGTTAAAATGTAACCATTTCAGTAAAAATCATTAGCTATGACAACCAAAAGGCAGAATAATGCTTTACAAGATGCAGGAACGTTTCATACCATGGTAGTACCCAGTTTTACTTCAAGTTACATTTAAAGTAATTACATCATATATTCTAATATTTGGAATGCAGTAGTTCTAAACATTAAATTTTTATGCCGCAAACTTCTCAATAGAATACAAGTTGAAGGGGAAAAAATGATTTGTATTGTTATTTAGAATAAACTTGCATCTGCCATAAATACCAGCATTCTAGGGACTGTGTTTGAATATGAATCCCTTCTTTTGACTTCTAAAAGCACACTATTCTAGCATACTTTTAAAATGTGGGTCTTTTAATTTGCAATTCTTTTTGTACTTTGAATTCTTTTGGCACATAATACACACCCTTAAATAGAGCCAAAATGTTCTTCTAGAAATGAAACAACTGTTTCTCTCGTGTGTCATGAGTAATCTTTAAAACCACCTGTTGTCTTTCTCAATATGCTGCTTATCCTTGTGTAGGCAGGTATTTATAAACATGAACTTCTTTAATTCCCATCACTTGTCAGAAAAAAATCAAAGCTTTTTTTTTTTACAAGATTCTTATTTTTAAAACCATGTTGATATTAGCATGGCTAAAGCATATTTTCCTCTTTCTATACATATGAAATTTATGGAATATTATCTTGGGATGCATCCACTTAGTAAAACTTTCCATTTTATATAAATACTTGTCTAATGTCAATAAAAGTGTCAGCTTAGGATTATTTTGAAACATTTCATATGAACAATAAAATTGATTTAAAAATAATTCAAGTCCTTCCTGTTCTTGTAAGTTTTCAATGAATCTCTAAAGATAGGTATTTGGAAAATCCAATCCATTAATGCAAGGTCCCAGAGTCATCTAAGGCACTAAACCCTGAATCATCTGTTCTGGATCATATTCATCTACCCACTGGTATCCACTCCAAAGAACCAGAACCAGAAATAATCTATCCACCCAGTGGGAAGTTAAGTGGGGTTTGTATTAACCATTTATTCGTCATTATTTTTAGATGGGTGAAAAGTTTCAGTCATACAGTTTTCAAAATTAAACTGATTTTTCTTTCTTTTTGTCAACAGTGCCAATAGATTCTCTAATTCAGGAGCTCAGGTAAGATTTGTCCCATGTTACTTTGTATAGTATCAGTTGGCTTTAATTATTAGAAGGCTTTTGTACATTTCAAACCTGAGAATCCCTGTGGTAGTAGGAGGAATAAGCCAACAGGCTTATTTGTCTATGTTGCAAAGGAGAAGAGAAAGGGAGAAACTACCCATAATTGGTTCAAAACAATTAGGGCTCCCATTTTGATAACAAAACACAACATTTTGCTATAATGTAGTTTCCCACTTCCTTCCAAGGAGTGTTTGCCACTTTTGTGTCCATACCTTGCCTGTGGTTGGTTTGTGCACTAGTGAAGAACTGAATTGTCATCTGTGAGCCTGATTAAAAAATGACCCAAGTCCCAAGTTCTCAAGTTTTTGTTTTAAATAATTAGATAACTCTATCATATAAATTTTTAACTGTAGACATTGTGGGTGTGTCCATGCATTTTCACCTTAGAGACTATTAATGTACCTAAGACAATGTTATGGAAATTCCATCATCGTAGGTTTTGCAGAATAAACCCCAATTAATTGTGGAGTTTGTTTTGTTTTGTTTTTGCAGAGTTTCTTTCAAGATGTAATTTATCTTTTTTTTAAAGTGCATTTTTAAAAGGAAACACATGCTGACATACATATTTTGTATCAGTGATATTTTTTAGAGAAATTGTGTCAGGAGCAAGATGAATCCTTTGTCCCTTGTCCTTTATATGCTATTGCAAACCAAGTCTCACACCTACCATTTAATCCACTTTCACCTTTCTGAAAAAAACAATGGTCTATATGTGTTCCTCAGGGAAATGTTTGAAAACAGGAAGTTGTGTAACAGCGTTTGATACACTTTGAAATTTACACTGTATCCATGGACGTTTACATGGCTATTTTTCCAAGCAACTGTGTTCTGTGATTTCCTAAAGAAAAGGCTCTTTTAGTTATTTCCATGTTTCAGAAGATTCATTCTGTCACAGTTTTGGTACACTTATTTAGTGGAATACGTATCTATCAGAATGGAGTTCAAGTTTCAGGCTAATGCCCTTCTCTGTGGAAATTTGTTAGTAGGGAGTCCCCGGTCCTGCTTATATTTTCAATTTCATGATTGAGAAGTTTACATTTTACATTTTAAATTTCTTGAGCAGAAAGGAGAACGCACCCACATATCAGGACAGGATTAAATGAATGAAGTGTCTGACTTGCTTAATCACTTGTTTTTAAATATGCTCTCATTTAAAATTCCTATCTGTTTGGAGACTTTATGTTTCCTATAGAATTATCAAGAGAAGTTTAAAATGATCAAGGGCTTAAAGGGCATGAGATGTTTCCCTATTAATCAGTGGTTTCCTACTGGTCCAAGCAGAAACAGGGTACCCAGGAACTCATGGTCTTCCCTAACTGTCGAAGTGACTATGTCTCCAGTCAGTCTTTTTAGGGACTCAAACCATTCTTGGGAGGGAAGTGAGACTTTGGGTGATATGTCTTGAAAAATAACTTGAAAAAGAGAATTTTGAAGAAATGAATGAGTGTGTGTTTTGGCTTAAGGAGAAATTTGTAATTCATAAAGAAAAAGGGAGGAATTAGCAAGAGAAGCAACTCTGTAGGAAAAAAAAATGTTTAATATAAACTTCCTGGAAAAATAGAGATTACTACTTAAGCACACTGTTAGCTTTAGTAATTGTAATAAAACTAATAGAATATTGAGGTCTTGTCGTGTACCAGACACTCTTGAGCATTCTTCATCACGCTACTGTCTCATTTAATCCTCACAAGAACTTTATAAGGTAGCAACTATGGTTTTTCCAATTTTCAGATGAAGAAAATGAAAATAACTACTCTAACATTACACAGCTAGTAAGTAGTCCAGACTTCTGACTCAGGACAGGCTCTTAACCCCCAAGCTATGATTTCTCTCATACGCAATACTACTCATCTAGAATACAATTTAAAAAGAAATGGCTTATTCATATTGTCAGCAGCTGGATTCTTGAAATTCTATATTTTAACCCTTACGGCCTGTTTTTCAACAGTTTAGGTGTCTGGAATTTGAACAAAGAAAATGTTATGATTAAAAGTAAAAATATTTCCTATTTTCCTAATTCTCTACGAGTTATTTTTTGTCAGATATTCAATTTTACCTAATTTGTCATCAGACCAACTCAGAAAGCTGGTGATAATTGCTGGGAAAATTCACTAGCAAACCCAAATTCACCTATTTTTCTTTAGTGAGAACAAGTTTATAAGAATTACTAACTGATTTTTTAATTTTATAATTACTTACTTTCAACAGAATATTCATGCTTAGACCAAATAGATTCCAAATTGTTTCTTACATGATTTAAGTTGACTCAGGGGTAGACCTGAACTATCATTCTACGTGAATCTTGGGAAAGCATTCCGATTTATATAGAAGGTTGTATTTTTAGTGTCTTTGACATTTTTGTATGAATTTATTCATTTGCTACAATTGCTCCTCCAATTTATTCTGCAGATTTGTTGTGCTCTAGAATCCAGAATTTTTGTGTGCCTGAATTCTGAGTATCTTAGGATATGTGGCACATTTTTCCCGGTGTAAAAGTTATGGCCATTTTCTAGGGAACATTGGCAACTTTATTTAGTTCTTCTTTTTAGAATGCATTGGACATGTTGTTGCTTCTAGACCTACTACTTACAAAAATACTAATACAAGTGAAGCTAATTTAAATATACTGTATATTGTTCATGACACTAATAAAAATTGATAGTGACATTCTCATCTTCTTATTATACTCTATGTCAGCTACTATCACCACCATTAAAAAAGCAATTTATAACCACAGGCCCACCTTTAATCACATTCCTTATTAGCATTTCCAGTCTTTCCTCCAACACAATCCAGGTTACAGGTGATGTCGAGAAGGCATTCTCACGTCTTTCTAAATCATGACCATTGTATTATCTCTGCTTTTCTTTTATTACTATTATCCTTAATCTGATCTGAATGCTGTTTCATCTACTAATATTGGTAATTGTCTCATGCATTGGCAAAATGTTTTACACCAGTCCGGCCCTTTCCTCTAATTAGGAAAATATATTCTAGCCTCTGAAATGGCTTTCCTATGTGACTACTTAGAGACACAAATAAATTCAAGACTCTTAAGTGTATTAGAGTCAAATGCCACTGTCCTTTCATGGTCTTATTGCTGCTCACCAATTGGTTGGCAAGTTTTCTGATGAAAATTACCATTTGGTTGTCTTTTTTTACTGTATTTTATTTTATATACTTTCTTTCTTCATTTAAGAACTGTATCATTCGGCATTTTCTTGTAAGTTTAAAATGTTAAGTATTTTATAAAGTCTATAATCAATAGGCTATAGATTTAATCAAAACATTTAATCAACATGTGAAAAAAATTGTGACTTACAGATTTAGATGGCTTTCTCTTTTTTCTTCTATCTTATTTCATTCACAAGAGTTTTTATATCAATTAAACATTTTACTTAATACTTAATAGCTTTCTTCCCTATTTTGGGGTGGGGCAATAGAGTTTTTTTTAATAAGTATGATTTTATTGCAACTACTTGTTGCACAGAGATTTCTGGAGATGACAACTAAAGGAAATAAAATAGACAGAAGTGGATTTCTAAAGTTAAGAGTTTCATAAATCCATCATCCAGGTTAAAGGAAATAAGTAGCTATAATTACAAGGTTGGATAAAAGAAGGAACAAAGACTTTTTTTCCCCCTTTCATTCCTATGATTTTCAAATGCAGGGCTCAGTTCATGTTTTAGACTTTTATAACGTATCTGTTACATTCATGTTAGCAATATGTCTTTCTAAATATTGTTGCCAAGCCTATAAATTAGAATCCAAAAGCCTGACACCTTAAAGAAAACTCATTTTATAATAGGCCACTTTGGGTGCAAGTGAGACTGATTAGCAAAGCAGCAGATGATAAGGATTAGATGTAGAAAAGTGTCCACCTTGGGGTGCCTTCCTCATCCTCATCTCTGGGTAGTGGGCAGGCTGTTGTTGGTCATGGGACACTGAGGCATAAGATGAGTTAATCACTCCAGAGAGATCATTCTGTTTACTCTACTGTACTTACTAGGGTAAGAGAGTATCTTGAAATAGATTAGGGAAACTTCCAATAAGAATGAAATTTTTTTTTAAATTTTTCCCCTTTATTTATTTATTATTATTATTTTTTTATTTTTAATTTTTTATAAACATATATTTTTATACCCAGGGGTACAGGTCTGTGAAAGAATGAAATTTTAAAAAGAGTTTGTTCTGTAACAAGAAAATTCCATTAACTATAATTCTGTCATACATTTATGTGCTTACGTAGCCTTTAATAGCATTTAGCACTGAAACTGCCATTGAGTGGGCCTGCAAAATGTGCGTGTCAAGTGAGTGGTTGAAAGAATAGGTAGTTTCTAATTGGATCCGTGCAAGCCACCTGGAGGGGTAGTCAGGACAAACAACATTAGCTACATTTAGCTTCTGAGCCTGATTAATACAAGATGTCTGAGTCGTAAGTGACTGAACGGGAAATAGAACGTAGGTCCTGTATGTGGTCCAGCGCACATCCCACTCTTCCCAGTACCTGATGCAGCCTCTATATTATTTTCCGCTACTGCAAGCCCTCACATTCCATGCCGACCTCCATGCCCCCCCTTTTTTTTTTTTTACTTTTTAGAGTGGCTTTAGGTTCACAGAATAACTGAGCAGAAGGTAGAAGATACAGGGACTCTCCATAGACCCCGTGTCCTGACACACACAATGTCCCCCACTATCTACACTTTCCCTGAGCAGAGCAGGACATTTGTTATGATTAATGAACCTACACTAACACACCAGTGTTCCAATTCATCATCCACTTTTGGGGAAAATATTTATTTGAACTTTATCAATAAATTAATAACTCAAGTCGGCATATAATCCACTAACCCCAGCACCTTTTCTTTATCACCGGAGTGCCAATCACCCTTTGTCTTTTCTTTCTAGATTTTTTCCACGAAATGATCATGTGATTTTATGTCTATATTAAAGTTTTAGGAGATGATACAAATATTTGTCTCCTCTGTTTGTTTTTTCTTTCAACACGCTACCTCCCAGGTGATGATCTACCATGGGCCTTGTACTTATTTCAAAGACTGATTTCACAATGTAGGAGGTGTGTGTGTCACTTAACACCCACCTGAGGCTGATGACAGGCATTTAGAAATGGGCCAACAATAGGGTACTGTCCCTTCAGAGAACATTGAACTTAAAGATTAAATGGCTGTGTATTTTCCAGTTTGCACAGACCATAATAGGTACGTGCATATATATATATATAAAATATAAAGGTGTGATTACATAGGATGAAACAACACTCCCCAACTTAATTGTTTATGTTCTACTTTAAACTATAATGTTTGTATTTCAGAAAAATAGCATGGAGCTTCTAAACAAATATCCAGAGTAAAATCTCTTGGAAAAAAAATAAGAACAAGAAAATGTGCTTTATTTTTTTTTACCTTTTATTTTTACATTCAAAAAGTATCACAAGGATATTGGTGGTTTATGTCAACCAATGGCTTAAAAGAGTCTAAGGCATGAATGTCTCTAGAAATCAGACATTTTCTAAAACCATGACAAAATGCCACCACTGTGAGCCACATGTGAAGATTTACCTCACTGTGCTTTCAGGTTTGCAGAGTTCACCCACAGAGATAATTTTTTTCATCCATTTAGCTCCTCTTTTTAAACAGCAGTATTTGCCACTCTTTATTGAGGAATGAATTTTTCCTTCACTATTTGTTCATTCAGGGCTTCTTCTGCACCAAGTATAGAGCTAGGGATTGCAGTAGACGGAAAATTAATGACATCAGTGTAACAAGTCCCGGGAGTTATGTGATGACGTCACCATGAGTGATGAGAGCAAAGTGCTACAGACGTGTACAGCGAGAGATAACTTCCAGCTTGGGGATCAAATGTGACCCGAAGCCTGGCTACTCAGAATGTCAGTATGCTTGACATCCCTGGGAACTTATTAGCAATGCAACCTCAGTCCCATCCCAGATTTACTAAACCTGCATTTTGACAGATCGCTAAACTACTACTATGCATACTAATGTTTGAGAAGCACTAGTTTAGACTTTACTACTTATTTGGAAAAACTTTTCTCTCGTTGCTAATTTTCAATGGTGCAGGTTGGCAAGAAAGTCATATATTTCAGTTTCTTTGGGATTTTCTTAGTTCATGAATTCTTGGCTTAATGTTAATGATGGCTACACAGAAGTTTCCTTAGCCAAGAAGGCAGCAAGGCCTGACATTTGAACATCTCTCCAAGGTCACACGCTAGTCACTGACAGAATCCCCAGAACCTAGGACTTCTATTAACCCATTGTTTGCATTTCTATTTGATGAAAAGTAGCAGCATACTGAACAATTTTAACAGTAGTGTAGCAAAAAGCGCAAGCCTTGATCTCCTGTGAGTTTTTGTTTTGACCTCTTGGGAATTTTTGAAATCAACCAAATCTGCTTTAAATACTTTCCACAGATCATTGGATAGAGAAAATATATAAGGATGCTTTTTAAACAACATTTTAAATACCTTCGTAGGTGACTCCATAGTCATCCAGTGTCTTCCCAAAGTTTAATAATTGTGTCTCAAGCAAAATTCAGACTGTCAACTTCCTTCTGTCACATGATAGCCTTGCTACTTTGACATATTAGTAACTAATATGCTGAGGTTCCTTCAAACTTGCTCAGGCTCTTCACAGTTTACTTGTGAAGTTTACTTTCCCATTTACTTTACTTTGCTCTTGAGCACCTTTAGTGAAACAGAGTTATTCAGTGCTACTGCTTGTTTCGATTCAGTCCTTCTTGAAGGAGGAGGTTGACTTTAATCTTCGGCAGAATATTTCATCTCTTACTGTTACCTCTTAGGTAAACTGTAACCATTGGAAGTCCCATTTCACTTGCATGATATGTTTTCAAAAAAAAAAAAGTTTCTGACATCTTGCAATATTTTTTTCTGCATGAAGTGTGAACTGAAATAAGTATGGCCCACAGTGTTGACGGGTCAGCTCCCACAAACAAAACATGGTGTTCTTGAGTTTTCAGTCCTCACAATGGGTGACTTCTCATAACACTAAGGCAAACCCTCACTTGGGATTTGACTGGCTCATGTGGTAGGAAGAGCAGTGGGTTAATAGCAGCGCTGGGTTCTGGGTGTTCTGTCCGTGGCTAGCATGTGACTGTGTAGAGGTGTTCAAATGTCGAGTCTTGCTGGCTTTTTGATTAAGAAAAGTTCTGTATAGCACTTTCAGTCTTGGCCCCTGAATTTACCTAACTGACCCCCAACCCTATCCCAAAGTATAGTTACATTTAACCTCTTGCTTTCTGAGTTCGACTTTGCTTTTGAAACTATCCTTGGCTCCTCTTGTGCCTGATCTTATTTTCCTTGCATGATCTTTCCCCTTGCTTATTTATTTATTTTTTTTTGTAGAAAGCATTTTAAAAAAATTTTTTAAGATTTATTTATTTATCTTAGAGAGAGAGAAAGAAGAGGGAAGGGGTACTGAGAGAGAATCTCAAGCAGAATCTGCTGAGCATGGAGCCCAAAGCCAGGCTCCATCTCAGGGATCTGAGATCCAGACCTGAGATGAAATTAGCATTTGGACACTGAACCAACTGAGCCATGCAGGCTCCCCACCTCCTTTTTCTTTCTTTTTTTTGTTTTTGGAAAGCATTTTTCCAATTACCTTCATCTTCACATTTTATTCATCCAATCTTGCTGCCATACTATTTCCTATAAGAAAAGTCCATGCCTAAAGCTAGTGTTTATTATTGTTTTTCCATTTCAACTCTGTTATAGTCTATTTCTGGAAAATTCTTTCCTTCATCTTCTCCCACATGGGACTCATACTCATCCTTTAAAGCAAATGATTAATGTCATCTCCTCCATGAACTGTCCCTGTGACCTCCCCGGCTGACTAATACTTTTTTCCATTGTGTACTCAATGCACTTCTTTTCTTGTTTGTGCTAAAGCACTTATTATGTTGAATTATAGCTATTTTATTATTGATTCATCCATCTGTCCACCCATTCAAAAGAAAGCAGATCCCTTGCCTTTAAGTTCAGAGTTTGAGTGGTGAAATTTAAAAACAAACAAACAAAAAATAAATAAATTAAAAACTAAAAAATTTTAATTAGTCACATACAATTCTGCTTTCTGATACACTTTTTTGGGGTCAACTTTTTAAAGACAAAGAAAATTTTATTCGCCATTGTATCCCTAGTACAAGAGGTTATCAAATATTATACATTGTCCACCAATGTTTGTTTTTAGAGTAAATAATGTAGTTAGTAACTCATTGTAAAGGAATTTCTATTTAATGTTGATCCTCTTTAACTATTTTTACATAGTACCCACAGCTTCTTTGCTTCCAAATTCATAGATTCTTTCCCTAGTTCTATTAAAATCAAGACTAATTAGCCAGCAAAACTCCTATGGTATCTTTAAATACAAACCAGCCTACTCTAGCTGGCTTCTAATTCATTCCTAAGTCATATTCCTACTGTCAAAAGTGTCTTCCTCTACAAATATATTTTATCAAATATAAAAGTGAGGTGCTCTTTACTCTGTTAATTTCTCCTTCCCTGTTTTATTTTTGGTGGAAAAAAAAAGAAAGAATACCTTTTAATATACAGTACAACTACTTATTACCTTGTTTCTAATCTGTCTCTTTTCATGCCATTGTTAATTTTCTGAGAGCAAGAATTGTTATCTTTTATTTCATTGATAATATCCCCAGATCTAGAATAGCGCCTGACACATATAAGGAGCAATTGAAAAATTTTGCATAAATGTTTTTTGAGTGCTACAGAAGGCACTGGAATAAGACAAGAACTCACAATGTTTGCAATAGCCCAAAGGTCATGAAAACACAGTGTGATAATTTCTATAAAATGGATTTATGTAAGGGAGCACAAGAGATGAACAGTTAGTACTAGAGAGGGTTTGACCTGAGTTGGAAGGGTAAGAATGTATCCGCCCAGGCAATTCCTATGGGCAGAAAGCAGGCACTCTGTAAAGATGAGTGAAATTAGCTTGAATTGTGATCTCTTCCATTAGCCTGGTCCTTGGCCTGCTGGGTTTGGGTGGCTTGGGCAGCGGGGTCAATGAAAAAGGGACAGATAAGAACAGAGCTTTTCCCTTGACTGTATATGAAGGTCCATTCCCTTTGTTACTTCAAACCCACTTCTACTCGTCCATCCTGACCAAGACTGCTCTGTATTTTTAAAAGCAATGAAAAATAATGCATCAGAAGAAAGCTTATACTGTAAGATCCAGATGTCTTCATTTTTTTTCTGATTTTGTGCTTTAATGAATTAAGCTTTGACATTCAGTTTATTTCTATATCTAAAAAAAGCAGGATGATCTCTTGACAACACTGTCGACCAAGCCCACAAACAGGTCTTTAACTTCATGATACTTATTAATCACGGAAACATCCTTGTAAATAATGATTTACAAGGTAGCTCCCAGAAGTGCACCCAACCAACATGTGGATTAAATGGTGAAATGAGAATCCTGAGCCCTCCCATGACCTGAAGCACTGCTGTCCACATGAAATGAGCAATCTCTGGCTCAGAACTGGGTTCCCAATTGCTTTGGTGTTTTCAGGGAAGCACAGTTTTGTAATATTCTGAATAGGAATATGAATTTTTTTAAAAAAGATTATGTGATAGTGTGTTAAACTTGAATAAAGACACAGGCAAAATGGTCATTCACTCTTACCCTACTGGTGAAAGGAAATATGGGGGCATCCTGCAAGTGGCCAGGAAGTTGAACAGCATCCTAGGTTGGGAGACAGTAGAGCCATGCTGGGACCATGCCTCTCTCCAATGGTGCAATCTGGGGACAGAGTTAGCCAGGAAGTGGCTCCTCAGAAGCTGGGGTGGTACATGGCAAGGAAGACACGGAGATGTGCAGAAGGGGCTGGGTTATAGGAAGGGATGTGTGGGACTGGTAGGCTTCTTTGTAGCAGAGTGTTTCTAAATCAGGGGCAGCTTCTCAAAGCAAGTTATTTCTGATTCAATAGGATACTTGGCTGCTAAAACAGTTGGCAGATTTCTGTGTGTATACATATATACTTACACATACTCACACACACACAGAGACATTACACATACATTTATATACATATAATTATAACGATATATTGAAGTAGGTGATTCCTACTATCTCAGTATTCACTTCACTATTTTAACCCTTGATCCTCCTTTTAAATGTTATCCCACCCAGCATGGAAACAAATTCTGTGAAATGATTCGCAGCATGTTCTGGTGAAGTAGAGAAGGATAAATGGGAGGATTCCAAATATCAGGCAATTCTTTTTCATAGCAAAGACCTTGTGCATATCTGTAGGCTTCTAGTATTTTAGTTTAGGGAACTAAGAAAGCACCTAGATTTATGGACCAAATTTCTGCATTCAGGTAAATGTCAAGAAATACAACTGGCATGTATGATAGTAGTCATAAAACAGCCACATGCTCTTAAAAAGTCTTTTGTCAATAGTAAATTTAAAAACCAAAAAATTACCATATGACTCATATTACTTGATGAAGTTCTGTGTTTGTGTCTGTATTTGCATCTATTGTATTTTGTTTTCCCTCGTGGGCACATCTTTCCCTCCTCTTGGTGTGTCTGCATCTCCTACTCTTTCCCACTTTAGGTTGTGCTCAGTGTCTTCATTTCTGCTCATCCTTGATGATCTCCTTGTGTCCACCGCCACCCCATGCTTACCTTCTCCCCCTTTCTTCCAGCCTCCCTGACTTCCTCTTCCGTCCTTGTGGCCTCTTCTATCTCACCCTCTCTTTCCCTCTCTCTTGAGGGAAAGTATTTGTCCTTCTGCACATCTCTATTCTAAACATCCATACTCGATCTATCCTACTTGAAATTGAGAAAAACATTGTTTTGAACACTGAAAAATATCTATAATAGAAACCACAGTGGGAGTTGCTAGGAAAAAAATCAGTGACTAATAAGAAGGTCAGCATTGGGAAACTCTGTTCCAGATAACAAAAATAATGTGTCTCTCCTTCTTACTGCATCATCATACAAATATTAATAATACCTAATGGAACTATTTATACACAAATTTCATCCATTTCAAAGAAAGAAGTCACTATATTAGTTTCCAATACACGAGGTATAGTTTTAATTATCCATTGGAAGTAAAAATATTTAATTCTTACATCAAATTTTAAACCTATATTAAGCTTCATTCTCAATGCCCATTCAGAAGCCACTCTTTAGTGAGTTTACATATGCACATCTTGGGAAAAAGATAATAAAATGTTCATACTAGAGAACAGAAGGACACCTGTACTTTACTCACTACGGTGCTAATTAGACATTTGTGTTTCCTGATCTCCATTTAGATCTCTACTAAATTAACTTGATTTTACTTATGTGGCCCTGGTTTGAGTGTTTCTGGGAGTAACTGACCCCCAGAAACAAAGAAGCTCCAAGCGCCATCATTAGTTAATGATTTTTACTTTGTAAACAAATGGCATCATTTTCATTAATAAAGATGTGCCTGCATCACAAGCTTGTAGGAATTTGATATTTGAAATGTTTGGACATGGTGCTTATAGATCAGAGCAGAAATCAATGAAATAGAAACCAAAAAAACAATAGAAATAATTTTTTATATAGTCGTCCACAATAAACTTTTTCCTTCCCTCGGGGTTGTCTAGCTAATTCACATGACCTTGAATTTATTCACAGGGTCATGAATTAAATATTAATTACCTTTGCTATTTTTGTTCAAAGGTAATTTTAAAGCATGTGTATTTTACAATCACTGTTACTTACTCCATTCTGACATTACATTAAAAAAAAGAGAACCAAAGTGGAATTTTGCCAGTGTCTGCATGGAGGAAGGTTCTGCATTCTATTCAGTATCTTTCATTAAAATTTAAAGGTCTTGCTCTATTAAATAACTGCAATTTACTTTGAACCCCGAGTTTTTTGACAAAGTTAACTGGTTTTTCCTTACAAGCATGCATGGAAGGGTTCTGTTTGTCTTCCAGCTGTAGAAGGTGTTGCCCAATGACTAGACAATCAAAACAAACACTCCATAACCTCTAGGAAGCCCCAAACACCCTGCTACACACACATACATAAAGTATAAATATGTTTAAATAAAGTATGAATAAGGTTTAAAGTTAGCAAGAAGACATACAGGATTTCAGTCCTCACAAGACTTTAGCCATACAAAATAAAATGGGATATTGCTTAAATGGCAAGATGATTGAAGCTTGTCCACAGAATTCATGGGGATGGTTTGAAAATAACGTGAAAATACTTGTATTTAAGATTTCTTTTTCTTTCAAGATTGAAGTTTGGGGCTGAAAACCATTTACCCCAAGAAAGAACTGAGCCAGCATGGCTCATTCCTCTCCAGAAAGCAGGGGGAGCCCTGGCAGCCCAGTGGTCTTGTTAGCCCAGCCTAGGGAAGTGGTAGGGAGAGGAGGAGCAAGTGCATCTCCCAACCCCCACTTCAGCCTCAACTATGTCTTTTGCTTTTTAAATGCAACCATTTTCCCAGAGTTTTCTGCTAACAAAATTTCTGCTAGTAGCACAATTGTTATATAAAATTTTGTAAAATACTATGCTAGGGAAATTAAAGGAGTGTACACTATATTTGTGAATATACCCAAAAAATGAATGTATGTGGTCTATTGTATACTAATATAATGTACAAAAATACAGTATTCTTATCCCCAATGTCATGAATTGTACAGCTCTCATTATTTTGACTTATTTTATTTTATTTCTAGTTAGGCATGCAAATTTTATTTTTTAATGAAATAATTATTTTTTCATTTTTTTAATAAAAAAATGTATTATGTGTTAACTAACACATAATGTTATGTGTTAACTAAACATAATACATCGTTAGTTTTTGATGTAGTGTTCAACGCTTCATTAGTTGCTTATAACACCCAGTGCTCATCACAACACGTGCCCTCCTTAATACCGAGCACCCAGCTACCCCATCTCCCCATCCACCTCCCCTCTATAACCCTCAGTTTTTTTTCCCAGAGTCTAGAGTCTCTCATGGTTTGTTTCCCTCTCTGATTTCTTCCCTTTCAGATTTCCCTCCCTTCCCCTATGGTCCTCCGTGCTATTGCTTATGTCCCACATATGGGTGAAACCAAATGATAATTGTCTTTCTCTGCTTGACTTATCTCACTTAACATAATCCCCTACAATCCTTAAATAAAAGAAAAAAAATTTAGATCTTTGACTTATTAAAGTAAAAAGAGCCACTTTGAACTCAATTCTACAAACACATTTAACTTGAATGGTCAAGATGCTGTTATTCAACCATGTTTAATTTTTTAGCAGATATAATCTATATAATAAAATACTTATTATAGGATCAACTAAAATGATGCCATAATCTTCTTTTAAAGTTTTTTTTTGGGGGGGGGCGGTGCTTGGGTGGCTCAGTCAGTTAAGTGTCTGACTCTTAGTTTCAGCTCAGATCTTGATCTCAGGGTTATGAGATTGAGCCCCAGGTGGGGCTCCCTGCTCAGTCGGGAGTCTGCTTGAGATTCTCTCCCTTTCTCCTCTTCTTTTACCCCTCCCCTTTGCTTGTGCATGTGCTTTCTCACTCTCTCTCTAAAATAAATAAATCTTTTAAAAAAGAATAAAGTTTTTTTAAAAGTAGGACTTACTTTAAATATATTCTCCTCAAATATAATATTATTTTGATAAGGCAAACATTTATGAACTCTGAATTTTGTTTTTGTATTTCTTTAATATTAAAATAAGATCCCCTATATTTTATTTTTCTTAATATTTTGCTTTATACTGCTATTTGACAAAACATAAAATCCCATATATTTTCATTTTATATACTTACAAGAAGGTATTTTGAAGTATTAATAAAATAAAATAACAGTCTCACTTTAAATTTCCCATCAAGCAGCAAATCTTGTTCTCTATTTAAATTCTTTTTTAATTTCTTTTGGTATCCTGATCCTAAAATCTGCATAATGACCATCTCTTGCTGTCTTTAATTTTCTAACTTTATCTTATTATATCCAACTTCTTTTGGTTAGATCCCCATGACCTGTTATCATGTAATTCCTGAAAAGACCAATGAACTATTCATATATTGCATGGCTAAGCTGTTGCTATATATTAACTGAAATTTTTAGTCAACCTATAGGCAATTAAAAGAAGTATGGTGGTATATGCTTTATTTGGCTGAGATACATCATTTGGTTTTGGTTACACATTGGAGGAAATTTATATTTTAGTTACAGCATATTCCAAATTTTGGTGTATTATTTTGTGTTTTAATGAATAGTTCTTTCTTTAAAATTTCTGGTTCATGTGAGTTTTGAATTATTTTTACAACTGTAGGATTCTTCTGCATTCTTGGAGAGTAGTTTGGACTGATTGGTTCATAACATCATGGTCATTTGGTCAGTCTTTTATGGGCACCAACTAGGATTTTTTGACTTACCTACTACTTTTAACTTACCTCCTGTCTCTTTTACGGCTGTGTTGCAAAAGCACAGCTTCAGTGGTGAAGGGAGCTATAAGCAAAAGCTCATATAGATCGGTTAACACTTGCTCCAGGGAAGTAGGCCAGTACATTATCCATACATTCATTGAGGAGCTTTCTGATGCATCCTCTGGGGAAAGATAGTTTTCTAAGTTCATGTTTGCACTGATATCATTTTTATATGCTTACATCTGGGTGGAGTTGAATTTCAATGAATATTTACTAAGCATGTTACTAAGACATGGGCCTTATGTTATATACAGGAGATATAAAATTAAACAAGATGTTTCCACGTAGTAGGGTGAGACTACTACAATTCAGAGGGTTAAGTTTTATAAATAAGGTAAATGCCAAACACTATGCTGGCATAGAAGAAATGCACTCTGACAATGTTTCTGGAATGACATCCCAAAGGAGAGTGTGTTCACCAGCACAGAAGGGCAGCAGAAGGTTTGTAGGGAGTCTTCTTAGTGCCATTTGCCTATTACCGTACAACTCAGCGCAAGTTTTTATTATTATTATTATTATTATTATTGTTGTTGTTATTATTATTGCAATGTGGCTTTTAATGTCTTGACTATATTATGCAAAAACTGTTGTGGATGTTATACAATTAATCTATCATTCATAAAACTTAATCTCAGTTAAGTGAGGAAAAAAAGCATCTATTAGCTCTGACCTTATGGGGGAAAAATTCCCCCCTCTTATAAACCTGGTATTATCAAATAACCTTGCCAGTGGAATCAGTGTCCCATGATAACAAACCAACCATTGATAAATAGCAACAACTTAGATGCTGAATTTATGACATGAGTAATAGTAGAAGTTTAAAATTACAGGTTTACTATTGGGCACACTCTAGCTTGACATAGCTCTGTAAACATGAACATGGTCACAAGTTTCCAAGACATAGCTGAGAGAGCTGACTTGTGAATTTAAGACACTGTCCCCAAAGAATGAACAATATCTCTGTAGTTCCTATGCTAAAGTAAATTCGCCATTCAAAATAACCTTTAGGCTCTCTCAGGAATCATGAGACCCATTTCAAACAAACACAGGACTTTAACTTTCCCATAGTGTCCTATCTCCTGATTTCCTAAAAGTGTAGTCAAGTAGCTATCACAGGTTGTTGGGGTATTCATAGCTTGGAGTAGGGAGTGGAGTGTTTCAGGAAAGGAAGTAACAACTTCTCAAATTAAAAAAAACAAAAATCCAGAGAAAATATAACATTGTATCAAACGTGGCATCATGTCTGGAGTAAAAATTACTGCATGTTTGCCTAAATTCTTACCAGCAATTATTTAGACATTTGGGAAAATCTGTTTATTTTGTGAAAAATATAGTGGAGAAATATTGGAAGGCCAATTTTCTAATACACAATATTAAGTTTATGTTTTCTTCTTCTTCTTTTTTTTAAATGAAGTACTTAGACTTCACTGGGTAGTATTTTAGATCACTAAAAGGGAGCTTATCTGTTAAAACATAGGCACAAAGAATCCACTTTGTGTACCTCTTCTCTGACCTCACTCTCTCACATATTGCTGTGGCACTCATTTTAAATGTAATTGTATATTCTCTCTTGTCAGTTATTGTGGATTTTTCCTATGTTCCCTGGTGGAAGCATTCTCCTTTTGGGGACCAGAGATCATTAGAGCCACAGAGCCTAGATTTGCAGTGAGGGATGTATAAATCCTTCAAGTTGGCCACTCTGGGAGTCATAGCAAACCAAGCCATTCTACTTCTTATTTCTTGTACCCATATATCAAACTAGCAAAGTCATAGAATTATGCTATAATCATGAAAATGGGATATTGCCAGTGGACAGGCTTACCCTGGTCTGGTGGTCCCTCATGGCTCTAAACCCAGTGGGTGATGTGCCCAGGCCCAGTGGTTGAAGGCAGTCTGTACAGAGGATACTCCTTGAATTCCTGGCTCTGCGATCATTAGGGCTTGTGTTTCTGGTGCCAAGGAACTGAAGCATCATAGAAATCGTTCTTGGAAGGCTGCCATCTTCAGGGCACAGCATAGACAGGTGACTAAAACATTACTCCTGTCTTCCTGTGACCATTCCTTGAAATCTGGGAGAGACAGCTATTCACCTAATACACAGAAACAAACACAGAGTTGATCAAAATGAGGAAACAGAAGAATATGTTCCAAACAAAAGAAGAAGATAAAATCCCAGAAAAAATTAATCAAAGATAAGTAATTTGATTGATAAAGAATTCAGGGTAATGTTCATTAAGATGCTCAACAATCTCAGGAGAAGAATAGATGAATACAGAGAGAACTTCAACAAAGAAATAAAAACTAGAAGAAAGTACCAAACAGAAGCCACAGAGTGAATAATACAATAATTGAGCTGAAAAATACACTAGAGGAGTTCAACAGCAAACTAGATAAAGCAGAAGGAAGAATCAGTGACCTGGAAGACAGGGCAGTAGAACTCACCAAACAAAGCATCAAAAAGAAAAAAGAATTTTAAAAAGTGAAAATAACTTAAAGGACCTATGGGACAAGATCAACTAGAACAACATTCACACTATAAAGGCCTCAAAAGGGACAGAAAACATATTAGAAGAAATAGCCGAAAACATCCCTAACCTGAGGAAGGAAACAAATAGCCAGATCTAAGAAATTCAGAGAATTTCATATAAGATGAATCCACCCCAAGATACATCATAATTAAAATGTCAAAAGTTAAAGATAATGACAGAATCTTAAAAGCAGTAAGAGAAAAACAACGTGGTATGTACAAGAAAACCCCCATAAGACAATGAGAAGATTTTTCAGCAGAAACTTTGAAGTCCAAAAAGGAGTATCGTGATATGTTCAAAATGCTGAAAGTGAAAACTTCTAACCAAAGATATTATACATGCTAAGGTTATTATTCAAAACTGAAAGAGAGATAAAGTGATTTTCATATCATTGAAAAGTAAAGTAGTTCATCACCACTAAACTTACTATACAAGAAATATTAAAGGGACTTCTTTAAGCTGAAAGAAAGAGTACTGATTAGTAACAAGAAAATGCATGGAAGTAAAAGCTCACTAGTAAAGGTAAATATATAATAAAGTTAGTAATCACTTATAAAGCTAGCATGAAGGTTAAAAGACAAGAATGGTAAAAAAAAAATACTATAATTGTAAAAATTAGTTAAGAAATAGGCAAAATTGTGCACCTGGATGACTCATTTGAACCCACATTGGGTTTCATGCTCTGCAAGGAGTCTGCCTCAGATTCTCTCCCTCTCCCTCTGCTCCTACTCCCCCACACTCATTCTCTCTAAAATAAATAAATAAATCTTTTAAAAAAAGAAATAGACAAAATAAAAAGATGTGTAATGTGCCATCAAAAACATAGAAAGTGGGAGTGAGGAATGGAAATTCAGTTTAGTTCAAACTTAACTTGCTATCAACTTAAAATAGACTAGTTTATATACATTGCCATATGTAAGCATCATGATAACCACAAAGCAAAAACCTATAGTAGCTACACAAAAAATAGTGAAAGTGCAATCTAAAAATAACTCTAAAGAAAGGCATCAAATCACAATGGAAGAAGGTAAGAAAAGAAAAAAGAAACAGAGAGCAATTAAAAAAGCAGCCAAAAACACTGAACAAAACGGCAATAAGTACATACCTATTCATAATTACTTTAAATATAAGTGAAATAAATACTCCAATCAAAAGACACAGAGTGGATGAATGGATTAAAAAAACAAGGCCTATCTATATATGCTGCCTACAGCAGACTAGACTTGCCTCAAATGTAAGAAAACACACAGACTGAAAGTGAAGTGATGGGAAAAGGTGTTTTATGGAGATGGAAACAAATGAACAAAAAGCTGGGGTAGCTATACTTATTTCAGACTAAATAGACTTAAAAGCAAAGACTGTAATGAAAGATAAGCAGGGCATTACATAATGACAAAAGGGTCAATGCAGCAAAAAAATATAGCATCTACAAATATTTATGCATCATACATAGGAGCACCAAATTATGCAAAGCAGGTATTAATAAACCTAAAGGCAGAAATAAGTGGTAATACAGTAATAGTAGGGGACACTAACACCTACTTACATCAATAGATAAATTACCTGACAGAATATTGGGAAGAAAACACTGACACATTAGACCAGATGGATCTAACAGAACGTTCTATCCAAAAGCAGCAGAAAACACATTCTTCTCAAGTGCACATGGCACATTCTCCAGGACAGATCATATCTTAGCTCACAAAACAAGCCCAAATAAACTTGGGAATATTGAAATAATAACAAGCATCTTTTTCTAACAATAGTGGTGTGAAACTGGAAATCGATCGTGGAAAACAAACTGGGAAAATCACAAACATGTGGAGATTAAGGAACATCTGACTGAACAACCAATGGGTCAATGAAGAATTCAAAGGAGGAAAAAAATAATACCTGAGACAAGTGAAAATGAAAATGCAATATACCAAAATCTATGGGATGAAGCAAAAGCATTTTTTTTAGCCTTTGGTATGGCAAAAGCAGTTTTAAAATAAAAATTCATTGCAATTCAGTCCTATGTCAAAAGACAAGAAATATCTCAAATAAATAATCTAACTTTATACCCAAATCTCAAATAAACAATTTAACTTTACAACAAAAGGGACAAGAAAAAAGGAAACAAATGAAGCTCAAAGTTAATGAAAAGAAGGTAGAAAATAATAAAGATCAGAGCAGAAAAAAATGGAATGGACACCAAAAAGACAATAGAAAAAAGAAAACAAAACAAAACAAAACAAAAAACAGTGGGCCTGAGAGCTGGTTCTTTAAAAAGATTTTTTAAAAAATTGATAAACTCTTAGCTAGACTCACTAAGAAAAAAAAAAAGAGAGGGCTCAAATAAATAATATCAAAAATGAAAGAGGAAAAGTTACAACTGATACCAAAGAAATGCAAAGGATCATAATAGACTACTGTGAACAATTATATGCCAATAAATGACAACCTAGAAGAAATCAATAATTCTTAGAAATAAAATCTTCTGAGACTAAATCATGAGGAAATAGAAAATTTGAGTAGATCAATTAGTAAGGATCTTGAAGCAGTAATCAAAAACCTTCCAATGAACAGAAGTCCAGTGCCAGATGGCTGCACTGGTGAATTCTACCAAATATTCAAAGAATATTCAATAGTTATTCTTCCCAAATTATTCACAACATTGAAGAGTAGGGAATATTTCCAAACTCATTTTACAAGGTCAGAATTGCCTGGCTACAAAGAAGCAGACAAGGACAACACACACACAAAGGAAATTACAGTCTAGAACCTCTGATGAATGCAGATTCAAAAATCCTCAACAAATATATTAGCAAACGAAAAATTATACATTGTGATCAAATGGGTTATATTTCAGGGATTCAAGGATGGTTCACCTGCCACATATAAATGAATGTGAAGGATAAAAAAATCTTATGATCATCTCAATTGATGCAGACAAGACATTTGAAAAAAACACATATTTATGCTAAAAATGCTCAACAAAGTAGGTGTAGAAGGAATGTACTTCAACATAATAAAGGCCATATATAAGTACACCACTAACACTATACTCAATGATGAAAAACTGAGAGCATTTCCTTTAATATCAGGAACAGGGCAAGTTGTCCACTCTCACGACTTTTATTCAACGTAATACTGGAAATCTTACCCACAGAAATCAAACAGGAAAAATAAATAAAAAAAACATCTAAATTGGTAAGGAAGAAATTAAACTGTCACTATTTTCAGATGATGTGACTCTACACATAGAAAATCTTTCTAAAACCTTCATCAAAAAAACTTAGAACTAATAAATGAATTCAGTAAAGCTGCAGGTTACAAAATCAATTTATAAAAGTCTGTTGTGCTTTTATATACCAATAACAAACTATCAGAAAGAGAAATCCTAAAAAAATGTCCTTACTTACAATTGCATTAAAAAAAATACCTAGGAATAAACTTAACCAAGGAGATGAGACACCTGTACTCTAAAACAACAAGACGCAAGTAAATGGAAAGCTATTCCATGCCGTGGATTAGAAGAATTAATATTGTTAAAATGTCTGTATTACCCAAAGCACTTTAGAGATTCAATACAATCCCCATCAAAATTCCAAAGACATTTTTCACAAAAATAGAAAAAATCCTAAAATTTGTATGAAACCATGAAAGATCCTGAATAGCCGAAACAAATTTGATAAAGAAGAAAAAAGCGAGAAGTCTCTCACTTTCTGATTTCAAACTGTGTTAAAAGCTATAGTAATCAAAACGGTATGGTATTGGCATAAAAACAGAAACACTGACCAATGGAACAGAATGGAGAGCCTAGAAATAAACCCACACATATATGGTGAGTTGATGTATGACAAAGGAGGCAATAATACACAATGGAGAAAGGACAGTCTCTTCAATAAATGGTGCTGGGTAAACTGGACAGCCACATGCAAAAGAATGAAAATGGACCACTGTCTTATATGATAGATATTAACTCAGAAATGGTTTAAAGACTTGGATATAGGACAAAAACTCACAGAACTCGTAGAAGAAAACATAAGCAGTGAACTCCTTTGCATTGTTCTTGGTGATATTTTTTGGACTCTGACTCCAAAGGCAATGGCAACAAAAGCAAAATAAACAAATAGCACTAAATTAAGCTAAAAAGCTTCTGTGCAGTAAAGAAAATCATCAAGAAAATGTAAAGCCAACCTACTCAGTGAGAGAAGATATTTGCAAATCATTTATCTGCTAAGAGGTTAATATCCAATATATATAAAGAACACATACAGCTTAATAATAACAATAACAACAATGAAACACAAACAATCCAATTAAAAAATGGGCAGAAATCTGAATATATATGCTTCCAAAGATATACAGTTGGCCAACAGACATATGAAAAGATGTTCAACATCACTAATCATCAGGGAAATAAAATCAAAACCACAATGAAATATCATGTCACACCAGTCAGGATGGCTATTATCAAAAAGATAAGAAATAACAAGTGTTAGTGAGGATGTGAAGAAAAGGGAACACTTGTGCAATGTTGGTGGGAATGTAAATTGGTGCATCCCCTATGGAAAACAGAAAGGAGATTCTGCAAAAAACTAAAAGTAGAACTGTATGATCTAAGAATTCCACTTCTGGGTACTTATTTGAAGAAAAGAAAAACACTAATTTGAAAAAATACATGCATTACATTCTTTGCAACACTATTCACAATACCAAGATATGGAAACAACCAAAGTATTTATCAATGAATGAATGGTTAAAAATGATGACTCACACACACACACACACAAATACTGCTCAGCCATAAAAAGGATGAAATCTTGTATTTGTAACAACATGGATAGACCTTAAGAGTATTATGCTAAGGGAAGTAAATCAGATGGAGAAAAACAAATGCCATATGATTTCATCTTGGCAGGGTATCACCTTCAAAGGCAGCATCTTCACTATGCCTTCCCGAAGCCATTGTATCACTCCATCAGGCCAGCAATTTCTGCGATGTGTGGTAAGTGATAAGAGTGTATCCAATTATTTTGTTCCCATAGTCATCTTCTTTGGTCCCTTGGTCCAATGAAATGTATGAGAATTTTTTGTTAGTAGAACAAATGTTCTGTAAGCCCTCAGATAGTGATACTATATGAGGCTCTGAAGGCAAGAAAAGCAAATCCATATCCAGAATATGTGTCATTTCCAGTCAAGTTGAATTGTTGTCCCTTCCAGAATAAAAAGGGCCCAGTTGGTGTCCTCAGGGATGGTGTTATATTGGGTGCATGCCATTTATTTCTTTTGCTGATATATTGGAGTGAGAGTAGTTAAATTAGTCTTAGTGGGAATCCACATTTTGGGATCTGTTCAATGCCTCATTCCCTTCCCTTAAGTCTACTCCATTAATGACTCCACTGCAGCAGCATATGACAGCTGAAGACAGACTGGCTGACTTCTGACCAGGCCATTCTGTCTGGATGGTGGTTTAATGTTTATTCCTTCATATGTTCTCTGTGGTGGATGTGATAATGCAAGACAATGGCCTTCACATTTCATCCTAACTTTTATAACTCCAACCACATTCCTCTTCTTCAGACCTTCTCTTTGCTGATCTTCCAGCTAAACCATTCCTCTCTGAAACTGTTCACTTTCGCTATGGGTACATCTATTTTCTAACCTTGGCAACTTTTCTCTTCATGCAAAGTGGTGACCAGGCATTCTTAAGTGGTGACCAGCAGCCTATTTCCAGATTGCACTCAGATGCTGAGCCAACATGCTTATAAATCAAGTTCATTCTTTTTCTTCCTTTGTATTTGATATTTGGGTTCATCTGTGGCAGCTGGGGGTGAGGCAGTGCCACCATAGTGGTGAAATGTCATGGAAATCTATTCATTCGTCTTGCCTGTTTCCTCTAAACTTGCTTCAGGCTAATATTGGACCTTTCATCTTATGATGGACTACTTCTAGGCATGCTTGAATAATAACTTGGTAGATCTAACAGAAACCAGTTCATGATAGCCAGCTCTGATCTCAAGGTCAGAGAATCTATTTCTGCTAGAGCTGTTTTTCGAGTAATTTATAACTCTTTGCTGCAAGGTCATAGCCTAGCCCCAGAAGCTTATAGATCTGTGTTGTGATTCTTCCATTAGATATTGCCATAAACTCCATAAGTATCTTTTTCTTTTGCCACAGGTACCTCTAAACATACCATAGGGTCTATTGGGTTTTATGTCCAACCAGCAAGGCTATCTCAGTGTAGCCTGCATCAGCTCGCCAGCTCTTTCAAAGCTTTCCACCTACCTTGTCACTCAATGCATGGGTCTGAATAATATTCCCAAGTGTGGAATATGCTGTCCCCCAAATCTAAAAAGGCTAATCTGGCATTATGCTTCTATTTCAATGTACAAAGTGTAACATGCAATAATTTGTCCTTTATTATAAATGCAGACATTCAGAATGCTCCAGTCCACTGAGCCCCCTAAAACTTCACTGGTATGTTGTGCCTCTGAATCTTACACCCTTTGAAAGACAGATGTCTTGTCAAAACTTCCAGGATACTTGCTGCTTTTGATTATCTGTTCTGGTTAATATGATGTCATCAACATAATTTACCAATGTGATATTTTGTGGGATGTCTGGATTACTCAGGCTGCATTATGATCAAGGACAGCAGAATGTGCAGTCTTCAGCAAGGATTTAGATCTATGCTCTTTTCCTTGTCATTGGAACGCTGGCTTGTCTTGGTTCTACTCTCTGATAGAGATGGGAAAGAACACATTTCCCATGTCAGTGACTGAGTACATATTTGAGTCTTAATCTGCTAAAGCAAAGATCCCACAATTTAGTCTAGCTTCTGTGGTTAGAACTATTATTTGAGTTCATGGTAGTCTACCATTAACCACCAGAATCATTAACCTTATTAGGGTCTGCAATTGTAAATTTAATGGAAAAATTAGAGGAACCACTGACCATACATCCTCTAAGTTTAAGGATGGCACTAATCTTTACTATTCCTTCTAGAATATAAGATTTTGGATTTGCTATTTTGGAAAGGGGAAGGAAGAAGTTTTGAGGATTCCATTTATGGTTATCACTTTATTAGCCAAGGAACCAATATATATTTTTTGCATTTCTCTGGAGTTGAAAGAGCCTGGACCTCTCTTCATTTGTGTATATCTGTTCTTTTGTAAGTGCCTGCCCACATCTTTTGTCCACTTTTATTTTTTTTTTAAGATTTTATTTATTTATTTGACAGACAGAGATCACAAGCAGGCAGAGAGACAGGCAGAGAGAGAGAGGAAGGGAAGCAGGCTCCCTGCTGAGCAGAGAGCCCGATGCAGGGCTTGATCCCAGGACCCTGGGACCATGACCTGAGCCGAAGGCAGAGGCTTTAACCCACTGAGCCACCCAGGTGCCCTTTTGTCCACTTTTAAATTGATTGTTAGTTTTTTATTTATTTGCAAGAATTCTTTATATATTCTGTATGTACTTTTTAAAAATAAAGGTGAACTGCAAATACCTTTTCCCAATCTGTGGCTTACTTTTTCTACTGACTTGTTTGTTTTTTAGATCTATAATTCTTCCAGAATTGTTTGCTGTATATACTATAAGGTAGAAATCAAAACATTTTTTTTTTTTTAGATAGAAATCCAGTTGGCTCAGTGCCATTCATTGACGAAACAACGCTTTTCTCAATGACACCATTGTCAAAAATTGACCATTTATATGTGAGCCTGTTTCTGGACCCAGTCGATGGAACATTTATTCTGTTTCATTGGTCTGTTTGTTTATGCTTGTACCACAGCACCCTATGTCATGTGCTATAGGCTTATATAAACTTTGACATTCAAAACTGTAAGTCTTTCAACTTTGTTGTTTTCTTCAAGATGATTTATGCTGTTCTTAGCTTTTTTTAATTTTCACACAAATTTTAGAACTAAGTTGTTAATTTCTAAAAAAATTGTTCTTGGAATTTTCTTTGAGATGGCCTTGAATCTAACATAAATTTGGGGAGAATTGAAATCTTGCATAGTAACTCTTTTATTCCATGTGCATCTTGTATTTCTCTATTTAGTTCTTTAATTTTCTTTAAATGTTTTGTATAAGTTTTATGCATCTTTTGTTAGGTTTATTCCTAAGCATTTCATATTTCTGTACATTATAAATTTTTTTCCTAATTTTTATTGATTTGTTTATAGAAGGTCAAATAATTTTTAATGACCTTATATTTTATTCCTTCTTTTAATATTTTATGTGTAGAATCTTTTGGATTTTCCTTAAATAAAATTGTGTCTCTGAAAATAATAGTAGTTTAAATTTTTTTTTCTTTTTCAATAATTATATCTTTGTTTTTTTCTGCCAGTCATTTTAATTCAAATGCATACTTCTTGGTTCTTTTCCCCAAGTCTCTGGTATTCTTCCTAATTAAAAGAAATCTATATGAATACCCACTGTGAATATTCCACAGAAATGGAACATATAAATAATTTCCTTAGGCTCAGAGATTCATAACTTTCATTGCTTTTTCTATTTTATTCTCTTTGGGAGTGTGCTCAGAGTATATCTGTTACTGAATCTTCATTTTTTTAATTTGTTACATGTTTTTTTAAGACTTGCATTGAGAATTTATTACTGTGGAAGATAAACTGTGAAACTGTAAAGCCCGGCGTTTATTGGACAGATTTTGGGGATTCATAGTTCCCTAATTTGTTGTTTTCTTTTTTGAAATCTGAAAGATCAATGAATTTGACTTCTAAACATACTTCCAGCACTGAGCCTATCATTAATGTTATCTAATTATTGTTTTTCTCAATCATTGTTTTGAGTAAAATTTCAGCCATATGTTGTCACCAGAGGGAATATCATTTTCAAATAAGAATCTGAGTTTCTAAATGGAAGGATTTCTCAATTATGTAATCAAAAATTTCTCTAAAGTAAAAATACAGATCTTTAAGTATATTTAATAAAATCAAAACCACAGATATGAAATATGGTGTTGAAAGGTATTTGGTGCATTGATAAAGTTCCCTCGAGGACTCTGGATGTTTAAAGCAACAGTTTGATTGAATAGAACAATAAATGCAGGACTGAGTGTATTTTTTTTCTTTCTTTCTCATCTACTAGAAAAATATAGATAATAGAGCTCATTTATTTCCTTAACATTTCAGAGCTCTGCAGATGGGAAAACACAACCCAGTGGAAATTATTTCTGGCAACCTTGAGAAGATATGTTAGCATTTTGTGGCATTTCTTTCAGTGACATGTAAAGCATGGCTTTCCCTCATTGCAGTGTCACAGTGAAGTGTCACAATAAAGCCAAAATAGTGTGCCCTCAGGGAAAACTAGGGAAAGGGACCATTTCCCATGCACACACAAAGGGTAATATTTATTATAAAGCCTTTCATTTTAGCTCCAAATGCTTCCTGGGCCATGGCTACTTTGCAATGGAGAAATGCACAGAATGTGAGATTTAAAGCAAATGTTGTGTATAAATCTCATGTAATTTACATAAATACAAATAATATATAAAAAATTAAAATGCCTTTATGGACATACAAGCATGTATAAATCTATGCAGTGTGCTAAGGAGAGAGTTTGTGACGTTGCATTGTGGCAGCGTCAGTCTGACAGTGATGGAGTCCAAGGAGCACTAAACTGGGAATCAGAACAATTCTATCTTGACGTATTTCAGCCACTACCAGGACCAATGTCATCTTCTCTGTCTACAACATGTGATACAAAAATTACTACCCATACTCGAGGGGTGAGGAATTTAGTCTTCCAAAAAGCTCAATTATTTTTCTCAGATTACACAGATAATGTTCCTTAAGGAGCTTTATGCACAGTATCAAATAGAATCATTTCTTTTAAGCCAAATTTGTACTTTTGATAAAACCTTACATATCTCCTTCATCCTTGCACAGTTATTATTTGGACCTAAACACTGAACTTGATTTTGACTACCATTAAGTGCCATCTCATTAGGTTCACTCTGCTACTCATTTGGGGGGGGGGTCTTAATTACATTTGCAACATGATTCCATTGCTGCAATTCAGTATTATCTCTAGGTCTGATGAGTGTCCTGTTTATCTGCACCTCAATCATTGGGCAAAACCCTGTGATAGGTAGCTTCCTTCCGGTTAGATAGGAGCTGGTTGATTAGGTATTACTCCACTCAGTTGACAAATGCACATGGAAATTAACCAATTTCATTGTTTTAATTTGGCAAATGTAGGAGAGAGCATGAACTTTAGGGTCCAGCAGCCTGGGATTCAAATATCAGCCCTATTGATTACCAGATACCTGATTTTGAGAATAATACTTGCCTTTATAAGTAAATTTGGATAACAATATTAATAAGACAAAGTCTGTAAGGATCTTAAGGATAGTTAATGTTCAGCCTCATTCATCAAGCATCAAAGAAATGACATTTTTCTGACTGATTAGTTCTTTCTAACTAATCACCACCCAGGTCTTATTGAACAGTGTTTCCTGATACTGACAAATCTTTCTTGGTCTCTTTCCCAGAACCAATGGTATAGTTTATATTGGTTTTTATAATCCACCTTTCTTCCCTTCTTTAATACCTGAATGATATTTGCCAGGAGCCTCTCTTCTTAGTTTGAGATAACAGTTTAGTGGTCTTTTATATTTTCTGAGCATCTTCAATGGAAGTTCACTTGATTCTGGAGACTTCCACTAGTTTGGGGGAAGTTCTTAAACTTACCTCACATACTTAGGAGATGTAGCCTTTTTTATATGCTTCTCTGTCCCTCTTCCTTCCAAGGGAAGTCTCCTTGACAAAGAAGACTAGAGTATGGGTAATTCTGGTTTTATGCCTACTTCTATTATATCATAACCACATGTTGTAGACTTTTCCTTGACAAACCAGTAGATAATAGAATTCCACTTTCAACAGTCTCCACATAAAGGCCTGTTTTTGCTCCATAGTCATGTGGATTTTGCTCCATAGTCATCTTTTTTGCTCCATCTTCTCTACAGGGTCACTTTAAATTTGGACTCATGAGAAAGATTTTATAAAGGGAAATTAGTTTATTTGGGAACTTCACTGTTCTCTTCCTCAGGATAATTTTCAATCAGTCACTTTTTAATCTTTTTAAAAAGATTTGTAACCCTCTTGGACTCTCTCTTTATAGATTTTTTTTTTTTTTTTTTTTTTTTTTGCCTAGAAAGAATAACACTCCCATTTTTTTCCCTCTGAAGTTTTTGGTTTTTTTAAATTTAAGATTTTATTTATTTATTTGAGAGAGGAAGAGAGAGAACACAAACATGGGAGTAGGAACAGAGAGAGAGGGAGAAGTGTCTCCCAGCTGACCAGGGAGTCTGATGTGGAACTTGATCCCCGGACCCTGGGATCATGACCTAAGCTGAAGGCAGACACCTAACTGGCTGACCCATGCAGGCACCCTCCCTCTGAAGATTTTTTAATCTAGTTGTTATAAGTTCAAGAATCCATTCATGACTATAATCTTTTTTTATGAATGGGCCACCATCTTTGGACTGACATTCCCAAGAGAACAATTTAAGATTTTTGTCTATTTGATAATATTACTGTGTATTCAGTCTTTTTTTTTTTTTGTGATGGAGTAAGTAATATCTCAGATACTTGGAATCTAAGATTCTCTATTCTGGAGCTTTGCTTCTAAATCTCTTGCATTCTTCCTCAAAGGGCATTTAATAAATATGTCCCATAGACTCACTGTGGGCTAAATCCTCTGGTCTTCCTGGATCTTGCTAACAGAATGTTTGTTTTAACTTCAGCACATAGAGTGATCTGCATTAATTCTGAGTGAGCTATATGTAGGAAATCTGTTTTGAAAGAGTTGCTCTCAGGAGCATTTCTAAACAAAATCATATGAGGACAGGGGTAAGGATAAGCTGTTGACCATTTTTGTGAAATCCAATCTTATTTCTCCTCCTTTTATTTGTTTGTTCTGTGTGCCAAATGGGTGAGAATCAGAAGGCAGAATGCCAGGTAGCATCTTTTCACCTTCTTTAAAGTGTGTGTGTGTGTGTGTGTGTGTGTGTGTGTGTGTGTGTGTGTGAGATTGGAGATGGGTTGATGGAATGTTCCTAGCTTGCCCCTCCTTTTATGCTTTCCTCTTTCAGGTGAAACTCGGGATGTAGCATCTCAAGTTTGATCCGCAACTGTGACAGAGATAAGCAGTTTGGGTAGCAAACAACTATTTAAAAAACCTTGTGATTTATCCATACTGGACGTGTTTTTTGTGTGTGTGTGTCTGGTGGTATATTTTTCACATTAGCTGTTTCTTAGGATTAGCAAACCAGTGCAAATCTTGTTTCATCCCTCCCTGAGTATTTAATGTAGTGCCAAGCAAAGCACAGATTAACATATGCTTACTCAGGATTAAGGATGATTTAAAAAAAAAAAATCTCTTCTGATAGACAGTAAAACAGAATCCACACAGTTCAGTAGATTCAATGGGTGGGCTGTTTCTGTTAGTGCCAACACCTAACCCTAAACCTTTAGTCCCAGGTTCCACGGGCTTTGGGTTATACTTCATGGAAATCAAACAGCAAGTAGTGGTATAGTCTTTCTCCATGTTTTTCCCTCAATCACTACAGTGCTGCATATGATTGCTCCATGGCGAAGAAGAGGAGAGCTGCAGAGCAGGCTTTGGGTGTCCCAGTCAACAAGAGAAAATCCCTGCTAATGAAGCCCCGACACTATAGCCCAAACCTGGACTGCAGAGAATGTGATGACAAGACCGAGACAGAGGAGGAAGACGGCCTCCCAGAAGCCAGCGATCGCACTGCCACAGGTAGCAAGCCGGAAGAGCCCAAACTTTTATCTACTCCTTGACACCAAAGCCTCAGTCTTAACTTATGTAGAACATCTAGTCTTTGTGGCTGTAGAAGCAAATTCCCATTTGAAAGCAAAACTGAACATTTATTCACTCAGCATCCATTAACTGAGAGCCAATTTTTTTGTTTGTTTGTTTATCAGTAACTGCGGGAGTCTAAATATAAAGTAAATATAAGTCATAGAGAGTTCTTGCCCGAGTCCATTTTCAAAAGCACAGAATTGGAGTGTGCCTCTTTTTGAGGAAAATAAAAGATACTAAGCCTTAAAAGAGAACCTTGACTCCCTAATAGGACAGATGTCTATCCTTGAAAGAACCCTTTAAGGGTTCTTTTATTTTTAAAATAAAAGGACATATTTAAGCTTAAGGTATCTAAGATATGACATATATAAAGAATTTACTTTTTTGTTTTATAAACACACAGAATATTTTTTGTCCCCCCCAAATATAATAAGTATTAACAACACAGGCTAATGCAGGTAACCTGTGACCCTAATCTTTTACCATCTTTAAAATAAATACTTACAGCAATGGACTTAGCAGAAGGGACCCAAAGTTGGAAGCCTAGATCCTTCAGTAGGAAAATGATGTGTTATAGAAAATGTATTACTGTGCCCATTAGTTCTGAAATAAGTGATTTTCAATTACCTTTAGGCACACATTGTATTTCATGAATTCAATTCTTCACTTGCTCACAAAGTGTTCTTTGCATGCTAAGTGATATATAGCTACTATTTTGAAATTTTAGGATATGCTTCTCCGCAGTTCACAGTTACTCCTATTTGGTTCATGGTAGTCACAGTGTCTCCAGGAGTTGGACCATCACCAACCACTTTGTGCTTGAGGCTGAAATTGAAGGACATGCAAATATCTCAAAAATTTATGAAAAAAATTGAAATCAAAAGTTTGACTGATTAGAAAATGAAATGAGGTGTACATATATTCTATGAAATATGTTTTTTTCTGAATGTGATTTTTAAGGAATCAAAATATACTAAATATGATGTCATTTGAAAAGAAGTATGTATTTTACAAGCCATAGGCAAAGAGCTCTTAGATCATAAGTATCTATTACAGACAGAATTAAAGTGACAGCAATAGGGATTTCTAGAAAAGATGTAAAAGCATACTTTTACAAAGCAAATTCAGGACACAACCATCAGATCTTCAGTAATCCTAGCTGGCAAGTAGTTTGAGATTCTGCAGTGAAAACAAAGTTGTGTACTGATTTGACAGTGTTTAAGCAAATGTCCTGGATTCTCTGTATTTACCTGATGGCTTAAAGCCTCATCGTTCATCTGTAAATTATAATGAGCCTTGACTCATCTTGTTTCCTTGAGCTGGTCCGCTTTTTGTTGATTTATGAAAGCTGTAGGTTGAATCTAGTATTAGGGAGGGTCCTTGAATCGATGTGGTTAGACTCAAGCTATAAAATTCATCTAGTTGACATTAACTCACCAACTGTGTGTTTTTTTTTTAATGGGCATCTTTTACACCAACCCACTCTTGTAAGTGCCATGAGGACAAGGACTATATCTGCCCCCTGATTTCCTGCCTTTTATGTTAGTTGTGTGATCATCATAGATGCCCAGTATCCACCAAGAAAATATTCTGTCAAAATGTACTCAGTGAAACATTCAGTTAGAAGCACTGATGGGTAAATATTTGCAGGTTCACAAATGTTATCTATTTTCATATTTAGCACTGGAAGCACTATTAATAATGAATATGCTGAAATTGTAGTGGTAGTGGCCATTATTTTTAATGCTTAATATATTCCAGGCACATAAATTGTATCACTTAATCCACCCAACAATGACATGAGGTATGCATGATTATGGTCCCAATTTTACAGATGAGATCATTGAAGACCAAAGAGATTTAATGCTTAAGGTAATGCAGCTTGTAGGTTTTGAAAAGAAGATAATTAGGAAACAATTGAAGGATAAGCAAAATAATTATTTCCCAGCTAACCGTGTTCCATATTCCATCCTCCCGTGCTCTGACTACTTTCCGAAAGTAGTGAGGGCGGCATTCTATAATATCCAATCATAAAGTTACGTTTCCAGAAATGACAGGTCACAGATGCTCCTACCCCCAGCTGAAAGAATCTTCAGTTGTTTTCAGACCTCTGAGCAAGTTCCTCCAGAAGGAAAGGGGGGTTTTCACCGGTCATTTCATTTACTCTGGGTCCCCGAGGCCTTTACCTTGCAGGTGTGTGCCCAGTTGTGCCTTCAGCAGGTGGTTCAGATGATGAATAAGGGGGCAATCCTTAGGAAGGCTTTAATTCCTGGGCTTGAATCCATTTAATAGCAAAATAATGTCTCAAGCCCTCAACTGGTGTCTTTCAAAGAACTGCAGGTACGCATTAATGGTGATGAAGAGAATGTGGACAAACCTTACAGATATACCTTCTTCACTGGGGCAAACAGAAGATGAGTTTGCAAAGTACTACCAGGCAGTAGGACAAGCGTGTGCTTTCCCAATGCTGACAAGGAAAAGAAGAATTGCCTGGAAGTGAGATTAGCCATGTGTGTGGTGTCCTTCCTCAGTTTCTAAGCTCACAGTCATGACTCAGGGAAATCTGTCACAACTGTAGGAGCTCTAGGGGCTGAAATGATCATTTTAACACATCTTATCTCTCAACGAAACACAAATAAGAGATAAACCACTATGATTTTAGAATTCTGAAAGAATGATTCATTTTTCTAGGGCTTTAATTCTTAGCAAGATTTACATAGTCGAGACCTGGAAAACTAATATATCCATACAAATAACTTTGATAGTTCCAGAAAGAGAACTAAAATCCAATTAAAATAAAATCCAGTTATATTAAAGGAGTCAAACTCCAAACTTGTGATTTTCAGAGGAATTTTTAAAGTTGTTTTGAGGCAGAACATCTGAGAGATAATGTGAGCGTCATTAGCATATGTTCTCTAGGATTACCAGACCCCTTAAAGTAGAGACTTTGGTTTCAAGCAAATAAACAAATGTGAAATTTTTCATATCAGGCAAAAACTCTTTTTTCTTTTTTTTTACTTCATGTCACAGAAGGTGTCATCCAGCTCCTGCCCCTCCCCCTGCCCCACCCTTTGAAATACTTTCAGGAGGAGAAAGGTGTGTGCTAGGTAAACATCCAACTCTCTGTGTCCCCAGGGAGTGTGCCCAAGGAATTTTCTGACCTACACTGTTATACGGAGATAGCCAAGGCGTGGGTACTTGTTAATTTTTGTCTTGTTATTGCTGCTTATTCATTTTTATGTATTTTATTTATAATTTAGAAGTCATTGTTTTTTTTTTATCAAAAGTCAGGTGACAATTGTATTTTAGTATCTTCCTGTAAATTCACCCTTGAAAGTAACCAAACTTGGGAAAATAATAGATTATTAGTATTCTGAACAGTTTCTCCTAAGGGTTGCTGTGTTTTATAAGCATAAGTTGAGAAATACGAGCTTCCTGGGCTGTGGGATTATGGGTAGCTTATTGTAGAGGGATGGCCCTGGATCTGGATGTCAGCCCCCACCTCCACCCCCACCACCTCTGGCTAGCTGTGTGATCTTGAGCAAGCCCCTAGCCCCTTAGAAAATCATTTCCCTTCTGTAAAATTGAGCAGAAAGCCCCTTTCTTGTCATTACTGTAAAGATTAAATGCAATAAAGAACTGAACACCATGCCAGGAGCATAACAGTTTATTGTCCTAGGATGTCACTGAATCGTCCTCATTTAAATGATGAGGAACCAGGACTCAGAGACACAGACCTGCCCCAGGGTCACACAGGCAGGTGGTGCTGAGCCAGCAGTTTGGCCCTAGTCTCTGGACCTCAAACCCATCGTGGTTTTCCCTCCACATTGTGCACTGGGCTTTGAAGTTTCTGAAGGCTGTTGATGAGCAGCTCCATATCCTGCATGGCATAGGTGGTAAACTGGCCGAGCCTCCTTCACACTGGGCTGTGCCCTCTCTCAGGGATCAGTTTCACTGCTTATTCTAAGCAGAACACAAGCCCTGCCTCATTTATGTAGAGGCTCCCTTGTACCGCCTGTCTGCCGTTGCTGTGCTCTGAATGTGTATCTGCGGAAGGGAGAAGACAGCCGTGATTTACCAAACACCTGTTGTGTGGCACCTGCTTTGCGTGCTCTCGCGTGTAAATTCTGCAACGTGTCTCACCATGTAAATGAAGACACAGGGTTCAGAAAGGTCAAGGATGCCTTTGGGGTTTGAGCAGACATGAGCACGCAAGCCCGGAATCAAACCAGTTAGTTGTTTCAATGATAAAGGTACCAAATGAATCACCGAGCCACCCATGAAAATAAAAACACACTAACATAAACACGTAGGCAGCCCATTACAGAGTAAGGAGAAACAAGAACCTCGTCACAGATCTGTCAGATTCAAAAGCTAACTCAACTTTTTTTTTTTTTTTTTTTTTTCTAATGACAGTGAAAGCCAGAGAGGGGTAGGTATATGGAAAGTTGGTTTGCAGATTTGCGGAACATCCCTGGAAACCATCTCGTACGATGCACGTAGGCACCTCCATCGGCAGGACTCCTCTCTTTCTGAAGAATAATTAATAAATATTTTCTTTTAGCATATAACAAACAGTTGAACCAAACAATTATGTAAACTGGAAATGACCCAAAATGCTAGCAGTTGGCAGCAGCACAGGGAAACGCATTGTCCTGCACATGTGCGTTTTTGTCACTCCCGCCTCTCTGGTGATCTGCACTTAATAGGAATATTTTAAACTATGTAGCTAAGCAACAGAGGTAATTGTTGCTTTCTAGAGCTTTTGTTAGCACTCTAACACAGCCCAAATATGCATAATTAGGTATAATGTCTATAAATCATTATTGTACACATGTGGGTAGTTAAGTGGAGTGAGAGAATAGTTCAATGAATTGAGCATATTCACTGAAAATGCTTTTTATTTGTTTTCTGTAGTTCATAATACTTTAAAATTATCATAACCCTTTACACTTTCTCCTAATAGCCAACCGTGTTATTGAGAAAAACTTCATTTGCATTTTAGACTATGTTTAATATATTATTTAAACCTGGAATTCCTCTGATATGAATTCAGAAGGGAAAAGACCATCCTATCAAATGTGATGTGCTTGTTTACCCAGCCTCTTTTCTAGGAAGTAAAATGTTAAATTTTTCAGTTTATGTTGAATAGATCCCAACAAAAGACTGCACCCTATAATCAGCATTATTTAAAGGGGCTAGTGTTGTGACTAAATTCTTCCCTTCATCCAAAAATGCTTTTAGTTACTATGGCAATATTTACTTGATCCTGGCAGTCCAGTGTTGATTTAGGGAGATAATTACCAGAAAGGAAGATGATGGAGATGTATTTTTGAGTGTCCTTGTCAGAGACAATGTTTATAAAAAATTAAATGAGACCAAAAAAGGCACATTGTCTCCTCCACAGAAACCCTCTCCTGCAGCCATCACGCAGGATGGCTGTCCTTTTCTTCCCTCCAAAGATGTTTATTAACACAGAATGCACTTCACTTGGTGTCTTTCACAGTCTTTAAGGGGGCTTATTATTTTGTGTTGCCCGTCCTCCATTCTGCCTTCAGAGACACAGAAATGGTCCTTCTCCTCCTTCTCCTCCGCCTCCTCCTCCTCCTTCTTCTTTTTGTGCTTCTTCTTCTCCTTCTTCTTTTTTCTGACTGAATATTTAAGGGGACCATTGCCGGATTGTCTGGTGCATTTCACAGCCGCATGTATGCTCCCCTGATCACCATGCATGCTAAGTCAGGTCTGGAACACTAGCAGATCTGCACCCTGAATTGTACCGTTAATTGGGTGCAGGCTTGGGTAGGCTATCATTTATTTATATATATATATACATATACAAATATATACGCATATATACATATATAAATATATATATACACACACATACACACATATACACATGTATATATGTGTGTGTGTGCGTATATATTATATATATAGATATAATACGTGTGTGTGTGCACGTATACACACATGCATGCATACGATACATATACATATGACTATACATACACATACTGTCACTGCAGCTGGGCCACTGCCAAGGATGAAGGGGATGACACTGATAACTGGACTGGGACAGATCCAGTGGACTGTTCTGGACAGACTGGCATGTGGAGACCTGCTCTTAGTCCCAAGGCTCTCTGACGGTCAAGACTCCAGTCAGCCGGCTACTGAAAACAATTCGTTGATGTTCTACATACTTGGCCATCTCCATCTCTCATCTCATTGCCTTCTTATGCAAATGCATGCACGTACCAGGCCAGAAAATGTGTCACTATTTTATGTATTTGACCATGCTGGAAAGCCTGGGTGGCTCAGTTGGTTAAGCTTCCAACTTCCTGATTTCATCTCAGGTCATGATCTCAGGGTCCTGAGATCAAGCCCCACTGTGGTCTCTGCACCCAGCACAGAGTCTGCTGGAGATTCTTACCCTCTGCTCTCAATCTCTCCCTCAGTCTCTCTTTTCTCTCTCTCAAATAAATAAACAAATAAATAATTCTTTAAAAAAAAGATATTTGGGGACACCTGGGTGGCTCAGTGGGTTAAGCCTCTGCCTTCAGCTCAGGTCGTGATCTCAGGGTCCTGGGATCAAGTCCCGCATCAGGGGGACTCTCTGCTCGGCAGGGAGCCTGCTTCCTCCTCTCTCTCTCTGCCTGTCTCTCTGCCTACTTGTGATCTCTCTCTGTCAAACAAATAAATAAATAAAATCCTTAAAAATAAATAAATAAATAAAATTGAAAAAAGATATTTGATCATGTTAATTCTCCCATTTACTTGCATTTCCCTTGGCATGGAATTTCTGTGTGACAGTTCTGAAAGTCGACAGGAAACCTTGAAAGCTTCATAACTCTCTTAGTTATCATCTGTATGTGGATGTATTCTGTCTTTTAACTAACATCCCATAAAATCTGAAAGTATGTTTGAGAAACTGTGGAGACAGTGAACATAAACCAAATAAGCTTTGAAAATACGCTGCCATGCTAGCAGAGAAATTTGATGTTTCCTTTATGCATAGTATTATACATATTTGATTTCCTTCTGGTTGGTTAGGATTTGCAAATATAAGAGGTACAGTAACAACAATTTCACATTCAGCATTCTGGTTATTGCTAAGTATCTATTTCAGTATCCTGGAAACAATGAGCTGTTAAAATGCTGAAAATTTTACTAGCTCACTTCTTTAAATGCAATTCTCAGAACATTAAGGTCTGTTTTATTTTGTTTCATATTCATTCATATATATTTTTCTCTTCAATGTTTATAAAGTTGAGAGAATCCATATATCACATGTTGTACTTATGATGCATATATATGATATATGTGTATATATATATAAATATATATATAATATTCAATATGAATTGAATAATATATGACATTCAATATGAATTGAATAATATACAATATTCAATATGAATTGAATTCAATATATATATTGAATATATATTCAATATATATTCAATGTATATATTCAATTATATATATTTATTCAATATATATATTCAATTATATATATTTTTTCAATATATATATTCAATATATATATTGAATTCAATTCATTTTGAATTCAATAGATATTGAATATTCATATTCAATTCATATATATTCATATTCAATTCATATATATATTGAATTCAATATATATAAATAAATCTGTCTCTCATCTACTTATTGGTGCAATTTTCTTAAAATATTTTTTGCTGTTGTTTTTTAAGTATTGGTTTTCTTTTTCCATAGAAGAAATTGTGATAAAACCTATGGATGAAAACCTTCATTCGACTGCACAAGAAAACTCCAATGGGAAGGAAGACAGATATGGCTGCTATCAAGAGCTTGTGGTCAAATCTTTAATGCACTTGGGGAAATTTGAAAAAAATGTGTCTGTTCAGACCATAAGTGAGAATTTAAATGACAGTGGCATCCAGTCTCTAAAAGCAGAGAGTGATGAAGCTGATGAGTGCTTTATGATTCATTCTGATGATGGAAAAGAAAAGATCGATGATTCCCAGCTTCGGTTCTGCTCCTCGGATGACAGTGAAAGTAACTCTGAAAGTGCAGAGAATGGTTGGGACAGTGGCTCCAACTTCTCCGAAGAAACCAAACCACACAGGGTCCCAAAGTATATTCTAGTGGATGACAGAAAAGACCTATTGGAAGTTCCTGAAATTAAAACTGAAGGTGACAAGTTTATCTCTTGTGAAAGTATGTGTGATTCTGAAACTGAAAGGAGAGACCCACAGAATGCTCCTATGGAACCGCTGGACAGCAAAGCCCAGCCCTCATTCACTGGGATGGAGGAAGATGATAACGAGTGTCTGGCAGCCATGACAGAAGAGTCTGTTGACCTGGAGAAGGCGAAGGGGAACTTGAGTTTGCTGGAGCAGGCGATTGCTCTCCAAGCTGAGCGAGGTTGTGTTTTCCATAACACCTACAAAGAGTTGGACAGGTTTCTACTGGAACACCTTGCTGGGGAAAGGAGACAAACCAAAGTTATTGACATGGGTGGAAGACAAATCTTTAACAATAAACGTAAGACACATTTTTTTTGCATTTATTTTAGGAATAAAATTGCTTTGAGGGTTGGAAGAAAAATTAGTAAGATTTGATTATCACTTCTAGATAGCTTTTGACAACTTGATGCAATTTAAAAGCCAATTCATATTGTAAAATAACAATATCTTTTTTTTTTCCCTCTGTCTACTCTCTAGCTTGTTCTCAGATCGAGCTTGGTCAGTTTTGCGATGTTTTTACACATGAAAAAAAGAATCATTGCCTCTTTTTTCTTAATTTGACAGCTTTTTAAAAAATATATAATATTTGTACAGTACTATATTGGACATGTTAGAGGGACATTAGTACTTTTTGGATTTTAAATCATTTTATTAATCAAATCAATTCCAGAAATTTAATTTTTCTTTTCCACTTTTTTTGGGGGATCATCTGACTCCTTTGGAGGAGCTTCAAAATAATGTTGAGCTACTGGCAAATTGGACAGGATGCTCTGATCTTTCTTAGGATAAAACTGAATGCTAATGCCTTTAGAAGCCTTGTGCTTTTACCAGGTCTCTAACTCAGGGCTACAAATATCTGGTCCAAACATAAATGAGAAGAATAAATGTGCTTGGAGGAGGCCTTAAAACTGTTCCTCAACTTTAGTGAAATTATGTCCTATCTCCTATAATGCTACTCCTCCCCTCACCCTGAGTCTTACACCAGATGGGCCTGGTGATAATTCCAAAATGGTGGTTCTCAAGTGCCTAGAAGGCTTGTTTAAGATGAGTATTTCCAGGATCCTATCAGACTTACTGCTCCAGAACTTGCCTTTTTTTAAAGCACACTTTTTCAGATGATTCTTGGGTGCCTTGAAGTCCAAGAACCACAGAATTAGAATAACTTAGAGAAAATTAAGGTCATGTCCCCAAGAAGCTTACAAGAATAATATGTTAGTTATGGTTTGGAAGATCTGCTTTCTGAGATTTATGCAGAAATGAACTGTATATTTTGTCATTTGGGGTCTATTGTAGTACTCACCTGCAATCTTGTCAATTATTATCTTGCAACTCAGAGCTGAGAAAACAAAACGAAGAATAAAATAATGTCATGTAGTGAGGAGCAAGATAATAATACTATGCAAACACACTTGCCAGGATTAGGATCAAGATAGAATATCAATGCAGTGTATGATTTGGGACGGGACCCACTGTGAGCTTTGTATACTCCACTAATATGCAACGTGCTGAACTTGCATATTTGTTATTTTTTTTAATGGGCTACAAAACCAAAAAAAAAAAAAATAGATAAAGTTGACCTCAAATCCTACAAAGTCGTAATTTGTCATCTACTATATTTCACATTCATTCTAAGATACACAGTTTTCCCATTTTAACATCTCTGAAATCAAAAGGTTATGCCATAATTTAATTTTCAGTAGTTTTTTTTTTTTGCTTGCTAACACACAAAATGCGGCACTATGTTGCAACTGATGATATCTTCTAGCTCCATGAAATTCAGTGTTTGGAGAAACTTCAATTCTTTGTGCCATAGCTTAAAATATTTGACAATCCTTTGGTCATTTTTTTTTTTACTTTTTTATTTTTTTATTATTTTTTTCCAGTGGCTGCATTTATTTTTTTTATAATTAAATTTATTTATTTTCAGCATAACAGTATTCTGAAATCCTTTGGTCATTTTTATAGAACTTAAAACTTTTTGTTTTCAAAAACCAGCAAGGCAATAGAATCTGTGTTTGTAAACATGGGTGATATAAGGTTTAAAGAATTATGAACGAGGCTGGCTAATTCAATAATATATCTTATTGTGTGGGGCATGGTCCTGCCTTGCAGTGTTCAAAATCTTTGCAAGAGGTCCAGACCAGACTAGTATGAAAGACAGGCAAAAAGAGGTAAGGCCCATAATGCATGGGAACTATAAACTTCATCTAGAAGGTACTTGCAGAGTCCAAGTTAGATATTGACTTTCTTCTTTCTCATCCCAGATGTGGGACACAGTAGCTTATGAGCAGCTTCTTCCTCTGGTGTACATTCCATGCTCTTAGGTAAATAATCATACCAACTGAGATTCATGATCTCCACAATATTATCCTAATTTCCCATATACCCTGGGCATGAGACCCCGCTGTTAAAGGAGAGAACACTAACATTTTAAAGTATCATTTTACCCAAGTCTGCAGAGAGTCAACAATTCTAAAAAAAAATTTTGTAAAAAGTTCAGCTATCTTGTTGCTACTAAGATTTAGTGAGATTTTAGGTCACAGTGTGTATGGAGTCACCATAGAATTTATTATACAGCCTAAGGCACTTTAAGAGCAAAGGGGAGTGCTACAAACAATCACAGGAGTGTATCAGGTGCGAATAAGATAGTCCCAGGCATACCCACATGTAAGGTCACCAGAGTATAAGGTCACTCTCATTATACAGCATTCAGCAAAGAAAATAAAAGGAGAGGAAGAGCCAGGCCTGAGAGTCACCTGAGAACTCAAGCTCTGCCTTCTTATCATGCAAACAGGTTCTGCCCCACAGAGCATTTCATGGCATCTGTTTCACCCAGCAGAGAAGGCTTGCAGACAAACGTGCATGATGGACTGTCAGTGGACCCCACCTGGTCAGGTGCCAGCCTGGCCTTATCTCCCACACCCTCTCTGGCTTCCTATAGACAAATAATGTGGCAAGGAGGGGAAATGCACAGCGCCAAACCTTTCAATGTGGTTTAGAAATGTGGCCTCACCTGGACCAGGTCCAAGGGAGGAAGGGCATCAAAACCCACACTGCTTTTCCTCTTTTCTAATTCCCTCTCATATGCAGTGTCAACCACGGTAATGTCACCTGAATCAAACTTCATGGATTTTTGACTCTCCATCTACAGATATTATAGGCCTAAAACAACTTCAAAATTAGCAACATTTTTGGATTAAATAAAATATATAGCATAAAAGTCAAAGAACATGTCAAAACTCTTAATATTCCTCTTTGTTTCTTGCAAAAGACAGAACAATCCCGATACCATGGCATTTAAATCCTGCCTTTCATGAAACATAAATGTCTGATACTTAAGGCATCCTTATCTTTGGGCTGTTCATTTCTCACTTTCGACTTCCAGTTTTCTCTGCTGACCTTCCCTCCCAGGCAGTGTGCGCCTAAGTTGGAGAATCCTTGGCTCCTCCCCCTTTAGTGAAAGCATGCCCCCAAATAATTGCATTACATACAACCTGCTGTGCCCATCTGCCCAGGACTGTTTATAATCCAACAACTGAGGTGACGTGGTATCACAGAGGCACGTCTGCTCATCGCAATATCCCACCCTGGAGACGGCTGTCGCATCCTGCGACATTGCTCTGCTCTCGGTACTAGGCTTGGAGCAGGAGCATATGGGCCCACCACATCCTCACGCAGCAGGGTTCTGCCCCCTAGTCCACCACCGACAGCTTTCCTAAGGCAGGATCACACAGATATTTATTTTCACTCTCAGCATCAAGTGGATTCATTATTCGTGATACTTCGTGTTCTGAGAAGCCTGTGGCCAGCCTCCATTCCACACTGGTCCTTTCTCTGAGGCTCCCATGTCCATTGTGATTCTGGTTCCTCTGATCATCAGTGCTGAGACACAAGATTGTCCCAGTGTTTGGTATATCATTCCAGGCACAAGTTAGGGAGGTGATTTGGGCTCCAAAAATGCATTTCTGTTTTCGGTTTATTATCTCAGTCACAAGTATGAAAATATCTGCAGAAGGCCTCTGCTGTGGTAGCTCTAACCCCACCAATATTCATGATAATCCTTGTTTATTTTACAAATTTATATAATCTTTCATCTAACCCTCAGCAAAGTGTGGGCTGGAAGATTAAAACCCCAGCTCACCCTCGGACCTCCCCCTCTAGGTCAATGCCTCACAGCAGCCTGGCTAGCAGTGTTACAAAGTGCCCCTTTTCTCTGCCTCCTGGCACCTGTGGTCCCCTTCTCCACCCCAATGTTCTTGGTGGTACAGACCACCCAAGGCCAACCCCACCCTGTACTTCCATTCTTCCTAGAATGTTTCCTTGCCAGGTTCCTATCACCTGAGTTTTCAGTTTCTGCATTCAGAGTAAAATGAAGCTGCTTCTCCATAGCTACCCTCTCCTGATCGATCCAAAGTGGCGATGGATTGGGATTTGGGGATCTGGTCCCTCTGCAGCACGGCCCATTGTTTGAGCATGGCATAAGATGCCATTGTTGAGGGGCGCCTGGGTGGCTCAGTGGGTTAAAGCCTCTGCCTTTGGCTCAGGTCATGATCTCAGGGTCCTGGGATCGAGCCCTGCATCGGGCTCTCTGCTCAGCGGGGAGCCTGCTTCCCTCCTGCCTACTTGTGACTTCTCTCTGTCAAATAAATAAATAAATTCTTAAAAAAAAAAAAAAAAAGATGCCATTATTGACTCACTCCCTGACTCTGGCCAGAGCGGGCTCTACATGGATGAGGGAGTAGCGCTTGGACCTGGAACCTTAGGGCCACAGAAGGCCAGAGACCTGTAGGAACAAGACCAGAGCAACCCTTCTCAGATGGGGTGACTTCTTTGTTTTATCATTTGGAATCTGGCTTTCTTGAGACCCTTTCAATAAGAGATAGTTTTAATTTAAATACATTCTTTCTTCTTTCTTGCCTTTTTTTTTTTCCTTTCCTTTTCAGGAGCTTCGGCATCGTCTGCCTCTGGTGTGGGGTTCGTTTTTCATAATGAGACACTAACTACAATATGTGATATGACAACTTAAAACCATCTCTGTATTTTAACACTCCCTTGCCCTGTGTCAGCCTTTGCTTAGAAAACCAAGAAAATTGAAAACATTTTTTATGCTTCCACAGGTCTTAGTTGAGGGTCTTATTCAAGGCAATGTGAGAAGAATGTTTATGCTGTAAAAACTGAGCGAAGTGAGAATGTCGCCCTGCAAGGCCACTCGAGTGAATGGGAAGGGAAAGAAGAGCCAGATGAATCTCTTGATTTAATTTCTCTGTAGATTCACCAAGGCCTGAAAAGAGGGAGACCAAGTGCCCTATCCCCGGGTGCGATGGCACGGGACATGTGACAGGACTCTACCCCCACCACCGCAGCCTTTCGGGGTGCCCCCATAAAGTGCGGGTTCCCCTGGAAAGTGAGTATGACATATCCTTAAAACCAGTAGGCTTCTTCTTAGTGCCCCACAGCATCGTGGTCTTATCCTCTTTCTCCTCCAGTGTGGAATTCGGAATGAAAATATAAAGTTTCCTTTCTGTGTCAAGAAAATTTCCATCTAGCTGGGTGTTTAAAATCATTGTGTTAATAGAAAACCTGAGGGTACAGTTAGGACAGTAGGTCAGGAGACAACCGACATTGCGAAGAGAATTTGTTATAGTTCCTGAAGGGTGGGGGTGTGCCACAGCAGGCAGGGCCACAAAGGGGAGCATCAGGGTCATCAGGGGCCAGGGATGGGGGGAACTTCTGGTTTCTATGGGAAGGAGCAAAGTAAGCAGTCTTAAGACTGGCTAGTTTGAATTCGCTCAGTAGGCTCCAAAGCTTGAGGGTTGTCTATGGGTGTCTGATACCTGGTAGATGGAGAATGTGAGTCTAATAAAAGAGGCAGTTGGGCATGGACTCACAATTGGTTGATTTGCCTTTAAAAACTGTTTGAAAGGGCAGTATTTCCAGGGTTTGCCAGGGCCCAGATGACAAAGCATCAGAATACAGAAAATAAAAAAGCCATGGTTAAAAAATTGTGGACTGCGCAGTCCTTTCTCACCCAGAGGTGTGGCTTCCTTAAGCCCAGGAGCAGTTTTGGCCTCAGTGCATCATCTAAATATAAGAAGTGCCTTCCAGGGGCATTGGGTGGTTTGGTTGGTTAAGCATCTAACGATTGATCTCAGCTCAAGTCTTGATCTCAAGGTTGTGAGTTCAAGCCATGAGCTGGGCTCCACACTGGGCATGGAGTCTTAAAAAAAAAAAAAAAGCCTCATCACCAGGGTCCTCCCTACTCCCCATCTCCCCATTCTGTGTAGAACCTGTGATGCCTGCCATGCCTCTTGAGGGCATCCTGCAGTAGCAGAGGGCCCTGAGCAAGAGCAAACATTGGTGGCTTTTCTACCCTCAGCCCTGCTGTGAGCTAGGAAACTAGAGGAGAAGGAAAGGGCTGTCTTCTAAGTTTTGAAGTATCAATGTGTTACATCCTCTACTTCTTTAGCCTACATATTGAAACACCCATGGGTCATACAAACCACAGTGGTGTGAATGCCTCAGCATCAGCCTTCTCAAAAACACAGCTTTACAAATCAGTGCATCTAATCTGTTCTGTACTGTCCCAGTAGATTACCAGTTCCTCAAAGTGATTACCGAGTTGTTCACACAACCATGCTCTTCCACCAATAACTGAATGGCAGTGCAGGGGGGATTGGGGAGCAATGGACAAGAATCAAAGAAATATCTCTTAGAAAATAAAGAACACTATATTCAGAAGTTCACACAGTGGGGAAAAGTTAACAGGAACTACTTGACAAATAGTGTTCTCCATCCACTTTTCCAAGGAAAAGCACATAAATATAAAAGGAAGGTTATGAGCCTCTCATTTTAAGTTGAATACAAACAGAATAGTCTTATTTAAGTCTAGTGTTAACCATGACATGACATTTAGAGAAACTAAAACTTGAACACGCTGCTGAATTTAGTTTTTGAAGTTCTTGAGTGCTCATTAATTTCAACCCAAACATTTATGGGGGGAAGAAAGGCAAATTATATAACCAAATTCTTATGAAGGCAAAGTTGAGAAGTCAGTTTGTTAGCATGTTATGTATGCATGGTATACTATTCTTTTCTTTTTGTGATTTTTTGTGCTCAGTTCTTGCCATGCATGAAAACGTGCTCAAGTGTCCCACCCCAGGATGCACTGGAAGAGGGCATGTGAACAGCAACCGCAACACCCACAGGAGGTAATTGTGATGAGATGCTACTCTTACCTAATGAAGAGAAGTGAGACAGACTTCCCACAGAGGAAATAAGGAACTAACACTTTGTCATCAAAATCTCTGGATCACTATCAAATATGTTACCACTTGAAATAGATAAGAAATATTCTCAATGTGTACAGAGTAAAAAACAAACAAACAAAAAAACCCACACTTTACTTTCTGAGAAATTATCATTTAACAGACAGGCAAACAACAAAAAATGTTCTATTTGAACACTAGAGTTATACATTCATATAATCATATAAACAGAACATGTTCTTTCTTGCTCTGGAACTTCACCATAGCCATTTTGAATACATAGCCTATACAACTGAAAAGAGTTGTGTAGGGTTTGTCTTGGATCCCATCCAATAAACATTAACAAGTTACCAAAAGGGCTTCAATCTACTGTGGTTCTGACTATAAGCCAGGAGGAAGGTAAACATCATTTCATCTCATTGAGATTCATTACATTGAGATTCCTACTCATTTAAAACACACATGTGCATTTACATACAAATGTATTGTGTGGTATATAAATATATACTGTGTATCTATTATGTGCTCACAAGATACTATGTAACTCATAAGCATATTGCCAGAAAACTTCATATTCTATACTTCAAATTTAAACTGATTTAAATCTTGAGATAAATCATAGAATTATCATGCTAACATCTATAGCTGGGCACATTGTAATTGGAGTGGGTGCATTCTACTTAAAATGTTATAGACTTTCAGAATAATTCCCTTATATAATTTTCCGATTTTTAAAAATGAGTTTGTTACTCATCACTTCTTAGATGGGATTGGGGGGCAAATGTTGACATGGTAGTTTGCAAAATCTTTTTGGGATCTATTAGCATGAGAAAGGTGCTAAGTGAACTATTAATATGACTTAACATTTAATGCATACCAAGTATGTTGTGAGGTACATGCCAAAGCAAATTACTTTATCTTTTTAACTCAAATCCTCCTTTTTAATTTTTTTTAAACAGTCTTTCTGGTTGTCCAATTGCTGCAGCTGAAAAATTGGCAATGTCCCAGGACAAAAATCAGCTTGATTCACCCAAAACTGGGCAGTGTCCTGACCAGGTTCACAGGTATGACCCTCCCATGACGTTCCTAGTAGTCTGCCCATGCCATGCCCCTATGCAATGCGTCCAGCTCCCCTCATGTGCCAGTTCACTATGGCCTGACCTTCGTTCACAACTACCAATGTCTATTTGAAAGGCTGGTCCAGTTAATCATACTCTCACTTAAGTGAACTGCTAGACCCTGAGAAGCTTAACATGAAATTAATCTATATGTAAAGATAACACAATGTGGATGAACCTAAAAGAAATAAAGTGTATAACATACATTAATCAAAATTCTGTGTCACTAAATGCAACCCATCCCACTAGTCAGGTAAGCCCTCCTGATGATTGATTAACCTTTCTCCCTGTAGATAATGCCTTCATAAATCACTCACACCCACCCAAAATATGTGGTGTTATATATTCATTCCTCTGTTCCAGCTACACATATAATTTCTTTAAGACAAAAATACATTCCATGAATTGATAAGTGTTAATGAAATATCTCCTCTTTGCCCAGGTACTTCACAATCTCCAGCAGTTTGGAAGACCTTACTTACACTTAAATAATAAACCACAAGTGATGACACATTGTAAAGTTTTACATTTATTAATAATAAATCATATAGATAGGAAAAGTTATTTCAGGATTAAAACAGATGACCATTGTTACTGAGACACTGAAATGCAACATTGTTATTAGAAGCATTTTCAAGATATGGCTTCCCTTAATATGTGCTCTTAGAGATTTAATTAAAGAGTCAAAAGCAAATGAGTGAAGAACATATGTCAAGCAAAGATCATGAATTACTGAATAACTAGCAATTAAAAATCTTAACAACAATTTCTTGGTTAATATGGCCATATCCTCTAGATTCTCCATAAGTAGGTTATTTATCAAATATAGAAATAGCATTTAGTCTTATTTCCCTAATTTCTTAAAAAATGTGTTTTAGACTAGAATGAAGATATTTTAAGGTTATACACCAAGTTACATATCTAATAATAAGATCAACTGCTTTTTCAAATATTTTTATGTAGCAGTTTAAATGTTTTTTATGTAATCCAAGAAATACCATTGAAATTTTGATGTTCTGATGAGTTAGGCATTCTTTGGTGGAAAACAAAAGAAAAAAATAGAAGTATTGTAGATATTGCTAAATTCCGAAAGGTATATTTGTTTATCTTCATTGACCCTTAGACTATATTTGTGTTTTTCTTGACTGGGATCGGTGCTACACAAATATGACGCCCTTGTTTAATCCCAGTACAGAAGTTGTAAGGGAGTATTTAACTCATAGCTTGGATTAAGGTAATCCTATTGCAAAATGTGATAGCTATTCTGATACAAAATTTTGATTCATATTGAAATGATAACAGTTTCACAGATAAAATATCAAAGTATCAGCAAAAACACTGAGACAAAGGGAAAAAAGGTGGAAAGCCTAAGAAATTCACAATTCAGAAGTGAGGTTTCTGGTGAGTATGCTGCCCCTGTTAGGTGTCAGGCTCCTGTCAGCTCTGCTGAAGGAGAGTGGGAGTCAGCATCGCTTCTTTTGAATGGACTACAATGCCATTTCCCCACCAGCTACAACGTGACTTTTCACCACCAGGCTGATTAATAGTCTTAATATGTAGAACGTGCACACCTTGTCAGTGCCCTAATGATAGTTAGATGGCGTTTTTCTGTGTGGAACTCGAAGTGCTAACAGACATTAAATACTTGCTGCTCATTGTATCTGCATAAGGCAAATGCAAAATTGCACGTTCCTCTTTTATCCATGGGAGACAGACCCCCAACATGCAGCCTCGCCATAGACATCCAGAACCCTTGGTGCCTCCCATCTTTCACTCCTAGCACAGAGTACTCTCTTTTATCATACTCTGACCAGCTCTTTTCCACAGTACACTGTCTCCGTGGGTATTGACAGGCATGACACATTGGATCTGCTTTAAATTCTGATGCTAATATGCTCACTAAGAATTTCATCATAGTTCTTTTGAACTCTCCCCTCTTTCTTCAGGACAAGCTTGGTGAAACAAATTGAATTCAATTTCCGATCACAAGCCATCTCCTCTTCCAGAGCCACGGTGTCAAAAGAACAAGAGAAGTTTGGAAAAGTACCATTCGATTATGCCAGTTTCGATGCCCAGGTTTTCGGTAAACGTCCCCTCATGCAAACAGGTCAAGGACGAAAAACACCACCCTTTCCTGAATGTAAGCCTCAAATTCTAATCTTTAATCCCAAAATGCATCTTGTCTATGTGTGTTTGGGGGCAGGCATGTACTCAAATCTAGAATACATTATTTACTGCAAGAAGGAGAGAAAATACATTGTGCAGTAAAATAAAAATAAGTTATCAAGTGATAACTTGATCAGAATTATCGATTTTACGTAAAGTTAAACTGAACATGGTGAATAGTTACTGGATTAATTATTCTCCAAATATCATGCCATTGTTGAATCAAAATACAGTAATTCTAAAGAAATATTTAATTTACATTCAGCTGGGTTTGGGATTAATAACAACTGTTATAGTCATCACAATACAGTAATTTTGATCCATGTTGAAATTATGGAAATTTAACAGGTAAAATATTGAAATACTACTTAAAGTAGTACTTAAATCAGCAAAAGCACTTAGACTAAAAGGAAAAAGTGAAGGTCTTGGAAGAAACTCACGGTTTAGAAATCAAGATTTTACAATAGATGCAATATGTGTGACAGTGGAGAGGTTTATCCACATATTGAAGAATTAATATGAATCATTTAAAATGTGTTAATACTCTAATGGTAGCACATCTGTATAGAAAATCATAACTCGAAGATGGTGTAATATATACAACTTGGTGTTTTTATTAACACAATTCTTCAAGTGTTTTAGAGTCCTTGAATAGTCTAATGAAAAGGTGAGAAAGTGATCATTGGGATGAACCCAGATATGAATCCTGCTTTACGATATCATAAGAAGTGAAATTATTCCTCAAATTGAGTCCTCCATAGACCATGGATTCTTCACAACATGCAAATCTATGGAATCCCTTTGATCTCATACCTCTGGACCTACACTGAGTGCTTTTAGGAACATATAACATGGGCTTTATTCTGTGATGTTGGTCACTTCTTTCAAAGAACTAGATGCTATACAAAACATAGCACTGATAAACATACTTGAAAGGAGTTGGCCTATTAACAATGGAGTATGTTATACTCCAAAATATATTCTATCTATTCTGACTAAAAATAGGGCTCAGCCTAAATAACATTAACAACCTGTTAGATTTGGGGAAAAATTATATATGCACAGGCACACAATGTTTTCTATTTTATATATATATAAAATGTACACATATGCATACACATATACATATATGTTTAATTCAAGTGAAAGCTAGTTAAGGGCATTCTACATACTCATATAATATAGATATTGTTTAAAAATGCAAACATTCAGTGACATTTTTGTATTTTTATAATTGTAGGAATCACGGTTGGAAATGTTTTAAATTGCTTCATGAAAAATAATGATCAAAGTTTACAGTAAACAAAATTTGCAGCAAAATAAATAACTAAATTCTTCATATTATCCCACTTAAATCTTGGGTGTTTCTCTCATAACCTTGAGCATTGTTTACAAACACCCAGAGTGAAGAGAAATATGGTTAATTCTCTCTCTCCATAATGCCTTGTTGCCACAACAAAAACATAAAACAGAAACTCAGCCTTGATAACTAAAATTGCCTTTCTGCTCATCCTGAGAACACTTTCTCTGTCCTTTACTTATCATGTTCTACCTAAATATGCAAAATGCTAGCTCATTAAAGGCTCTACCATTTATTTAGTTCCATTTGGTCGGACATTAAGAACAACTTCTGCTGGTTTAAGCACAAAACAAACCTGTATATCAAATAATAAAAATAAAAATACAATTCTATGTCTAAATATAAATTGTTATTGTGAAAACAAATGTTGAAAGGGTGCACTTTTTTTTTTTTTTTTTTTTTTTTTTGCTACTGGAATTACTGGTCTTCACACATACACAGTTCATAGATGTCCAAGTCTTAAGCCTCTGTAGTCCCTGACAGATTTTGCCAGTATAGTTTTAATCCATAATTTTTGCCACGAATGCTGCCAGTGCACCTGTCCCATAACATTAGTTATAAAGTTTTTACCATAAGAAGCATAAATACGAAAAATATTAAGAGAATAGACATTCTTCCCCAGCCATCACATCATTCGATCTGTGAACGTCTGTGAAAACCAATCTCAATAACCTTCATTGAGTGTACCAATGGATAATGGATCATGTTTAAATTTATTCTTGACGTATCATGTAAGAAGGTATATCTCTAAAGCAAATCTATTTAATGACTAAAACACGTACATGCAATTGCTAATCAAATCTCTCTTCAACAGCAAAGCATTTTTCAAATCCAGGGAAATTTCCTAATCGACTGCCTAGTGCAGGCGGCCACACACAGAGCCCGTGCCGTGCCAGCTCTTATAGCTACGGTCAATGCAGTGAAGACACCCACATAGCAGCAGCTGCTGCCATCCTGAACCTTTCCACCCGCTGCAGGGAAGCTGCAGACATCCTCTCCAACAAACCACAGAGTCTGCATGCCAAGGTAGGCCAGTCCAAGAGCCCAGAGGGTGGGCCACTGACTGAACCGTGAGAATAAACTGCCTTTCATGTTCCTAACCACATTCACTACCAGGCCGCTCCCCATCCCTAAAGCACATCCCTTCCTCGTCTTAGGAAGAGACTCAGAGGAGCATTGACAAGGATGAGTTTTGTGGCTTCCAGAAGGAGTGAAGGAGTGTTGTTCTTGAAGGCGGTATACCAAAGCCTGGGGAGAAGTGAGTGATGGAGCCTGGCTGGGGAGGTTTATAGACATCAAACCTACCTTTGTGTTGGGGACTTTGGCACACAAGAAAGAGGCATGCCGTTAAAATCAAACTGAACAATGGAAGCTTTTTGCTGTCTGCAAGTCAAAGATGGTAGGAAATGTTTGACCACACAGTGGCTTGTCAAACAGTTGCAAAATGGACTCATGAGATTTTCTTATTGCACACATTACGATTTTATGATGCAAGGTAGTCTCAGTTGCTGCCGTATTCTCAAAGGACACTGAATAAAACGTGGATACGTTAAGTTAACAAGAGATGGTTCAGGGGTACTTTTGAGAACTCAGGTAATTCAAATCCAGAATCAAATTCTGTAAAGTTTATGAGGAGGAGAGGCTTATCAGGCTACAGAGTAGCAGCAATCCTCAGATCCTCAGAGGGAGGGTAGAAGCTGCAACCGCATTCAGAGCCTGTAACTCCCATCGACACAAAAGACTCAGTGAAAAGAAATCATTTTCCTACCTAGATGGCTGAAGCCCACTGAAATAAAGTGCCCAGGCTTATCCGGAGATGTTCCCCTTGCTTTAAGTGGGAGATCTCCTGGGTTAAACCCTAACCCTGAAACTCAGGCGATTAGAGTAGATAGCTCTCTTTTTCCCTGCAAGCACGGCCCCATCCCTGGTGTGGTCAGCTGCTCACCTGTGCTGTGCCAGGCCTTCAGGAGAGCAGGGAATGTGGTGCCATAGAGCATTTGACAGAAGAATCAGAATTAGCTTCTGGACAAATCTGAGCCAAGTAAGCCCCAGGAAGAGTTGGTGGCCAAAAACCACTCAAAAACAATTTTTAAACAAATGAGGTTCTTAAACAAAGTAAACCCATCCTCTGAAAATTATAAAGAAAATACCCACCTTTCCAAATTCAAAGGAATTCAGGTCAGAAATTATTTACATCAATGAATGATTTGGGGTGCTTTGCAATGCTACTTTAGTTTATTTTTATTCATTTTGTTAAAACCTGAACACATTCCTCCTTTTTAAAGGCACATTCTAATAGGCAGCTAGTTGGGGTAATACTAAAGTATCTTCCTTCTTACGCTTTATATGATTTGTTTGTTAAGGCTGTCCTTTGAGAATAAAAGGACCGCTATTATAATGATTAGCACTACTTAAATTATTTGAGCAAATGATTATGTAATGAGTGCTTTCTATCTGCACAGGTAGATTTGTTTGTTTGTTTTTCGGAATTCTGCCCTTAACCTTCACATTTTTCATGTTCTCTTAGTTGCTGGAGCAAAACAATGAAACAAGCAAAGATGACCAAAGATTGAGGGTATTTTCCCTTATCAGTATATGATCTGTTCTTTTCTTGAATACCTTCTGGTCGGAAACGTGACTGTTAAGTTGGCACATTCTAAAAATCCAAGTAATTGACTTGTGCATCTATTCTCACACTCCTATTGGGAGCATGCTGTGTGCCGGAGTTGCTCTATGGAGCGGATACTCCCGCCCAGGGTGACAGGAACTGCCCTGTGGGTCTCGGCCTCCATACAGCCAACCCAAGTCTGAACTGCAGAAACCAAATCGTGGACATGAGGAGGAGGATGGAAGAGACAGAGTGTACAAATAGACTTTTAGAAGGAGTTTGTTACATTAGCAGTTTAAAAAGTCATGTTCCTACCAAAATGATCTCCTTTGACATAGTGGTGGTTAAAAGAGGATAAATATGGCACCCTACAGTGTCGCTTTGTGCAGAATCCTCCTTCCAGGCGCATATTCTCACACAACTGTAACAATCTGCAGAATTCTGTTCTAGCTGGATCTTATATTCTGAATATAAAAGAGAGCCTCATAAATTCCTAAAACCACAAAAAATAATTATTGTAGCAAAAATGAGAAAAAGCCAAAGTAATTAACCCTGAAAAAATGGCCTCTGATCCAACAGTGCCCAGTGTAGGCCATTTCTATTCAGTGTTGCATTGCCTTTGTGCCCTTCACTTAATATAGGATTAACTATATATAAATGGTCTTCCCCTGTTGAATACTAGCCTGATTCTCTACCCACTATGATTTGATTTTTTCCTCCATGCTGGTTAGTATGTTTATTTCCACTAGCCAAAATCCATAGATCTCTTGAGCTCCTTATTTAGAAAGAAGAATATAGAGATGTATGAATTTTCCCTATTGACTTCTACAGCTGAGTGTAGAAGCATTTTTTTGATGTATAGAGAGATATTCTGGCAGATGGACTCTTAGCTCTACCCACCAAATGGTCTATGAGATTTGGACTTCCCAAGACACATGTTAGATGCTGCCACAGACCCGTCCCTTCAAGGAGTTTTTGGCTGAAGCAGAAAAAAAGAAATTGTTATTCCAGGTCAAGAACTGTGTTTTCATAGGTGATGTTTCTAATGTCCAGGGGAGGCATGGGTGGTTTTGATCAGAACCCAGAGAAATGAGGGCAGATTTCTCATTTTCCTTCTGCCTCCATGCTGTCCTTTCTTTGATGGAATGAGTTTTTCTGACATTTCTTACAAAGCCCAGTAGGAGAACAAATTATAGATCAGGCTGTCACATGTGGGCACAACGTTTTTAAAATCAAGCCAAAGTTTTTAAATGGCCTCCATATCCTCCTGTTGGGGCTAATATAGATACTTCCTGTGCTACCTGCAACTGAGTCCACGTTTAGTGAGAAATGTAAATACATGATTTAGAAAATCCCTATTCTTATGGAGAATAATGGCAGCAGGGGCTGTCTTCAGAGAGGCAAAATAACTTTGAGTTCCCACACAGTCTAAAAACAATGTGGGACAATAAGGATATTCCACTTCTCTTTCCGAAGTTTCCTAGCCCCAGCTGACTGTCTACCCAACACTAAAGCACGTCCTTCATGGACCCTTTCTCAACACCGAATTGAGAAAGTCAGTGCTACCATCGCCCACCACTGCCCCAATGAGTCCATCATATCCCCAAAGTGGATGTGAAGAAGAATTATTTATTTGTTAAAATACAATCCAACATTTACACAATGCATCTACACCACCAAAATCACCTGTATGTTGCTTTAAGTATCTCTGAGGAATCAAGTCAGAAGAAAAAATTAGTAATATCAATATTAGGTTTATCAATATCAATATATATCAAAATCAATATCAATATAATAGTTTAGGGTAATTTGAAGTATGAGCCCTCTCTTGAAACTAGTATTTTTATTGGTTCTAAAATTGGTATAATGTCCTTCATTTTAATTTGGAATTAATATGAGTTTGTAAAACGTTCATGGGCCACAGCTTCAAACCCTCCCCCCTTCCGTCTGGCCACCGTTGCTGCTGCTATGAACACAGCATTCAGTAGAAACAGGCGGCCGGCTTAGAATGAGCATCCTGGGTGTGCTGGGTGTGCTGAAGGCTGTCCTCCGGCCCCTGAGAGCACGTGCCAGTGTCAGAGACACTCCCCGTCTCCTCCCTTCCTCCTACCCTCAGCAGCAGAGGTAGGATCACGCGCATGGTCTATCTTTATCCTGATCATTTCTGCTTGCCAAGCATTCTGTTGTTTGTTTTGGTGTTTTCCCCACCTGTTTAGACAAAGTGGCATATGCACAGTGTGCCTTAAAAGAAAACAAAAAACTGACACTTGCTTGAAATGTTTAAAGTTCAAAGTCTGTGTTGTGCTTGAATAAAGCCTAGAAACAACATGATAACACTTCACCATCCTTGCTGCCGGATATCAGAAATAGCTTGAAGGCTCTTGGGATGGTAAGAATCCAAAAGCAGCTTTTTTTCAGTAACTTTAATATCATGTCAGGTTATACCGTATATTTTGAATGAAATGTTCTGAGAGACTTGGGTCGGAGATCACAAGGAACCAACTGATATGTGTGTATATATTCAGTAATTCTCTCTTTATCTCTGCATACAGTAGCATAGGGATGTCTCTTTTAGCATTTGAAAACCCAATCAAATTAGTTTTATTATAAGTTGTCACTTATTGAATACCTACAAAGTGTCAGGCACTGTAAAGAAGCACTTTGTTTATATTAATTCTTTTTAATCCTTCCAGAAACTCTGTAGAGAAGATATCATCCCATTTAGCAGGTGAAGAAATAGTAGTATGGAGATATTAAATAATTTTCTCAGGCTGGCATAACTGTAACTGTTGGAACTGAAGTTCACAGTAGAACTTTTAAGCAAAGTTAACTTTATTTCATTACTATCTTTGAATGTTTAATTTTTAGTTGTTAAAACATTATTATGCTGTCATTTGCCTGGAAAATATTGGAGACCTGCCTTAAGACTATCTTATAAATACAAGTACAGTAATTTCTGTGTTTTTTCTTTTGTTCTTCAGGGAACAAATTTCTACCCTTTCCCCCTGGTTGTAGGCAAAATAGGAATGCCAGGTTGTTTCCTGCTTTCTGTAATAGATGTCTTTTCCTTGTTGTAATATAATCCTCATAATTATCATTTTACTGGTCGTATAATGTGCCATTAAATAAATGCAGCATAATTTCATTAATCATTTCTTTGTTGGCAGACCTCTGAATCACTTCTCAGTTTATGATACACATAAGGATTATATAAGAAATAATTATTTCAACTTTCAGTTGAATAATAATTTCTATTTATTAAATTATCTTTCACTAACAATCTCCTCTATGTATGAGATAAGCTCCTTGAAGGCAAGAACAATATATTTTTCAATTTTCTTTTCCCCAAAATATGGAGGCTTGAAGACAATAAGTGCTTTCTCAATAATTTAATTAATAAATACATCATATATGGCATCAGTACCTCAAAAATGGCTGAAAGTGATGGTCCTTGATGTTGGCCCTAACTTGGCAAGTGTGTAAATAGTATTGGACTTATGTCTACCCTTACAAAAACCCTTTAAATTTAAGTTTAAATGATTAAAATAAGGATCCAGAATGGCGAATGGTGCTTTTAGAAATCAGAATGCTAGAAGTCAGCAGTGGGGCTCCATGTCCGCTGAATGTTATGCCCTCCTGCTCCTATGGCTTCTCCCACCACCCCTCCTTTGTGTGCTGCCATTTGGAGTTTCAAGCACAGAGAGAAGTGATGTCTATTGACATCTGAATAAAAAATCCATGCAGAGGGGCGCCTGGGTGGCTCAGTGGGTTAAGCCGCTGCCTTCCGCTCAGGTCATGATCCCAGCGTCCTGGGATCGAGTCCCACATCGGGCTCTCTGCTCAGCGGGGAGCCTGCTTCCTCCTCTCTCTCTGCCTGCCTCTCTGTCTACTTGTGATTTCTGTCTGTCAAATAAATAAAATCTTAAAAAAAAAAAAAAAATCCATGCAGGAAACGTGTGATCCACCCATCTATGGGCAGAAAGGGACCCTTCTCTGGTACTGTGTGTAATTGTTGAATGCATCTGTGCGCTCACTTAAAGCCCATCTGTACCCTGCTGCCCAAACGTGCTTTCTCCCTGTCAAGTCAGGTGCTCAGAGCAGCCGGCTGGGGCGCGGGATATACAAGAGCGCCTCTTTTAAATATTAAAAGTGATTTTTTCCCCCTCAATCAGCTCATGATTACTCAAGATGTAGAATTATAACAACTCCAAGAATCTCTAATTTTTTTTGTTTACTATTTGGAATTCTTTTCTGCAAGAACTAAAATATATATTAGTGTTGTCTTGGAATCGTTGATATTTTTTTTCAGGGAGATCGAATCTGCACTATTTATGGGTTTTGCACTATAAAACTCTGCAGCCCAGTCACATGGCTTCTTTTTCCTAAGCCATCTGTCACAGAGGTCTGGAATTTTATGTGAATGTTGGTTGTGCAGTCTTAACCCAAGTTTTTTATTTTTTTAATGAAAAATGTCAGCAACTACAATATTTAGCATTTTACTTTACATTGGCCATTAAACTTGATTACTATAGCTCTGTTTCATTGCTATAGTTACATATCAGCTATGAAGCCAAGAATTATTTTGATGTGCTCACGACAGACTACATTGTTATACCACAGAGAGAGCACATGGCACTGATATGGTTAATATCTTGGATTTTTGTAACTAAGGTTTATTAATGCTGGTATAAAAACGTATTTGATATTATACAGATGGCATAAGATGTTGTGGTTACTAAGTTATTATCCCGGATAAGCTGTACTGTCAAATTCAGAGCTTAAAACTATCACAGGAGATTAAACTATTTACTAAAAGGGACAGAAAGATATAGCCAAAGCATCTTAGTGCAAACATATTAGAAGTATATTTACCTCCCACAAATATAATAAAGCATACCTACCTCAGAGGCTGAGATTTAAAATAGGAACTTTGCAGGTGAAACAAGCAAACAGAAGAGGTGCCTTGTATTCTAAATCAGGTGCAAGCAGTGAGCTTTTGGAGCTCAACTACGTTGGCCCACACCTCAGCCCTCAGCCGCAACTGTTGGGGAGGGAGAAGGCAGAGTGTAAATGGGGAGTTAAAATAAATCCCCCGTGGGGAAGTAACTGGCTACCATATGCGTTAGGGATCTTGCTAACATATTCAAAGAGACTCCTGCTTTGCCAGCCAAAAGGAAAAAGAGCAGAGACGTTGTCCAAGATTTAATTGTGACTTGATGGATGATAGTGAAAATACGAAGAGGTATTTATCTGACCCATTTAAGAAAAAGACAAGTGAGCTCTTCCCGCGTTCTGAGTCCTATTGCGTGGCAGTGCTCACCATTGGTGACAGCACAGGAGCCATCCTTTGGCGTGTGTCCTTTGGAAAATCCAGAGCACGTGGGCAGTCTTTGGGTCTTGTACCTTAAACTACTACAACAGCAAGAACAACAACAGAAAGACAGCCAAAGCTGTCTCCCAAGGAGAAATACCGTGAGGTATAGTGAGTTTTAAGTATCATACAAAGTGTCTGGAAAAGAATCAGCTTTGTTCCGAAGTTTCATTGTACAACTTACCCCCAAATAGGCCTGTTGGCACCTGCTCCTGAAGGCCCCCAGAATCAACAATAGTTTGCCCCTGTCTGCCTCTGCTGCACCGGCCCCCCTTCAAGCAAACAAAGCTTTTCTGATTCAAGTAACCCAGAGGAAAAGGTCACATCCGTATTACTCTAATATCCCAATAAAAAATTCTCTTGCAGCTGGTTATTTTTGCATATATTCACATTAGATTAATACTGTATTGGGGAGGGGTGAGCTGGGAAGTAGTGCTGTGCCTTTTTATAAACTCAAGTGTTAATGCTATAAATGATGAATTGAGAGTGATAATTCTGCAAGCCAGAAAAGGAGATTTAAAGCTAAACTTCAAAAAAATATATAAAACAGGGTTAGCCAATACATTTAGCATTTGGAACATCTTATTTATATTAGGCTCTACTTTGTTTAAACCCAGAAACATGAAGCTCACTAATGGTGCTGCTCTTAAAAGTCTGCCTAAGAATTGAACATTAACCAAAGCAAATCAGAAAGCTAGATTTTAAATCAGATATACTTACATAAAAGCTTGCATTTAAAATTATCCCTTAAAAGCCCCACATGGCTAGGCTATAACTGCAAACTGTTTAAATGTTTTTCTGTTTCCTATTGTATACCAGGGAGCCGAGATAGAAGTGGATGAAAATGGCACATTGGACTTAAGCCTGAAAAAAAATCGAATCCTGGACAAAGCTGCACCCCTAACTTCCTCTAACACTTCTTCTATTCCAACTCCTTCCACTTCCCCATTCAAAACAAGCAGCATTTTGGTCAATGCAGCATTCTATCAGGCTCTCTGTGATCAAGAGGGCTGGGATACTCCTATCAACTATAGCAAAACTCCTGGGAAGACAGAGGAGGAGAAAGAGGTATTGTTTCAATATGTCAATCACTAAGTTTAAGAGAGAGCATGATTAGAGAGTATTCTCGGCTTTTTCCTCCTGCATTATTTTTCATATTCCTGTTTAGATGATACACAATTCTGTACCATGTTTTAGATTTTGGTAAAGTGGTGATCTTAAATTTCATCAGAAACTGATAAATGAATCCAGCTTTTCCTGTCACTTGCCTAAAATGATGTCACTGTAGCGAATTTGATCCCCATTAGGGCTGCAGTTGTGTGCATCCCATGAGAGATTATATTAGCCACCCCTTCAGCTACGGCAGCCTGGAAGGTGCATGTATCACTCAACACTGAAATGCCAACTTGCTAACTCTTTCTGAACCAGAGGATAGAAAATGAAATAGAATCAGGGATGAGTAAGAATCATGTCAAATTGCTTTCCTTGGTTTCATGAAGGAACTATGTAAGCATATCTACATATAGAGGCATTGGCTGAGGTATTTGAATCATGTCTAAGTTGTATCAGTCCCAAAGTCAAGGAGATGCATTTGTATATTTGGTTATCTTCGGAGTAGCTAGATGTTGTGGCTGTGCAGGTTCATCAAGCCTTTATCTCCATAGTTTGAGCCACCTGGCCTAGACTGCTTAACCATGACTTAGTATCATCCAAAACGAGTCACAGCCAGAAACCTCCACTATTTAGATGCTATGTCTTTGCAAATGGGACCCTAACTGTTACAGTAGTGATTCGTTTTGCTTTGCTGTTTGTCAGGAAAGTTGGTGATATTTGCTGGTTGATATGTTTAAAGAAATAAAACAGCCGCTGTCTTTGGAAGGGGGCACCACTTTTTTTTCATCTTTTTGAAGTTCAGAAATTTTGGGGGGGGGGAGCTAATTTGATTTTAGCAGATGCTTTAACATCTCAGAGCGTAAGTTGACAGAAACAACAGTGATCATAAGATTGGGTTGTTTCTCCAATTCCGCTCCCTCCCTTCTTTCCTTCCTCCGTTGCTCTCTTCTTCCTTCTTTCTTTCCTTCCTTTATCCTTTCTTCCCTTCCCTCTCTCCCTTCGCTTTTCCTTTCCTTTCTCCTTCCTTCCTTCACTCCCTCCCCCTTCCTTGCTTCCTTCAGAACACTTTTGCTGGCATCTCCATGTCCAGGCAGTAACATAGGTCCCAAGCTTGCAGCATCAAATGTGACAAACTTGCTGCACATGTATGCTCAGTCCGGTAGGGACACTGGCAGGTGAACAAATACAGTGACAAATGGAATAGAACTAGCAGACACACAATGGCGGGGGGCGGGGGAGGAATGCCAACCCTATGTACAGTGGTCAGGGATGGGTTCCTGGAGGATCCCCCAGGCTCTGTGTTACCAGCACCCACACCATCACAAAGAAGTGGGAGGCGAACCCATACAACAGCACTTTCTGACTAGATTCTGCCATACAGTCTTACTCATTTTATTCTGCTTGGCTTTACAAAATCTGCTCCAAGTATTTAGGGATGGTCTTCGTTAACCTATCATAATGCTATTTTAGAAGAACCATTTCTAAAAATAATGTATGTTTGACTCTGGTTATTATAAAACTAATACCTGCAAAGTATTAGTAGCTGGTTTACCTTAGGTGATGACCAAAGGTGGGCAAACACGTACTTCTTCCTTCCACCACATCCCCCCCTGCCATTTTGGACTTGTGCGAAAATAGCAGAAGTTGTGCTTAACTGCTGTTTATTTTTATGATCTGGAAATCTGTCAGTATTCATATGAACTGATCATTTTGCAAAACTGGTCTGAAATGGAGGTAAGGAGGTAGTGTAAGTTGTTGAGAAGCACAATCACAATGAGATCAAGATTGTTGATCCAACCCCACTCTGTAGAAGCCAGGTTTAGAGAAGGGGAATACTCTCTCATTCATAAAACTGCTTCATCCTCAGCTAGTCCAGTAGTCGATGGGATCATGGCATATCCCAGCATATCCCACTCTGTACCACTGAAAGGTCCTAGTTAGATCTGCTGATGTGGTTCAGTAAAAGTCTCATGTCACATGAAGGACTGTATTTACACAGTAAGCATAACTGTGCTCCTATTCTCAGATGAATCCCACTAGGATAAAACCCACCTTGTTTGGGAGATCTCAGTGTCATGTGCTTAGACTTAGACTTTCTGTCCCCATCCTATGACTGCCATAAATGGACCATGGTCAAAAATCACCAGAAATCTTCCTTCCAATGTCAGGCATACTGATTCAGTCCTGAGTGGTAACGAAGCAAATTTGTGTTAGGTAGGTTCTTGTTTTCATTTAAGGTCTCTTATATTGTTTTATCTTGGTTATAATTTTTGGCCTCACAAGAATGACAAAAATGTGCTCATATTCTGAGACCCTCCTCCCATTTGGAGGTCTAGCAAGTACCTCAAGAACCTCCTTGGCTATACCTCTTTATCACTCAGATAGCCAGAAAATGAGGTCTTATAACAAATAGCTTCTTTATTTCCAATCTCATTTTTTTTTGCATAATTCCAAAAAACATCTGGATTCATCTTAGCAGCTTCATAAATTCAACTGGAATATGTTCTTATTCTAATGCTTATATATCTGTGACAGTGTTTTATTTCCCAGAAAATTCCTGGGAAAAACGGATTTGGTTAGATTAGATTTCTGCTCTTTTCAGAATGGCTTACTTACTTCAGGTCTGACAGTACAGACTTTTCCTGCTACAGTTTGCAACCTAAGCATTCTGAAATCTGGAATGGAGAATGTGGAGATTCGAATGACAAAAGAGGACTTTGAAGATGCTAAGTGAGTTCCTAGAGTCAAGGTGCTTGCCCTAGGTTTGAGTTGACAAATTGTTTTGTTGTTATTGTTTTGTTTTTGTTTGTTTTTACAGAGAGTATGCCTGTTCCAGCTTTGGGGGAGGGGCAAAGGGAAAGGGAAAGAGAGAATCTTAAGCAGGCTCCATTCCCAGCATAGAGCCCCACGCAGGGCTTGATCTCAGTACCTTGAGATCACAGCCTGAACCTAGATCAAGAGTCCCACGATTAAACAACTGAGCCATTCAGACATCCTGACCAAATATTTTTTAAGCTTAATTTTTGTTATCACGGTGATCTGACCATGAATGACTCATTGCTTGGTGTACCTGATGGGGACACCCTCACACAAAAGTGCTTTTGTGGCACTATAACTCCCTAAGATAGGGCCTCACCCTTCCTCATTTGTGCCTTTGTCTGTGGTGAGCTGATCTATAAATAGACAGAATTTATCACCCTGTTCTGACTCTTATAAATGAGAACTGTGATACTTGATAGTTACTATTTTGAAAAAATAGATTGTATTCAACGTCCTTGTTGTGAAGGAAGCAGAGGGACACTGAGTTCAGTAAGAATAAAGATAAGGGATCTTTACACACGGCGTCTCAGTATCCTAACAGTCATGAAAAGCGGGATTATTGTCAAAGTTTTGGAGGAGAAAATTGAGGATCAAGGACGTTGTTAGTCTTTGGTCCTACAGAAATCAAGAAATGGGCTTGGGCAGAAGCCCAAATGAAGAACGAGGAGAAGGGAGAGAATGGAGAGAAGGAAAAGATGAAACAGCCCATCAAAAAGTGGCAACAACAAGGGAATATTGAGGACAATTAGAAAGAGAAGGGAAGAAGAGAAGGAAGAAGAAATGGTGCTTGGCGAGGTGTGGGGGACCCAACAATGCTCCCAGGGAAGCAGGACCAAACCTCCCTTGGCCGTGATCTACAGGGCATAACCACACAAACTAATCACAGGAAGTGGTCCGTGCCTGTTTTTTCCAATGAGCCCACCTGGATGCTGCACTCGGCCCAAACAATATACCGTGAATATTTGAAGACTGGGTGGTATAGTCAGCTCCTGATCTGACACCCTGTCCTTCACACTGGCACCTCCACCCTTACGCCACATGATACTCACGCACATACACACACACACACACACAGAGAAATGGAGCGATTATTTCTAATTCATTGTTATCTAGTTCATATGCACAACAGTTGCTTAATTTTGGTGGTAATTTTCAGAAAATATTGTCTGTCTCTCTCAGTGAAATAGCCTGTCCAGATGCCCTCTAAAAAAAAAAAAAATCCTGAATCTGGAAAAAACTCAAAAAATCTCGAAAGGAAAGTGCTGAGAAATAACTAGGGCTGTCAGTTCCATTCAACTGTCAGTTCTCCAAAGATTTCAGGGCTTAAAATGTTAAAAGTGCCAGATGCTATTATCTGTTATTCATGTTACCATTATGTTCTGGTCTTTACTGAAATCAATATAAACTTCCATCTGTACATTAAAAGAATTTCATTGCATCCGTATACTTTCCAAACACAACATATATATGCCAAATTCTCTTACATAGCCACAAGATAAAATTATTATTTTTTAAATTATATTTTTAAATTTGAAAAAATTCTTCCAAATGACATTGGCTTATTTTTTACTGGGTATTTAAAAATTTATCTAATGTACAGTGATAGTATAACAAAATAAGAATTCTTTCAGTGATGATCACCTGTATTTTAGTACATATGCTTTCTGCAGGTTTCTTGGGGTAGGATGCTCAGCAAAGAAAAGGGAAAAAGACAATTATTTCATAATGTAATTGCATGAATATGAGTCCATAGTTTTTATAAGAACCCACAAAATATTTAAAAGCTCATATCCAGTGAAATTATCCTTTTAAAACATTACCACATGTTACTATACCAAATTAAATACCATATATTTTGTAAGCATTATTTTTATATATGTTTTAGTTACAATAACAACTTAAATTTTCATAATTATTGATTTCTTTCAACATTCCTTATTCCCTTATCTTCCATTATGTATAGATTTAGCAGTCAAATGATAGCTGATAAACTTTATATGTTCATCTGTAAATGTACATGTCTTTAAGAATACTTTGTTCTTAATTTTATCATAAAGAAAATAATAAAAGGCTCTTTTTCACTGTATGCTATTTAAAAAAAAAAATCAGCATCCTAAACAGAAAAACAAAGGCTGTTCCACACTGAGACAATATTGGATTTAGCATTTGTATCTACTTTCAAAAAGCCAAGACATTTATAAATTGTAGTGGAAAACACTACTTGGGTGAAATCCAGTTAACACCAAATGGAATAGATAGTGGCATTATCAGGTTTAAGGTCTTCTAATTAGGAATTGCTTCATGTTAGTATTTATACTAGAAAACTTGAAAAGGAGAAGGACCATCCATCTTGCTAAAGATTCCATGGAAGTAGCATCCAAGGGGCCTTCCCCTTTGTACCTTAGAGGGTCACTATAATCAAGCACTCATGTCTCCTTATTTTCAAGCGGTGTACTATTATCTCCTAATATTTTCAAACAGACACCAATTTAAAAAAAAAAAAACTTAGAATATAAATAATATGAAGAAAGAAATTGTACCAAACCAGGTTTTATTAATTTGGCCTCAAGAGTCACTTGAGATAGTTTACCAATGTATTTACCACTGTATGGTTTTGTGGAAAAGGTTTTGCTACCCAAGTAATTAGTGAAAAAAATTACACTTGCCTTTATGACTGAGATCAAGGTGCAGAATTTTTCCTGGATGCAGAAAACCCAGATATTTTGCTTTTCCATTGATTTTGAGTGCAGACTCAGGATTATTAAAATTGTATTTTGCCATCACATTTTTATATCCATTTAATTTAAATGAGACTTACCTTGAATAATTCAAAATAGTTTTCTCATTTTAAAGAGATCAGTATTTTTGAGAATCAGAAATTCTCTGTTAGTTAATCTGATTTTAGTATTAAATGCAGGAAGTATTATATAGTTACTGGTTATAAGTTTAAGATGTAAGTAAGCTAATTATATAACTGAGGGAAACCATCATCAGTCTTCTGTAAGATATCAGATGGTAAATAAGTTTTTTGAAAGCATTACTAAATCTTCCTTACAAAAATCAAGATCAGTATTAAGCTTAAAAGAAGACCACAAAAATTAGTGATAATCCAGCAAAACATTCCATCCAATGACTAAAGCATTATAAGATATCAACTTAGCAAAAGTGGTAACTTAAGAAAAAGAGGAAGTAATGTGATAATAAAAGCAATTATCCAAAAAAATTCAATGGCTAAATATTGTGGGCAACTTATTACATATTTAACAAACAATTTAAATCTTAATTATTTGTATATTAAGAGGGACATTTTGTTAACCTAAATTGGCATTCTTTTTTGTTTAAAGTTTGTGGTTTATTTTTGCAAAATTTCTTTAGTTTTACCAATAATTGTTCTATATATAAAGAACTATTCCCATTTTATCTAGGAAACATTCATTATACAATAGAGTCTGAAACATATTAGTTATATAGCTCAAGAAATGCCTCTGTAGTTGTATTTGCCAAAATGTGAACTTGTAAAGGTATTCCCCCATGAATTGTAATTTTTTATTCTTTATCAAGGACAGAGGTCCATATTAATCAGGATATATTCTTATACTTATTACCTTATTGATTTTGTGTACAAATCCTATGAAGAATTGCAGCTAAGTTGTTAAATTAAAACTCAAATTCCACCCTGATGACTTCAAATACAGTTGTCTATCCAGGGTGCCCTAATGCCTTCTGTTCTTCTGTATTTTTTTTTTCCTTCTAGAAAGACCCAGTGAGCTCTCTAGAAAATTTAGAGGAAAAAAAGTTTCCTGGAGAGGCCTCCATTCCAAGCCCTAAACCCAAGCTCCATGCAAGAGATCTCAAAAAAGAACTAATCACGTAAGTGATCTTCAGTGGTATGTTCTGTGAGATTCTAGAATTAGAGGACTCAGATTCAGAATTTTGGGTAATAATATCCTGGTTTATAGTTAAATGTTCAATACATACTTATTTATGCTTAGAGCTAAGAGGATTATGGAAAAAAATGTATATATGACATGATTTCGTGCTGAGATGATTGAAAAAACAAAAACAGTATAAAACAATTAGAAATGTTTATGTGTTTTGTTTTGTTTTGTTTTGATTTGTTTGGCTGATCAGAATCTGCACCACTTGAGTCAGGTGAACCCAGTTTCTCCGTAGTACAATCATTTACTAGTATCGTGGCCTTAGACAGTTTTTAAACTCATTTGAACTCATTGAACCTCCAGTTTCTTAAAGTAGGGCTATCAACAATCATCTAATGAAATTGTGAAAATCTAGGGAAACAGTCTGTAAGAATATACAAAATGCCAAGTGGATAGTGCATTTTCATTGTACAATAATTATTACAGATTGTAGTATGAGACCCCTAAGATGTAGATTCCTAAGCAGAATTACTGTATTTTGCTCACTAAAGGCATAAACATTTTTTTAATGAGGAAGTACATTAATTCATGTCTCTACTGAAAATGTTTTGAGAAATTAATCACAATTAGATTTAAATAATTATTACATTGAAATTTTTAAAAATAGGACACGTGTTTGAGGTACAGGCGGCAGCCTTTTTCTTTTTGATTCTGCAATAAATATAAAGTCCCTAAAGTGTGTCAGCAAGTTAATGTTTCTTTCCTTAACATAATTATAGTATCGTTAGCATATGGATGATACAAAAAACTACTACCCATAGGTCTAACCTCTCTCACAGCCTCATAGATTCTCCTTGAAAGCAGAGGCCAGCTTTTTCTTTTGGGACTGGAATTTTTTTCATTTAATTTTGTGATTCTGTTAAAAATCATTTAACATTTCTCACAATGATGAGTTCAATGATATTATAAAGTCAGCTGTGATGATGGAGTGAAGGATCCAGAATCCATTCTTGAGGAGTCACACCTTTTTAGGACTAGTTGGGTCTAGCTATTCCTTCTGTGGCAGTGGAACAATTGTTCATGTATTCAGTAACTATTTTTTGCATGCCTGCTATGTTTTAGGCATATGTCAGATTTGAAATGAATTCTGCCCTTCCAGAAAGTGCCTTTTGAAGGAAATGAACAGGATGTAGGGATAGAAAATGTTGCTTCTGGGTCAGGTGAATGAGTTGAAGAAATGTTTATGTTTTGATCAGAAGGTCATAATCTGACACTTACTGACCCCAGAAGATCCAAGTCAGTATTTCAGGGCGTCTATGAACCTCATAACGCTTAATGCAAATGATTATTTGGGTAAGGGTGTTTATGGTTTTCATCACCTTCTCAAAGGATTCTGTGACTCAGAGAGTTTAAAGACTCGGGCACCTGATGTCAGGAAATATTAATTAAGATGGCAGCAGAGGCGGGAGCAGGAACAAAGCTTCAGGGATCTAAGCTCTGAGCCCTGAGCTGAGCTCTGAGGACCGGCCAAACCTGGACAGACAGAGAGTGCAGGCATGGACTTAAGCAGGACGGGGCACTGTGAAGAGTGCCCGGCTGCAGGTTTGTATGAGCAAGCCACGAAAGTTTAAACAGGGAAGTGAATTAGTGGCGTAGTGCTTTAGGAAGAATGGTATGCAAAATTATTCTGAAGCTGGAAGGTCATCTAAAACACTGATGTGAAAAGAAGTAAAACAAAACCCTGATACAGAGATTCAGACACGAGATCTCGAGGCTAGAGAAAGTATAGAAAGAGAGGGATAGAGTGTTCTTGAAGCCTTGAGGACACACAAGCTGCTGGCCCCTGACAGGGCAGAAAGAAAGCCCACAAAGAACACAGAAATGAGGCCCTTTACAAACACAGGAGGACGACTAAGGAAAATGATTTCCATGGGAACAAAAAGCTAAAACAATTACCAAACTGGGTATTTAGTATTATTGATTTGCCCTATAAGTTCAAAGAAGTTAAGAAAATGTGGATAAATCTTTGGGAAATGGTTCTTACAAAGTAATGGAGGCAGGGAATGGGGCATGAGATGGGGAAATTCAGAGAAATGTGTGTGCTGGGACAGCACAGGTGGTGCCACCAAATTATTGCAGGGATAAGAACAAAGATTGTACAGTGAGCCCAGCTGCCATGCCCCCCCCCCTTTTTTTTAACCTTGAAGAACTGTGATTGTGGGTCATTAGGATTTAGAGTGTGATTCACACAAATTCCTTGCGGATATAACTTGGCCTGGGCATTGTCTGGACGGCAGGCACTCCTAAGTTTTTTCTCTACTTTACCGGGCAGGGAAGTAGAGATCCCAGAATAGATGGTAAGTGAGGAGGAGAGGTGGGAAGTGTTTCAAGCAAACACAAGGCAGGATCTGTTGTTTTTTCTACACTTACATCCTTAGCTTGCAGTATAGTCCTGGCTGGGTTATATATCACATGAGGGAGTGAGGGAGTGAGTGACATGTAGGAAAATAATTTTTGGTTTTAAATGGTGAAATATTAAAGTGTATTCATACACAAAATATTCAAAGCTGCCAATTATTGAGAGTTTCTAGCAAAAAGTAATCTTTCCTCTTAGTCACCAACATCTGTATGATCTCTTCTGAATCTCTTCTGATTCTGAATCATTTTCTTCTGAATCAGTATGAAAGTATGTTTCAATTTTTCTAATAAAAAAGTTAAAAACCGTCTCTTGACTTGGCTGTCACCTTGATCCCCTGTCTCTTCTTCCTTTCATGGCTAACCTCCTCAGGAAAGTGTGACTCTGTTTCTCTCCTAAATTTCTCCCAGATAGGCTTGTGTTCTCATCATTCCATCAAAACCATCCTTGAGTCCTGCAGGGAACCCATCTGTGTGTGGTTTCTTATTCCTCTTGACCTGCTTGATGTGGCTGCAGGATTTGACAGAGCTGAGCACTTCCTCCTCTGTCTTCTTCACCTGGCTTCTAGGGTACCACACCTCGGAACAGGTTCCCACCTTACCTGTTACTCCTGCTTAGACTCCTGTGAAGCCTTCCAAAGATGGACTGTCTCAGAGATCAGCTCCAGAACCCCTTCTCTCCTCTGCCTACACTCAGTTTTCTAGATTCTCAGTGTCCACTCTGAGGACGTCCAGGCTTGCACTATCTCTGGACCCATTTCCAGTGGCCCATGGGGAATGAGCTCTCCCTCCCCATAGGACCCTGCCCCTCCCTCTCTACCAGCCACCTCTCCTGCTTTTCCGCAAGGCTTCAGGGCCTCATTGCTGCTATTCCCTCTGCCACAGATGTTTGCAGGGTGCCATAGGTCCTCACCCTCCCTCAGCTCATACCTCAAATGTCACTTACCTGAGGGGTCTTTCTGGCACTATGGCCACCCACCCCAGCCCTGATGTTCCTGCTCCCTTTATCTGGAACTCCTGTTGTCTTTCAGGACAACACCTTTATCACCTTCTAATATAAATAATAAACATATTTATCACCTTCTAATATATCTAATATATATATTCTTCTAATATATCTAATAATACATCTAATATATCTCCTTCTAATATAAATAATAAACATATTTATCACCTTCTAATGCACTCATACACTTTGCTCGCCTGCGTTCTCTCTTGTCTGCCTCCCCAATTAGAGCAGAGGGCCCCGGAGGGCAAGGGTATTCTTCTTTCACTGCTTTTGTTCTCTCCTACATCCATGTCATTGCTACAGAATATTTACTGCAGTACCTCTTCCCTCCCCAACTCCGCAAACAGTGAGTTGAGAGCATCTCAAATGCTCCCAACGAACATCTCAAATGCTGTTATAGGCCTTACACATAGAAAGTATTCAATGAAATTATTCCTAGTGCAACACTGTTATACTGTGTTGATATGTGACTGATTTTTAAATGATCTTAGACTGCATTCTTTCTGCATTTCGCAGGCAAACATTATTGGCTCAACTATCATCTTTTCTTATATGAGTTTAATGTTCACCTAGAGCTTGGTGGCTGGAGCAATGTGGTGATGTAGTACCAAACACACTAGAGCTTCAGTGTCACTGAACATTTTGCTTCCCACAAGTGACTTGGGGTCAGCCACATACTTACTCCCCTGTGGAGCTATCATTCAAGTTTTTAAAATCTTTGTATGGATTTTGTTTCCTCATGTTACTTTGAATATCTTGAAAAATGGCAAATTTTATCCTTTGAAGGTAGATTTTTGAAAATTGTAAGAGTCATTCCAAACTAAATGTAGTGTAAAGGATTGATAATTAACCTGCATTACCAATTCAAACAGAAAAATGAAGTGAGATTATTTTGTAATGTGCACTTCTCACTGGGACAAAGGAAATACAAAGAGGAAGGGTTCTAAAAACATTGTGAACAATTTTTGAAGTAAAATCTAATCATGAATTCTTAGGAAATTATAGAGACCTCATGATTCTCTCCTCATTTTCATCCCCAGACGATGTTCTGATCTTTATGGACCTGTGCTATACACTGGTTTTGTAAAAGTCTTACTATAGTTTCATCCTTTTTCAAAAATTATGCTTTGCCTTATGTTTCTAACAGATAAATGTACTTTAATCGATTACAAAATGGGATTTTTAAATGTCAATTATTAAAATAAATTTTCTTAGAGTTTGGGGGCCACTTACTCGTTTTCTTTCTCTAAGTGTTAATACTTTTTTTTAAAGATTTTTAAATTTTATTTGTGAGAGAGAGCATGAGCAGAAGGGGAAACAGAGAGGGGGAAGCAAATTTCCCCCTGAGCAGGGAGCCTGCCGCAAGGTTTAATCCCAGGCCCTGAGATCCCAGGACCCTGAGATCATCACCTAAACTGAAGGCAGACGCTTAACCTACAAAGCCACGCAGGCACCCCTCTAAGTGTTAATACTTTCACTTGAAAACTTGCCCAGAATGTTTCACTCAACTGGTATGGGCACATGTTATTGGATAAGATTTTTCACTGACAATTTGTAATTTAAGCCAGCTATCAGAATCTGAAACAAAAGCTTTTCCCACAACAATGCCATCTCCAGTCCTTTTGCTATTCCTAGACCTTTTTATACCACCAAACTTAAAAAAAAAAAAAAAATTAGCAGCAGATCAAATGCGTACTTTATTATGTTACTCCATAATTAATTTATAGCTGACTGGTTTAAAACTCATTGGCAATTTTTGCCTCTCCTGGCAGTATTAATAGAAGTCATTAAAAAATAGAAATAAAATTTAGAAATAAAATAAAATAAATGCAGTGCTGTTTTTGCACACTAGATGGCCATGTATTTCTAAAGTGGGGATCCCCAGACAATTGCAACACATCTCTCACACTCTGAATATTCCAGTTGTACAGTGGGTGAATGGCACTCGTGAGATAACTGAGTTCAAATGTCAATAATTTTTCTTTCCCCCTTCACTTGTTTACATGTATGTACAGCTTCCACGGTTTCCTTTCTGATACCCCATCTAGGGAATGTGGTAGGGGAAGAGTTAGACAATTCAGCTTGGACTGAGCCCTTAAAATCAAACATCTCTCTGAGAGATGGAAATGTTCTAACTCTTACAGTTTCTTTAGGTTACCTGAAGATGACTAGAAAGTAGCTCATAGGGAAAACAAAAAACAAAACACTTATTTGTGGAGCAAAACAAATAGCATGGAGGACATGGGGAGTTAGAGAGGAGAAGGGAGTTGGGGGAAATTGGAAGGGGAGGTGAACCATGAGAGACTATGGACTCTGAAAAACAATCTGAGGGGTTTGAAGTGGCGGGGGTGTGGGAGGTTGGGGTACCAGGTGGTGGGTATTATAGAGGGCACACCCAGTGCTCCATGCAATCTGTGCCCTCTATAATACCCACCA